>NC_140521.1:24199864-24692364 GCF_964339955.1 Pipistrellus hanaki
CTCACCAAACCTGGTGATTCTAAGAGAGAGACGCCAAAGAAAGCGGAGTGCTGCTTTGCTTTGTATTAAAAAGTGCCCCGTGGTTTGTGTTCTGGACTGGAGATCTCCCAGGCAGGGATTTATGCATTTGTTTGTTCTCTGTCTCGCACAGCTTGGCACTTCCGAAAAGCGCAGATTCGCTGGGGTCAGAATTCTTCTTGAAAATCCCTTTCTATTTGTTTGTTAAAAGTAAAAACAGTCAGATCTGAGTTTCTAATTGTTCATTCCCAATTTAAACCCCCAAATAAAGCTGAGTTGGTAGAAAGAAATGAGTGAGTCCTCCCGTTACACCGATGAGAGGGAGGGCAGTAGCCAGCCATTGTACCCTGAGGTTGGAAAACCAGAAAACAGAGCAGCATATGTATGCAGGGAGAGAGGGTTGGATATGAGAGACAGGACTTCCTGAGAGCAAGGCCATACAAAGGAGGAGCTTATGCCAGCAGCTACTCTAGAGATACAGACACATCCAGTTAGCTCAGTAAACATTCATTATGCTCCTACAGTGTACCAACACTGTACTAGAAGCTAGAGTTAAAAAGATTAATTAAGTACAGTGCCCAACCACAGGGAAGACAAAGACAAATAAACAGACAATTCCAATGCCCTTTTCCTAAGCGATAAGAGAGAGGTGTGCCACAGTGTATGGAAGCACGATAAAGGGGCACTCATTTGAGCTGTGTCGTCAGGGAAGGCTTCCTGGAAGAGGTGGTGCCTGTCCTCTGTGAGAGAGAAATCTCGATGAATAAATGCGGTCAGTGATTCCAGGAGAGACGACCCGCTAGATTAGGGGTGTCGAACTCAATCAGAGAAGGTGCCAAAATCTAAAATCCAGCCTAAATCGCGGGCCGAATGGTTTATTGAACAGTCATAAACTGACAATGTCATAAACTGACAGCGGAGTGCAGTGATGACAGCTCGGTGCGGGCCACATTGCAAGGCCTGGCGGGCTGGATTTGGCCCGCGGGCCTTGTGTTTGACACATGTGCGCTAGATGAACTGATGTAGAAACATTTTGATCATAGAAAATCCGTCAGCCTTTCCGAGCCGTTATCTAGGAAATGGGATTTGTGCTCCACGTTTGGTGTGACTATTGGGACAGCCTTTTGTCGATTCCTGCATCCGAGAGGCATGTCTTCAAGCAGCCTCCCTGTGACCTGCAGAGCCGCATCCCTGAGCATCAGCGCTGAGATGTTGGGGGCTGCCCGCCCAGCCATGCCGAGGGGGGGGGGGGCGCAGGAAAGCATTGGTCATGTGATCCAGTAGCTACAGAGGAGACAGGAGGGCTGGGCTGGGCTGCTGGCTCAGAGAAAACAGACTGAGAGCTGGAAACTCTCCCAGCAGCTCTTCTCTGAACTCCAACAGATTGTTTCACTAGACCCCATTGCACAGATGAGAGAGCCAAGGTGAAGGTCATGGAACCACTTCCTAGGCCTGGAGAACAGGGGCGGCCACTACATGCTGGAAGCCCTGCTTCCCACTCCGGTGCTGTTCCCAGCACCTTCCCGAGAAGGCACCTCTGAGGGGCTGTTCCCAGAAGGAAATGGCTGTGAAAGGCAGGCCAGCGGGCAGTGGGGACTAATTCCTGGGTTGGCATCGAGGAGCTGGGAGGGGATCACCAGCCTCCTCCAGGGAGGGCGGTCAGTCCCAGCATGGCAGCGGGGTCCTCCCGCCCCGGACCCCCAAAGAGGAAGGATTTTGAGAGGGAACAGAGTGAGCCCTGCACCCCCACTTGCCAGGGTTGGTGCCCTGGAGCTGGCGCCAGGTGCTTTGCGGCTGCTCCACCCTTTTCCTGGGCCCCCCGCTTGTCTGCTGCTCTTGGACCCCCCCCTCCCTCCTGAATGGGCCTGTGTGTGCCCAGCCCTGGCCAGGCAGCCCCAGAGCACACGCTGGACAGAGAAGGCCCCTCCGGGCCCACGCCTTGACCAGTTCGCTGGGCTTTCTCCACTTCCTGTGCTACTTGGCTCAGAGGCGCCTGTGCTATTAGCAGCGACAGGCACAACGGAAGGCTCTCTGCCTCTGTGACGGCTTTCTTTAGTTACACCTTCTCAGCAGTCCCGAGGCACCGGTGTTTCATACCCACACTTCGCAGGCGAGGAGCCTGCCCTGGGATCTCTGTGTGCAGGTCTGATGCGTCCGTGCCTTGTGTCCCCCTTCCAGCCTCAGGGCGCCTCAGGCAGGAGAGGCCTGGCTGCTCGGCACCTGCTGCCGGAGGTCACCAGGCTCCGGGTGCCCACAGACCTGTTAGGTGCCGCCCGGCAACCGAACCTACAGCCTTTCAATGGACCGGTCGAAGCTCTGCCAGCTGAGCCACCTAGCCAGGGCGACTGAATGGTTTTCCTATTCTCCAGGATAACGTTTACAATTGCTATGTACCCTCTGATTCGTGATGATGTACAGTAAAGACTTGGGTTTTGAGGAATAGGAGCCTAAGAGCGGCAGGGAAATGCCACCACAACCAGGGTGACAGCCTGCAGAGGCCGGTGTGCAGGGTGTCTGTGCTAAACAAGAGCGTCGATGCCCCTCCCCCCCCACCTCACCCCGCTTCTGTTCCTTGTGGCAGAAAGCGGGGCGGGAAGGACAAACCCAAAGGCCTCGGAGCTCAGAAGAGGCTGCTGATTTGCACAGAGCCGGCCCATCAGGCTTTGTCTCACATCCATGCTAGGTTTGTCTGCCATCCATGCATGTACACACATTCTACACATTCTCCCATGTCACATGCTAAGCTTCCAGGATCCATTGCTGTCTGGGGAGGAGGGCGGGCGCCACAACCAAGCAGAGTTGGGCCCTCCAGGCCCTAGAGGTCAGGGGGCAGCCGCCTCCCTCACTTCTAGGCAGGCCCTCCCTGCCCCCTCATTGCCTGTTCTCCCCCCTGTTCTTCGCTGAAGGCTGTTGCCTGGGCTACAGGGGGCAGTCCAGTTCCTTCCAGGGGGACCACCCGGACCAACTGTGGGAGAGAGTGCTGCGTCTCCACCCCTACCCCCCCTTCTCACTGTCAACCCGCCAGGAGTGAGGAGATCACCGCAGCCAGGGGCGTGGTGATGGGGGGCAGACAAAGCGTGTGTGTGTGTGTGTGTGTGTGATTTTAGCTGTCCTTACCTTCAGTTCCAGCCTGCTCCCCTTAATATGCCTCAAGCTCAGGGCTTTTCCTTGTGAGTCTCTTGCTTTTTTTTTTTTTTTCACTTTGCCAGTCTCATTTTTGAGAGTGGAACTCACCTTTCAAATAAATAATAGTTAAACACAACAGAACTCAATGGCATGAGGGCAATTTGGAAAGACAGAGGAAAAGACTTGTGGAGAAGACGTAGTGGGGAAATCCACTTGGATAAGAAAAGTGAAATTTACCTCTGGTGCATGGCTATGTAAGAATAAGGTGCGCCCCCAAACCCAGGGTCCTGGGGACACAAAGCTCACTCAGAGCCAGGCTTTCTGTGCAGGAGGGCGCACACATAGTCTGGGAGCACTGCACTGAGCAGGGGTCCCTCGGCTTTTAATCCTGACACACATGACTTGTCCCTCACCCTTGATTGGAGCTCAGGCTCACAGTCTTTCCCGATTGGCTAATTCAAAGGAAGGGGTTAGCAGTTGCCATTTCAAGATGGCAGCCCCAAGGGAGCTGCAGGTCAGGTGAGCCCAAATGGCAGCTGCCAAGTCACACAGTCCCAAATGGCAGCTGTCTAAACTGTTCTTTGACAGAAAAAGATGGCTTGTTTAGTCTCACAATCCCCCCTTTTCTTTATCTAAACTCCTTTCTTCGAACTCGTCTGACATTGACTTTCCTGCTCTGCAGTGTCCAGGAGGAGACTGTTTGCTGTTTGGTCAGCGCCGTTCAATTACCCTTTGAGTAAGACACAGGATGATGTGACACTCCATCACTGTAGCTCCCAATCAAAGGGGTGACATGGACACCATCGCTCCTTCCACTTTCCAACCATTGCTCCAGTGAATCGGAGAGGGAGCCTCTGTCCCAGGCTCCAGCTCACAAGTCACTGAAGCTGCTGGTGCCTTAGTCTTGAGGACTTTTATTATTAACATATTGATAATTATTGATTATCATTAATCTTTCACTTTAGTTATATCTATTTATTATATCTTAACAACTTTGAGATTTTAAAGGCAATTATTACCTAAAGCATTTTCTTGACCAATTTTGTAAGAGGGTTAACTCAATGGGAAAGTACCATTTTATTTTATTTTCCTTTATAAAACAGGAGTGCCCCTGCTTCACAGTTAGAGGGTACCTCTACAGATCTGTTCCTCCCAGTATATGGGGACAAACAGAACATTGGGGCCTAGTTATAGGAAATATTAATTATGCCGTTAACCATGATTGCCCTTTATGTTCAAAGAAAGGACATATTGATCTGGCTGGGAGTTGTATGCCCCTGGGATCTGGGAGTCACCCTTGGAATGTGGTCCATTCTCATTCCAAACTGCCCATCATCATGGAAGCATTAACCTTCTTGCCTAAACCAGCCTGTTTAACTTACTTTCTCATAGTCACAAACCAGAGAAAAGCAAACTACATTCCCTAAAAGATAAAAAACCAACATTACTTTACAGACACATAGACAGAAATTTCACTAGCTAAGCATTACTGGTGGATGACACCCTAAGAGGGAGAGCAGGAAGGATCCCCAAGATAAAAGGCTGATGCTGGGACTTTCCTGCAGTCTCTGTCATGTGCTCAGCCTCACCACACATAACTGGGCTTCCCCAAAATAGGACTTGCCCAATCTTTAGAAAAATTAAACAAACAACAAAGAGCACAAAACCTCAACAGAAACACTCTTATACAGGTGTGTACAACACACTAAATGTTTATGCCACAGAATGCCCTGAATTAAGAACCAATAAAGCAAAACAATCTTCTGTCCCTGGCTCGGAAAGTTGCCTTCCCAGAACCTCAGCATTCTCCCAATGGATTATTTTGGGGGATGTATTCTGCCTAGAATTTCTTTTCCCATAATTGGCAGGTTCTTTGTGACTATGTACTCAACCTCCCATGCTGAAGGTTTCTTATACTCCCTGAGATCTGCTTCATCCCTCTCTGGCTGCTTTCTTCTCAGGAGAATGGAATCACATTCCAGTCACATATTCCTGACCTCTGAGGAATTTAGCTCCGTTACTCAATCACCAGAGTAGCACTGAGTCCAGTTTCCCACCTTGGCTCATGCATGAGGTCACCTGATTGCCAGGGGTCTTTCTTGGGCCCTTCCTGCATTGCTGGCTGACTCTTGATCCTGAGCTCATAGTCGGCCCAGGGATAATGGTCGTTCCTCCTCACCAAGGCTGCCACAACTTGGCAGAGGGTTGTACCTCCTCAGGAGGGGGTCCAATTGCTCCCTGTGATGATAAACAGTATCCTGGTTGGGTCCCCAAATTGTAAGAAATAAGGTGAGCCCCAAAATCCAGGGGTTCTGGGGAACACAAAGCACACTCAGAGCCAAGAGGAGGGAAAACATCTTTCCTTCTACAGGAGAGTGCACAGCACATGGTCTGGGAGCACACACCCTGAGCGGGCAGTCCCTCTGCTTTTAATGCTGATGCATGTGACCTGTCCCTCACTCTTGAGTGGAGCTCAGGCACATAGTCTTTCAAGGTTGGCTAATTCAAAGGGAAAGGTTGACCTTTGCTGTTTCTAGATAGTGGCCCCCCAGGAGCTGCAAGTCATGTGGCCAACAAGGTGGCTTCTAAGTCACATGAGCCAAAATGGTGACTGTCTAAACTGTTCTTTGACAGAAAAGATGACTTGTTTATTCTCACACTACTTAAGATTGAGCAATTTTCTGAGTCTCTGCTCTTTATTCGAAGGGTAACAGGTCAGTTGTTGGACAATTTAATCTTTGTGGAGAAGTCTGTTCATTTACTTGTTGGAGGCAATGCAGAATCACTGTGTGTGGCCTGTGAAGATCAAGCAGGAGAGTATCCCCAAGAATTTGTGAACAGAAGAGCCATGTGAATTTCATGTGAAACAGATATGATGTCACGTTAGTATAGGGCAGTGGTCAGCAAACTGCAGCTCGTGAGCCACAGTGGCTCTTTGGCCCCTTGAGTGTGGCTCTTTTACAAAACACCACGTGCGGGTGCACACATACAGTGCAATTGAAATTTTGTGGCCCATGAGCAAAAGTCAGTTTTCAGCTCTCCAAAGAAATTTCAATTATTGTACTATTGATATTTGGCTCTGTTGACTAATGAGTTTGCCGACCACTGGTATAGGAAAACCAAACAGGAAGCTGAAGCAAAAGCCCTGCAAATAAAAGAATGACAGCTTCCAAAGGACCATTGCCGCAGGAATAAAGGGAAGGGACTGATATAGGAAATATAATGCAGAAAGAATGGACAGCACTTGACACCAAGCAGGAAGGGTTGGGGAGAGAGGGATTAGCTGTGACATGGTTGCTGTCAGATTGGGAAAGTGTCAAAGAGCCAGTGGGAGTCACTGGTCTTTCTGCCCCTTTCTTGCTGAGCAACAAGGAGGGAGCCACAGTGGTCTGTTAGCTGTGCAAGCCCTACACTCCCATCGTTATGGCTAGACTATGCCCTTAGCACAGGTGAGTCCAAATCAGAAGCAGGATGGAGGACACAGGCCTTTGCCTCACTGGAGGGAGGTGTGGTTGGATGGGTGCCTTCGCCAGTGCTCAGCCCCGTCTTATTGGTGACGCTACGTAGCAGTCAGTGTTTTTTGGTGAGTGGGCTCTCGGCACACAGAACTGGGACACTGACCAACGACCGAGGAGGAAACTCCTGGGGCTTGTCAGTGCCATCAGGCCCGTCCTCTCCTTGCTCTTCTTGTCACCATTCCCTGCTCAGAAACCAAAGGCCGGGACATCCATCGTCGTTGTGAGCAGTGAAATGGGAACTCACTTGCCATTAAATTCTGTGTAAATTGTTGTGGTGTCACCTGGACCCCGTGGCACTGGGAGATGCCATGGAGGTGGCGGCACAGGAGCTCAAGACTTGTCTCACTTACCTCTCCTGGGGTCTCTGAGGGAACCAGCACCACTGTGTTTTTACCAATCTGATCGGGCCTAAACTGGCAATCAGAAATCCCTCTCACAATCCGGGACTGCTGGCTCCTAACTGCTCACCTTCCTTCCTGTCTAAGTGTCCCTAACCATTCTGCCTGCCAGCCTGATCACCCCCTAACTGCCCCCCTGATGGCCTGATTAACACCTAACTGCTCCCCTGCCAGCTTGGTTGCCCCCAATTCCTGGCCTGATCTTGCCCCTAACTTCCTCCCCCTGCCAGCCTGATCTCACCCCTAATTGCCCTCCCCTGCCAGCCTGTTCTCACCCTCAACTGCCCTCCCCTGCTAGCCTGGTCCCCCTCAATTGCCCTCCTCTGCCAGCCTGGTTGCCCCCAACTTCTATCCCTTGCAGTCTGATCTCGCCCCCAACTGCCCTTCCCTGCAGGCCAATTTGGTTCTGATTGGTCAGTTTCTAAGCCTGTCAGCATCAAAAGCTCTGCCTCCTAGGCAGCCATTGGCTCCTTACATTTACCCAGATTTGGTTCTGATTGGGCAGTTTTTATGCCAGTCAGCATCTCTGGGCCTATCAATGGGGCCTGATCAGAAAGGTGGTGCTGATCAGCAGTCCGGGTGGAGGCCTGGAGAGAAATGGAGGCATGCCTGCTGGGTCTAGAGAGAGCAAAAGAGGCAAGTACTGATCAAAAGCTGCCACAGAGGCTAAGGATCAGACCCGGCTTCTCTCTTCAGACATCTTTCCGGGCCTGGTTCTCAGTCTCCTTGGCAGTCAGTGCTGGCTCACCATGGTAACTCAGTGCTGACTGAGGATGACTTCCGGTTGGTTCGTGATGGACCCAGGGTTTTTTATATATTAGGACTAGGGCCTGGTAAACAAAATTCATGTATGGGTAGGGTCATGCCAATAAAACTAATACTCACCTGGCACCATGCATAGTTATCACAATCTAATTGACAATATTCCTGTGCTATACTACCAATCTGTACTTCTTCATCCCTTCACTTATTTTTACCTAGCCTCCCAGTTGCCCCTCATATCTTGCAAACATCAAAATGTTCTCCATAATTATGAGTCTGTTTCTATGCTGCTTGTTTATTTATTTTGTTTTTTAGATTCCACATATAAGTGGAATCATATGGCATTTTTCTTTTTCTGTTGACTTATTTCACTAAACACAATACCTTCTAAGTCCATCTATGTGGTTGCAGATGGCAAGATTTAATTCTTTTTTTAATGGCTGAATCATTGATCTCTACCACACACCCATCCACTCTCCAGGCCTTCACTACACTGTTGTCTGTGTCCATGGATTATACATATACGCATACAAGTTTTTTGGTTAATCTTTTCCTAACCTACCCCCACTTCTCTCTGAGATTTATCAGTTTGTTCCATGCTTCCATTTTGTTCATCAGTTTATTTTGTTCATTAGATTACACATGCAAGTGAGATCATATGATACTTGTCTTTCTCTGACTGGCTTATTTCACTTAGCATAATACTCTTTAGATTCCTCCATGGTGTCTCAAAGGGAAAGATATTCTTTTTTTATGCAGTCTTTAGTGTTTTCTATGTATAATACCATGTCATCTAAGAACAACGGGAGTTTCAATTCCTCCTTTCCTATTTGGATGCCTTTTATTCTTTCTTCTTGTCTGATTACTGTGTCAAACAGGAGTGGTGAAAGCAGAAACCTTGTTTTGTTCCTGTTCTTAAGGTAAACACTTTTAGTTTTTGCTCATTGAATATAATGTTGGTTCTGATTTTGCCATCTATGTTCTTCATTATGTCGAGGTATGATCTCTCCATTCCCACTTTGCTAAGAATTTTCAAAATAAAAATCGGACGTGTCATTTTGTTGAATGATTTTTCTGCATCTTTTGATATGATCATATGATTTTTATCTTTCATTTTGTTTATATGATATATCACATTTATTATTGTAATTTACTATATGCCCAGTCATGAAATTATTCATGGGAGGGAGGTGTCCCTCAGTCTGACCTGCTCCCTCTCTAATGTGGGACCCTCAGGGGATGTCCAACTGCAGGTTGGACATCCCTCACGCAGTCTGGGACTGCTGGCTTCTAACTGCTTGCCTGCCTGCCTGATAGCTCCTAAACACTTCTACCTGCCAGCCTGATTGATGCCTAACTGCTTCCCTGCCAGCCCAATCGCCCATAACTGCCCTCCCCTGCTGGCCATCTTGTGGTGACACTGTGGTGGCCATCTAGTGATGACAATGTGGTGGCCATCTTGTGATGATGTAGTACAATGTCACCTAGGCTTTTATCATATAGGATGAACATTGTCCTAGGCTTGCATCCCTGGGATAAATACCATTTAGTCATGATGAATAATCTTTTTAATGTATTGCTGAATCTAATTTGCTAATATTCTGTAGAGGATTTTGGCATCTATGTTCTTCAGGGATATGGTGGCTTGTAATGTTCTTTCTTTGTAGTGTCTTTATCTAGTTTTGGAATTAGGATAATGCTGGTCTCATAAAAAGAGCTTAGAAGTCTTCCTTCATCTTTAATTGTTTTGGAATAATTTGAAGATAAGTGTTAGCTCTTCTTTGAATGTTTGATAAAACTTCTGTGAAGCTGTCAGGTCCAGGACTTTTGTTTGTTTTCATTTAAAAATATATTATTATTATTGCTTCAATTTAAAAAAAAATATATTTTATTGATTTTGTACAGAGAGGAAGGGAGAGAGATAGAGAGCTAGAAACATCAATGAGAGAGAGTCATCGATCAGCTGCCTCTTGCACACCCCCTACTGGGGATATGCCCGCAACCAAGGTACATGCCCTTGACCAGAATCGAACCCGGGACCTTTCAGTCCCCAAGCCGAGGCTCTATCCATTGAGCCAAACCGGTTTCGGCTATTGCTTCAATTTTATTAGTTGTTATTGTTCTATTCAGATTTTCTGATTACCGGTATTCCAGGTTGAGTTTTGGAAGATTGTATGTTTCATGGAATTTGTCCATTTCACACAGGTTTTTCAATGTGTTGGCATATAGAATTTTTGTAATAATTTCTTACAATCTTTTGTTCTTCTGTGGTGTCAGTTGTTACTTTACCCTCTCATTCTTTATTTTATTTATTTGGGTCCTCTTTGTTTCTTGATGAGCCTGGCTAAAACTTTATCAATCTTGCTTATCTTCCAAACAATCAATTATTGGTTTCATTGCCTTTTGTATTGTTTCCTATTATTCTTTTTGTTTTGTTTTGTTTTGTTTTTATGTCATTTCTTCTCTGATCTTTATTATTTTATTACTAGAGATCCTGTGCACAAAATTCGCATGTGAAGGGGGGATTCCCTCAGACCAGCCTGCAACCACTCCAATCAGAGACCCTTTAGGGCAGGGGTCTTCAAACTACGGCCCATGGGCCACATGCAGCCCCCAGGGGAGTCTGATCCTGCCCGCCAGGTTTTTTGGGCAGTGAGCACAGCCGAGGTGTTACAGTAGGAATTAGTAGTTCATATAGTCCGGCCCTCCAGCTCTCTGAGGGACCGTGATCTGGCCCCCACTTTAAAAGTTTGAAGACCCCTGCTTAGGGGATGTCCCTGTGGGACCAGGCCTAAACAAGCAGTTAGGCACCCCTCTCCCAAACTGGTACCACTGGGTCCACTACTAACCACTCACCTGCCTTCCTGCCTGATTACCCCTAACCCCTCTGCCTGCCTGATCTCCCCTAACTGCCCTCCCCTGCCAGCCTGGTGGTCCTCAACTGCCCTCCATTGCTGGACTGTGATTTCACCCCTAACTGTTCTCCCTTGCCGGCCTGATCGCCCCTAACTGTCTCTGCCTGCCTGATCAACCCTAACTGCCCTACCCTGCCTGCCTGACCTCGCCCACCAACTGCCCTCCTCTGCTAGACAATTTGGTTCTGATTGGTCAGTTTCTATGCCAGTCAGCATCTCTGGGCCTATCCATGGGGCCTGATCATAAAGGCAAGGCTGATTAGCAGCCCCAGTGGAGGCCTGGAGAGAAATGGAGGTGCAGCTGTTGGCCTGGCCTGGAGAGAAAGAGAGGCAAGTTCTGATCAACAGCTGCCACAGAGGCTACCGATCAGACCCTGCCTCTCTTCAGGTTTGATTCCCAGCCCCCTAGCCAATCAGTGCTGGTTGGAGTGCCAGCAGCGACCCCAGTCAGTACTAACCAGCACTGACTTCTGGTCTGGTGGAACCTTCGGTTGTAACAGTTGTTAAGACCCTGGCTCTTTATTATATAGATTTCCTTCATTTTCTTGTTGTTCTCTTTCTAATTTGTTTAGTTGTAGGGTTAGAAGTTTATTAGATTTTTTTTTCTTTTCTTTCTGTTTCTTGAGGTAGACTTGTAGTGCTATGAATTTCCTTCTCAGGACTGCTTTTGCTTTGTCCTATAGCTTTTGGATTGTTGTATGTTCATTTGTTTCTAGGAAGTTTTTAATTTATTCCTTGATATCATTGGTAACTCATTAATTGTTTAATTACCTGATATTTAGCCTCCATGCATTTTAATGTTCTTGAGTGTTTTCATTGTGGTTGATTTCTAGTTTCATGCATTATGATTTGAGAAGACGTTTAATATTATTTCTATCTTCTTGAACTTGTACAAACTTATTTTGTTACATGTGGCCTACCTTTGAGAATGTCACATGTGCGCTTAAGAAGAAGGTGTATTTTGCAGCTTTAGTGTGAAATGTTCTGTAAAAGTCATTTAAATCTATTTTATATAGTGTGTCATTTAGGTTCTCTGTTTCCTTACTGCTTTTTTTTTTTTTTTTGTCTGAAAGATCTACTGAGTGTAGTTGGTGGAGTTTTGAAGTCTCCTTCTGTGACTGTATTGATCTAGATTTCCCCTTTAAAGTCTTTCAGAGGTGTGTGTATATATATTCCTATATTGGGTGTGTATACATTTGCCAGGGTTATATCATCTTGTTGGATTTATCCATTTAGCATTATGTTTTGACCTACTTTGTCTGTTGTTATGGCCTTAACTTTGAAGTCTATTTTGTTACGTATAAGTATTGCTACTTTTTTTTTCATTTGCATTTGCATGGAAAATTATTTTCCATACCTTAGCTTTCATCTTATGTGAGTCTTTTGTTCTGAGGTGGGTCTCTTATAGAAAGCATATATGTATATATGGATTATGTTTTTTTAATCAATTCAGCTACTCTATTTTTTGATTGAATGATTTAATCCATTTACATTTCAGCTGATTATTGACAGGTACTTATTTCCTGTTATTTTAATTCTTTATGCCTATGTTTCTCAATTTCTTCTCCATGTTATAGCAGTCCCTTTAACATTTCTCCCAATGATGGTTTGGTGATAATAAACTTTTTAAACCATTTTTTGGGAGGGTCTGGGAAGCTTTTTGTTTCATCATCTATTTTGAATGATAGTCTTGCTGATATAGTATTCTTGGTTTCAGATCCTTGTTTTCATTACCTTGAATATTTCATGCCATTCACCTTTGACCTGTAGAGTTTCTTTTGAGAAATCCACTGAGAGTCTATGTGAACATCTTTCTAGGTAACAAATTTCTTTTCTTTTGCTGACTTTAAGGTTCTCTCTTTGTCTTTAATTTTGGCATTTTAATTATGATGTGTCTGGTTATAGGCCTCTTGGAGTTTTTTTTATTTGGGACTCTCTGTGCTTCCTGGAATTATGTGACTTTTTCCTTCAACAGGTTAGGAAAATTTTCTGTCATTATTTTTTCAAATAGGTTCCCTATTTCTTGCTCACTTTTGTAACCTACTGGTACACTTATAATGTGGACATTATGTTCCATGTTGTCCCACATCTCCCTTAAACTGTTTTCCTGTTTTTTTTTTAAATTGTTTTTTTTCATTTTGGTTCTCATATTGAGTGATATTTCCTACCTTGTCTTCTAAGTCACAAATTTGATATTCAACTTCCTCTAATCTGCTGTTTATTCCTTCCAATATGTTCTTTATTTCTGCCATATCATTCTTCATGTCAGACTGCTTGTTGTTTTTTTTTTTATAGTTTCTATATATTTCTTCATGCTATTGAGCATCCTTATAATCATTACTCTGAATATATATATATATATATATATATATATATATATATTATAAAAATAAACCCCAAATGAATTATCAACAAAAGCTAAATGAAATGGAGATAAGCAATTTAATAAATTTCTGGGTTTTGAGTACCTGGATGAGGCCAAAATATGAACTAAGTGACCTGGGACACACAGAGGTTAGATTCTGCTTGTTTGTGATTAATGAGCCTTTGAAAGCATTTACGAATGTCCACAGCATGAGCCAATACAGGGCATTTATATGGAAAAGCCACTGGAACCAGCTTGGGTAAGCCAGCAAGTTGGATAGGATGGGATCTCAGAGAATCATCAGGGCAGGGTGAGCAATTAGGTTGAGGGAGACCGCAATATAGCACCTAACTGGGCCTACAGGGGGAGGGCTCAGCAAAGGAAAGATGGCTTCTGCCAGCACTTTTGTATGTTAGAAAGCTACCTATCCAGCCCTCACCCCAAAGCCAGATATTCACTTCTCCCTATACGTCCCTGGCACCTTTGATCTGCTGTCCAGCACTGAGGCTCAGAGTGAGTAAGTCCATCATTGAATTGGTCCATGCTCAGGCCATTTAAGAGGAACTCTTGGGACTCCAACAGCCTTCTGTCTCCAATAGCCATACCCCCCACTGGTTTTCACAGCCAGAAGCTATGGGGACTTCTCTTCCTGGGACTGGAAAGCTAGGCTTGGGGCCTGATAAAGTGTCAGGATCCCTCACTCCTCAGGAGAAACCTCTGCCATAAAGACATCATTCCCAATTTTTATCCATCACTCATGGTGTGGGACAAGCCTGTTCCACATCTCTCCTTCCTCCCAGTCTTGTGGCTTCTTTAGTATCTCCGTAGTTATAGGACTTCTGTTCAGCTAATTTCAGGCAGTTCTCAATGATGGCTGTTCTGTAGTTTAGTTGTAGTTTTGATGTGGTCATGGGAGGTTGCCAGCACCACAATTGCCCTCTGCTATCTTTACTGACAGCCCGTCCAGAGGTCAATTCTTTAAGCTCAGTTTCCTTGTCCTTCACCTGCTCCTGTTTTTTACCTTCCCATCTTACACTGGAATGTATATATATATATATATATATATATATATATATATATACACACACACACACACACACACACACACAAGATTGCATAGTGGGCAACAATTTCACCTATACTTTTTACCTGTACCATGTGTCATAAGTAGTGGCCAAAGTGCAGGTGGTGTTTTTTTTGTTTGTTTGTTTGTTTTTTGTTTTTAATTTACTGTAATTCCAGCAGATAATTCCTGATTAATTTTAGGCCCTGTCTTTAATCTCTGACACAGTGCATACAAAGGGTGTCATTTTTCTTTTCCTTTATTTTCATGCCTTGCTGATGCATTTTGTATGTGTATATTTTGCTTCTTTCTCCATTAAAATAGTCTACAGTGAAATTATCTTTGGAGGGAGCAAACAGAAATCAGGCAGTACTCAATCAGAGAAGATATGGCAGGAATTCAGTCATGAGTGGTGAGGGTGTAGATGGCTTCTACACGTCTTTTTAAAAACCTGAGATTCTCTTTAAACTAATCAGAGTGTAGGAGTTTTGCCTTTTTCTTTGTGTTTTTCACTATATTATAGGGCATTTGACCCACTTTGGATGTGCTTAAATATGGGAATTATCTGAGATAGTAAAATAAATAATCTGTTTGAGGGAAAGAGAAGAAAAGGAGGCAAATATGCTTTGGATTTAGATGATCATTAACATATTAGACCATGAGGTCTACCAATAGGAATTCAATGCTCTCTGTGAGGATCTCATGTGTTTCTTTTTATTCACATTCTCTTTTTTTAAAAAAAAAATATATATTTTATTGATTTTGTACAGAGAGGAAGGGAGAGAGATAGAGAGTTAGAAACATCGATGAGAGAGAGTCATAGATCAGCTGCCTCCTGCACACCCTCTACTGGGGATATGCCCGCAACCAAGGTACATGCCCTTGACCGGAATCAAACCCGGGACCCTTCAGTCCCCAAGCCGACACTCTATCCATTGAGCCAAACCGGTTTCGGCTCACATTCTCTTTTTGGATCTCAGGTTATTTATAGACCCAAATGCTCTCTGAGCTGGTTATTTCAGTCCAGTAGGTTTTTATGCTTGGGGATTCTCCTTGAACAAAACCACAGATGACAGAGCCCTTCTAACCTTCTTGAGACAGGAAGTGATCTTGCCAATAATTTTGGATTGAACTAGCAGAATATTTTTCTTCCATTGAGTCAACATTCTGGGCATTTCCCCCTCATTGGCTCCAATGTATTCCATTCTGAGCTTGGTAGAGCAAAGATTACCTTTTCTCTACTTGAGAGCAGGGTGGACATTTGAAGACAGTAACTATTTTCTCCGTGGAATGTATCTTTATTTGCCTAAACATTTCCAGTTTTCAAAATTACTCAGGGTATGATTTCAATTCTCTTCTTTACTTCAGATGCTGTATTTTCTGTGTTCTCCACTTTGCCTGGTGTGGGGCCCAGACCAGAACAATACCCCTTCCCACCACATTTGTTTCCCGTTTTCAACCCCTGATGCAGTAGCCTTCACTTTCCCGATACTTTCCCCTTCAGAAGTAGTTCTGGAGTTTTATTTCATTCTTCGTAATCCGTGTGCATGAAAGCAATTTTGTTTTTGCAGCTCTCCTTGAATTCTCCAAATCCTTGTTGCTGTTTTTACCTGACTTAAATTTATGACAAAGTTTACTATATTCAGGGAAGGTTGCTTTTTTCATATCCAGCCCAGAGCTCAATACAGATATAAGAAGTATTCATTGAGTTCATGGTCAGTAACTTGTACTGACTTGTCTTCATTTCATCATCATCATCATCATCATCATCAACATCTTAGTAGCACAGAGCTCCTTTTGCCTAGGGTGCTTGTTTATTTCTTTCCAATGTTGTCTATGGAGAAAAAGCCCATGAAGAAGCTGTGGTTTTTAATAAATGGAGTTTTATGATTTTCCAAGTTCAGTCTTCCCATATGGCTCAGTACAGAGCTGCCACCAACACCAGGAGGGAGTAGAATTCAATAGATGTGTTTTGCTGAAATTAATATGAGGTGTTTTGCATTGGCCCCCTAGCCAGAGTTCCCCTGGCAGAATGGCTAACCCCATCCCTGAGGCAATGAGCTGTGGTGAGACACGTCCAAGGCTTAACTAGACTTAGGTTTGGTTTCTCTATGCCACTTGTTTTACAGTAAGCACCCGGACTCCAGTCTCTTCCCGTATAACATTGGAGTTAACCTAACTTCACAACCAAGACCTCAGCACTGGTAGGATGGTGAAATGAAACAATGTTTCACACCACATGCAGTGAACTCTGGGCAGAGCAAATGTTCTTATTCAGGCCCCACAGCCGGTTCTGGGAAAATAAAGGACATTCCAGTAGGACCATGGGTTGTTTTCCTGTCACTCGACATAATGAGAAATTCTCTGCAGCCTCCGCCTGGTCTGTAAGTCACACGCAGCACGCTGTCCTCGCTGGTGTCAGTCCCTCCTCAGGGCGCAGCTCTTTGCCCTGCGGCGGGAGGCCAGGCTCCTGCCCCTGCGGCCCCAGCGCAGCCCGCACACAGGGCCAGAGTGGACACCGAGCCCTCGCCGCAGCTGCCTTTTCTCTGTCAGGCCCGGACTCCATCCTTGGTTTGCATGAGCCTCTGATTTTGTTTGCAGAAATGTAATGGTTTGATTTCCCACCTGCCTGTCGGGGTGGGTGGGGAGGAATGACTGTCTTGGAGGAGGCACTGTTTGGACAGCCGCCTGTTGCCCTCCGGGTGGGCAGTGCACTGTCAGGCTCCAGAGCCTGCGCTCGTCCTGGGAGAGCACAGGAAGCTGGACACCACTCTTCGCTCAGACGGCGGCCTCGCCTGTCTCCCCATCGCAGCCTGAGTGAATGTCCCGCTTCATGACCATTTGTGTCCGTGCCGGAATTGGACAGGAAGCAGAGGCTAAGGGTTGCCAGTCACATTTCCCACACAGAGCGTGCGCTGTGCAGCCTCGGATCCACCCGCACCACCTGGACCAGAGACCCGGGCAGGAGCTCTGGCCCCCAGCACCGCCCCGAGCGGCTCCAGCCACACAGAGGCCTCATGCATGGCGGTCTGACTCCTCACCCCTGGGTCACACCTCTCGGGGGTGCACCCTCTGCTTTCACCGTCCCCCAAGGAGGCACTGGTGGTCTTGCCATACCCCACGTCGCCCACAAGGGGGAGCCCCGGAGGGCAGCAGAGTTCCGGAAGCTCTGGAATTTCTTCTGTTCTCTGATTTTCAAGCCCTCACATGTGAGGTTTCTTTGTTGCAGTGCTGGGGTCTGAGGTAACACTTGTGGAGGCTGCGTGAGAACCACAGCCGGTGCCACCTTCTGTTGTTCGTTGTTATTAAAAGGAACGAATGAAGAAAGAGCTTGAGGATGGGCATGGCTCATCGGACTGGATGCAGGCCAGCGGCACCAAACAGACAGAAACCAAGAGACCCCAAGGCCAGGCGAGAGGTGCCTGCTGCTGCCTTGAGAGGAGGATGGAGGGGAGCAGAGCTCCTGATGGTGGGAAGAGTCATGGAGCCCAGCCTGGGTGGCTCAGTGGTTGAGTGTCGACCTATGAACCAGGAGGTCAGGATTTGATTCCCAGTTGGCACACATGCTGGGTTGCAGGCTCAGTCCCCAGTAGGAGGTGTGCAGGAGGCAGCTGATCCATGATTCTCCTATCATGAATGTTCCTATCTCTCTCTTCATCTCCTGTTTTCTCTAAAATAAATAAGAATATATTTTTTTAAACAAAGTGCATGGAGCAGACAGTGGTCAAAATGAGAAGGTGTGCCTGAACGTCTGATCTTCTGGTTGCGTGTCATGAAGCCGCACCAGCTCTGGGCTTCGGACCCACACCAGAAGGTACTCTGGTCTTATGGCGCTCTCCACTCTGAGCCAATGTTTCAATCGCCTGCAGTTTCACTTGCAAATGAACTGGGAATCAAAGTTTTCTTTCTGCTACTTTGCAGGATTAGCATAAGCCAGGAAACACTGGAGTTTCCTTTTCCTTGATTACAAAGGGAAAGAAGAATATAACTGATAGCCCTGACAGGATTTTTCTGAGTATTGAATGAGTGTGATAATATGAATAAATGCTCTTAATAGGGCATAACTGCTAAAGAAATAATAATTGATCAGTTAGTAGTCCTTCATATTCCTCTCAGCAGGGTGTCTTCCTATTGAGCTTTGCAGGAGTGTGTTTGTGTATGTGTGTGTGTGTGTGTGTGTGTGTGTGTCAGAAAGAGAGAGAGAGAGAGAGAGAGAGAGAGAGAGAGAGAGAGAGAGAGAGAGAGAGAGAAAGAGATTTAAATACACAAAACAGATTTCCCTGGCACTTTCTAGAGGACCTCCTTGGCAGATAAGCCAGAAAAATGCTGTCCTTTCCCTTCAGCCACCTTCAAATGTTCTTCCCAGCCTCGGCAACACGTTCCTGTCTCTCAAACCTGCAGACAGCGAATGATGGTGTCTTGGGAGAGGGGTCTGTGCCCTGGACTTGTGCTGCCTGAGTAAATGCTGCATTGTGTCTCAGCACACGGTCAGACTGACTGTGCTTGGAAGAAGCAAACAAGAGGCTGTGCTTATTATCCCATCGCCATATTTCTTTCCTGCGACGCTCTTTCTAGAACCATGCTTTTTATTCACTGAATGTCTCATGGCAGATTGTGGCTCTGTATATCTGGTCAGGCTGGCCCAGTCAACTGATGAAGGCCGATGTGGGCCTTCACACACTGGATACAGCCCCGCTTTCCTGGGATTCCGGAGGCAGTGTGGAGAGTGGGGAAGGTGGTGCAGACATGGACAACCACATCCTGGAACCTACCCCCCCTTCCTGCATCCGAATGTAGCTGTGAGTGCTCCTGAGATTATACCCGACACACCAACGCTGGCACCTCCAGTGTGATAGAACCATAAGGCATCATCATCATCATCATTCTGCTGGACGCTTCTGATTAGTGATTTACCTACATTTCAGGACCTTTATCACTTTAAATGCTATATTTCCCAGATGTTAATGAATCCTCCTTCTTCTTTTATTCTTCACCAATCAACTGAAACATTATTTGTAGATATGCTAAGTTTAAGACTTACACCTATCCATCTTGAAAGTTACCTAAATCATGCTTAGATGCACAATATGTACAGAGCATGTATTTTTCTGAAACCATCAACAATATATATATATATATATACTAGAGGTCCAGTGCACAAATTTCATACTTAGGACAGGGGTTCCCTCAGCCTGACCTGCACCCTCTCCATTTCAAGCCAGAAACATGCTGTCTGACTGCCTCTCACAATCTGGGACTGCTGGCTTCTAGTTACTTGCCTGCCTGCCCGCCTGCCTGATTGCCCCTAACCACTTCTGCCTCAGCCCTGCATCTGGGACCCAGGATTCCCTCCCTCTGGCCAGCCATAGGCACCCAGAACTCAGACTTCCCTCCCTCTGGCCAGCCACAGCCACAGCCACAGGGGACCATGGATGGTTGGTTTTGTCTGGGCCACAGCCACAGGTGCCCCGAACCACAGGACAGGCAGCTTTCCTCCCTCTCCTGGGCTGCAGCCACCTGCAGGTGATGGCACCCAGGACCACGGGGCGGGCAGCTTCTCCCAGGCCCTGGCTTTATCAGGAAGGACGTCCAGCTGGCTGTCTGGAAGACATCTGGTCTAATTGGCATATTACACACACACACACACACACACACACACACACACACACACACACACAAATACACACACACACGAGTGGCCAGATTATTATGACCACCTGACATTTGTAGGCAAATTAGCCTTATACTGCATCTTATGGAAGCTGAAGGCTTGTTCGAACATCTTTGCTGTCTGCAGTTACCAATTTGAACAAGAACACAAGGATTGGACAGTTGAGCATTGGGAAAAAGTCATGTGGTTGATGAATCATATTTCCAATTGCATCACGCAGATGGCAGAGTGAGAATGTCCCGGAAACAGCATGAAAGCATGCACCCCACGTGCATAAGTGCAACCCTTCTAGCTGGTGGGGGCAGTGTTATGGTTTGGGGCTGTTTTGTAGCATGACTTGGGCCCTGTAATTAGTGTGGAACAATGTATGAATAGCACAACATACCTAAGTAGTGTTGCTGATCAAGTTCATCCTATAATGTTGATGGCATATCCCAATGGTGATGGCTTCTTCCAATAAGACAATGTGCCATGCCACAGTGCTCGTATTGTGCAGGAATGGTTTCAAGAACATGAGGGGTACTTTACCTTGCTTTGGTGGACCCACAATCACCAGATCTCAATCCAATTGAGCATTTGTGGGACAGAGTTAAAAGAGCCATCAGGCAGCTGGCTGCACAACCATCAAATCTCACAGAACTGGACAGTGCTATTCATCAGGCATGGTGCCAGATTCCTCGCATCACCTGTCAACATCTTGTGGAGTCAAAAGAAGAATCTCCGCAGTATTGAAAGCAAAAGGTGGCCTAATGAAATACTGATGGGGTGGTCATAATAATCTGGCCACTCAGAGTGTGTGTGTGTGTGTGTGTGTGTGTGTGTGTGTGTGTGAACCCTTTGTCCTATCAAGCATGCACTTACTCCCCTTTTAATACAATATATATATAAATATATATTTGACCAATCAAACACACTGGTGTTCACATAGCATACTCACTTAGCAGATTTTAATGGGGTAGAGGAATGAACACATCACCCTGTCAGCATCTCAGTTATTTTCAAGTCCAGGGTGACCACAATACACTATTCATGTTGCTAAAAAAAAAATCATGAATCTGTTTCTCCCTAGTCCTAGTAATGACTATCAATATATCGCCTCTTCCAGGTAGATTCTCGGCAGATTTAGATATTTTTAAAGAGTTTTAAAAAATAAATTTGTGAAGTCAATTATTTTGAATCTCATCTGAAGCAATTAAAAAACATCCTGACATTTAAGGTGATATTTTTTTCCAAGTAAAATAATTATCAATAATACTAATTATGAACAAATCATTCAGTTACTCTCACTCTGGCTCAACCTTTGGGTTAATAAACCAATCAATTAAAACTCATCTTGATCAAAGGACCAATTTGTTTTAAAAAATGCAGTGACATTTCCCTACAAGTATGACTGATATTTTCTTTAACAAAGAGCTGTCTTTCCAGAAAATGGTATGGTCAACTGGTAGGCATTGAAAACTAGCATTTTATTATGCTTCTCCTGGTAATGCTTCTCAGTTAGGTACACAATGACGATGGTGAAGAAAATGGTGATGTTAATGTACAAAACTAAAACTTGGAATTCAAAGCTACCTTAAAGAGATTTCTGAAAATCTCAGGACAATTTCTCACAGAAACTGACAACATCAATCTGCACATTGGTAAAGATGCCAGCTGTGTCCCTCTGTCTGCCTGTGTGTTTATTTTTCTCCAAAGGTATCGGAGAGGGATTTGCAAATATGGACCAAACAACAAATCTAGTCTGCCACTTGTTTCTGCAAATCTTTGTCAGAATAATGCATGTCTCCTTATTTGCATGTTGTCAATGGCCAATTTTTCTTTTTTTGCTAACCCCAGGTGTAGGGTAATAAAAAATACCAAAACCCAATTGTCTTTGAATTTATAAAATCAACTAATATTTAAACAGACCTTTGCTGTTTATAGAATCTGACCACATTGTTTTGTAATGGGTATCATTCTCTCTTACCTGATGAAGAAACTGCAAACTTTCCAGGTCAGTCAGCCCTTTAGTGGTGCAAGTCAGATGCAGCCTCTGAAGCGGGAATTGTGCTGTCCTGATGGCAGCCTTCAGGGAAGCAGAGAAGGGGCCAGCTCTCAGTGCAGTTGGGCTCCTATCGCATTCATGTGTCCGGATGTGATCATTGCCCAGTGATCATTGCCACATAATCATTGCCCATGTGATCATTCCCATGTGACATTGCCCAGTGATCAGTGCCCAAGTGATCATTGCCCAGTGATTATTGCCATGTAGTCAGTGCCCAGTGATCATTGTCATGTGATCATTGCCATGTGATTATTACCATGTGATCATTGTTGAAAGCCAGCAGAGGAAGCAAAACTCGAGACCTTTATTCTGCTCTCTCTTTATCTGACCCTGGCCTGGGAGATTTTAACCTCCTGGTCCTATGTCCCCATTCTCAGAAGCAGCACTAATAAACAGAAAGGTGCTCTGTAGTCATAGCTACACTTCAGTGCATCAACTCTTGCTGTCCACACAGAAAAAATGCATTCACCCTGAAATTGGCACTGTGGCACAGAGTCTGAAATAACCAGTAAGAGAAAAGTCTTTGTTTTGGGGATAAAAAAAATGCTATATTTTTTAAAAATTTGCTTTATGAAACAGCAAATCCCATCTTATGTATTTTTTTCATTTTATTATAAAAATTATATTTTTCTCAAGCTTATTTAATCGGCTAGCAAAGTGGCCACAAGGTGCTAGAACAAAGACCTTGCCTTTTAGATATGCAGATAGAAAACCAATTATTTAGAGAAACAAAATATTTTACTTTATTTTTCAAATTTATTTTTATTTACAGTTAGCATTCAATATCATATTAGTTTCATGTGTACAATATAGTGATTAAACATTTATATACCATAAAATGATCACCTTGATAAGTTTAGTAGCTATGTGACACTATACATAGTTATCACAATATTGTTGAGTATATTCTTTGTGCCGTAATTTCCATTCTTGTGACTATTATTATAACTGACAACTGTACTTAATGAATGTGTTCACAATTTTTACCCAATCCTCTAACCTCCCCTTCCATCTGGAAACCATGAATGTGTTCTCTGTATGTATGAGTTTGTTTCTGCTTTGTTTGCTCATTTATTTTAAGACTGCACGTAAGTGAAATCATCTGGAACTTACCTTTCTCTGAAAGACTTACCACAGCTGCTAGAACCATCTCTGCTGTCAAAACGGTAAGGTTTCTCCTTTCTGAGTCATATTCCATTGTGTATGTACCACATCTTCTTTATCTGGTCAATTGACACTTAGGTTGCTTCCATATTTTGGCTGTTGTAAATAATGCTGTAGTGAACATAGGGATGCATACATATGTTTGAATTAGCATATTGGGTTTCTTTGGGTTAAATACTCAGAAGTGGAATTGCTAGGGGTCATGTCTTATTTCTATATTTAATCTTTCCTTAACTCCACACTGTCTTCCATACTGGGTGCACCAATTTGCAATCCCACCAACATTGCAGAAGGGTTCCCTTTGCTCCACATCCTCTCAAATCCTTGATGTTTCTTCATTTATTGATGAAAGCCATCTGACAGGTATAGAGGGATACTCATTGTGCTTTTAATTTACATTTCCATGACATGACTTGTGATGTTGAGCATCTTTTCATATGTCTACTGGCATTTGTAGGTTTTTGGAGAAATGTCTATTCAGGTCCTCTGCTCATTTTTTAAGTGGTTTGATTTTTTTTCTTTCTTGGTGTTAAGTTGTAATAGTTTCTGATATATTTTGGGTATTGTGCCCTTATCATTGGCAAATATTTTTTCCCAGTTAGTAGGTTGTCTTTTCACTTTGTTAATGGTTTCCTTCTCTGTGCAAAAATGTCTTAGTTGGATTTAGTCCCGTTTGTTAATTATTTTCTTTTGTTTTTCTTGCCCAGAGAACATAATAAAAAATCTTGTTAAAAATGATGCCAAAGAGTTTATTGCTTATGTTTTTCTTTAACAGTATTATGGTTGAGGGTCTTACATCTAGGTTGTTAATCCATTTTGAGGTATTTTTTATGTGGTATAAAAATGGTCTCCAGTTTTATTATTTTGCATGAGTTTGTTCACTTTCCTCAACATTATTTATTGAAGAGACTGTCATTACCTAATTGTATAATCTTACTTCTTTTTTTCATAGATTAATTGACTATACAGGTGTCATTTTATTCGTAGGCTCTCCATTCTGTTCCATTGATCTATGAGTCTGTTTTTATGCCAATATCACACTGTTTTGATTACTATGGCCTTGTAGTATATAGTTTGGTATCAGGTAGGGTGATGATACCTCCAACTTTGTACTACTTTTTAAATATTTCTAGGACTATTTGAAGTGTTTTAGTGGCTTCACATAAATTTTAAAATTATATAATCTAGTTCTGAAAAATGCCCTTGGTATTTTGATAGGGGTCACATTAACTCTGTAGATTGCTCTGAGTAGTATGAACATTTTAATGATGTTAGTTTTTCCTATCCATGAGCATGGTATAATCTTTCATTTATTTGTATCTTCTTCAATTTCTTTCTTTGGTGTCTTATAGCTTTCTGAATATAGGTCTTTGACTTAGTTGATTAAATTATGTAATCTATGTAATTATAAATGGGGATAGATTACATCTATGTAATCTATCTTGATGTAATTATAAATGGATGTTTTCTTAATTTCTCTCTCTGATAGTTCATTATCCTATATAATAAAAACCTAATATACAAATTGTGCCCTCAACCGGGACTTCAACTAGGAGTTCAACCAGGGGATGGGGCAGGCCAGCCAACTGCCTGCAGTCCCTCCTTCTGACTGATACCCCCCAATCTCCCCCTCCCCATCAGGGTGGGCTGGCCAACTGCCCCATGGCCTACCCCAATTGCCCCCCCCCCCATCCTAATTAGGGGCGGGGCCAGCCAGCCTACCTCCAGTATCCCCCCCTCCCAGATGGCCTGGCCCAATTAGCCCAATCAAGGCAGGCTGGCTGTCTGGACCCCACCCGTGCATAAATTCATGCACCAGACCTCTAGTTGGTGTATAAAAATGTAATCAATTTTTGAATATTAAATTTGTATTCTGCTACTTTACTGAACTTTTTTTTTTTTTTTTACTAATTCTCATAGTGTTTTGTTAAATTCTTTAGAGTTCTCTCTACATAGTATCTGAAAATAGTGACAGTTTTATTTCTTTTATTCCAATTTGGATGCTTTTTATTTTTCTTTCTTGTCTGATTGCTGTGGCTAGGACTCCAGTACTATGCTGAATAATAGTGGTGAAAGCACATCCTTGCCTTATTCTGGATCTTTAAGAAAAAGGTTTTAGCTTTTCAAACTTGAATATAATGTAACCTAAGATTTGTCATATATGGTCCTTATTATATTGAGGTATGTTTCTCTATCCCCACCTCGCTGATAATTTTTATAATAAAGGGATATTGGATTTTGTCAAATGCTTTTTCTGAATCTATTTATGTGATTATATTATTTTTATCCTATGTTTATGTGGGGTATCATATTAATATATTTATATATATTACAGAATTAGTTTTGCTGATATTTAGTTGAGGATTATTACATGTATGTTCATGAATGATAATTTTAAAAATTTGTTTTATTTTATCTTTCCATCACCATTCATCCCCTCTAGGCCCTCTTCCACCTCCCTACTCTTCACCCCCTTCCCGCCATCACTACAATTGTCCATGTCCTTAAGTTCTCTCCCTTTTTCATTCTTCTTTGCTCAGTCACTCCCTCTCCAACACCTCCCTCACCAGAGCTGCCTGCCTGTACTCTATCTATGACTCTGTAACTATTTTGCTTGGTAGTTCAGTTTGTTCTTTAGATTCCACATATGAGTGAAATCATCTGATACTTGTCTTTCTCTAATTGCCTTATTTCACTTAGCACAATGTTTTCCAAGTCCATCCATGCTATCACAAAAGGTAAACTTTTCTTCCTTTTTATGGCAGAGTAGTATTCAATTGTGTAAATGTCCCACAGTTTTTTTTATCCACTCATCTGCTGATGGGCACTTGGGCTGCATCCAAATTTTGGCTATTGTAAATAATGCTGCACTAAATATAGGGGTACATATATTCTTTTTAATTAGTGCTTTGGGTTTCTTCAGATAAATTCCCAGTATTGGAATAGCTAAGTCATAAGTAAGTTTCATTTTTAATTTTTTAAAGAAAATTTCATACTGTTTTTCATAGTGGCTGCACCAATCTGCAGTCCCACCAGTGCACAAGGGTTCCCTTTCTCCACATCCTTGCCAACGCTCACTGTTTCTTGATTTAATGACGATAGCCATTCTGACAGATGTGAGGTTTTAATCTGCATTCTCTCTTATTATTAGTGAGGTTGAGTATCTTTTCATATGTCTATTGGCCACTGTATGTCTTCTTTTAAGAAGTATCCATTCTGGTCTTTGGACCATTTTTAATTAGCCTATTTGATTTTTGGTGTTGAATTTTGTAAGTTCTTTATAAATTTGGGATATTAACTTTTTATCAGATGTATCACTGGTAAATATGTTTTCCCATTCAGCAGGATGGTTTTTTTTTTGTTTGTTTTTTTGTTTGTTTTTTTGATGGTTTCCTTTGCTGTGCAAAAGCTCTTAAGTTTGATGTAAGCCCATTTGCTTATTTTTTTTCTTTTGTTTCCACTGCCTGAGGAGATATATCAGAAAAAAGTATATATTGCTATGAGAAATGTCTGAGATTATACTGCCTGTTCTCTTTTAGTGTTTTTATGGTTTCAAATATAATATTTAAGTCTTTAATCTATTTTGACTTTTATTCTTGTGTGTGGTGTAAGAACATGGTCTCCTTTAAATTTTCAGCATGTATCTGTCCAATTTTCTCAGCACCATTTATTGAATAGACTATTTTTGTCCATTGTATGTTTGTGCCTCCTTTGTCAAATATTAATTGCCCATAAAGGTGTGGATTTATTCCTGAACTCTCTCTTCTATTCCATTAATTTATATGTCTAGTTTTATGCCAATATTATGTCATTTTGATTACTGTGTCTTTGTAGTATAATTTGATATTGGGTAGCATGTTTCCTCCAACTTTGTTCTTCCTCAAGATTGCTGTTGCTATTTGGGTTCCATATAAATTTTTGAAACATTTGTTCTAGTTCTATGAAATACTCCATTGGAATCTTGATAGGAATTATGTTGAATATGTAGATTGCTTTGGGTAACAATTTATTTTTTCTGTGTCTTTTATTGTTCAGTAACATGTTATTTAGCACCCATGTCTTTGTGTCTTTCACTTTTCTTCTTGTAATTGATTTCAAGTTTCATAGCATTATTAGAGGCCTGGTGCATGAAAATTCATGCACTGGAGGGGCTGTCCCTCAGCCAGGCCTGCCCTCTCTCACAGTCCAGGAGCCCTCAGGGGCAGGAGGCAACCCACTGATCAGGGGAAGGCTATGCCCCCATGATACCACTGCTGGAAGAGCAAGCCTTGGCCGTTCCTGGTTACCTGAGTCTTGGGTCACCCTGGGTGGCTATGCAGTTGCTATATGAGGCTTCTATGCACCTCGGACTGGCCCTACGATGCTGGGGGGCTGAGGGCATGTCTGGCTGCACATGCACTTTACGTTCTCTTCACCCCTTCCCCCCTCAGGCAGGGCTGAAGGACTGGGGGACTCCAGCAGGACCAAGGGTACTGGGCGCCACCATCTTGTGGCTATGGGTGTCACAATCTTTGTGTTCTCATGACAGTCAATTTGCATATTCCAGCTTTATTAGATAGAATGGTAAGAGAATATGCTTGATATGATTTCAATCTTAAATTTATTAGGACTTGTTATCTGTCTTTTATGTGGTCTATGTTTAAAAAATATTCCATATGCACTTGAAAAGAATGTATATTCTGATGCTTTAGAGTAGGGGTGTCGAACTCAATCAGAGAAGGGGCCAAAATCTAAAATCCAGCCTAAATCGCGGGCCGAATGGTTTACTGAACAGTCATAAACTGACAATGTCATAAACTGACAGCGGAGTGCAGTGATGACAGCGCGGTGCGGGCCACATTGCAAGGCCTGGCGGGCTGGATTTGGCCCGCGGGCTTTGTGTTTGACACATGTGCTTTAGAGTGAAATGTTCTGAAAATATAAATTAATTCCATTTGATTGATTGTGTAATTTAAGACCAGAGTCTCCTTCTTGTTTTACTGTTTTGAAGATTTATACATTTATGTCTGTGGAGTGTTAAAATCCACTACTATGACTGTATTACTGTCAATCTCTCCCTTTATGTCCATCAAGATTTGCTTTACATAATAAGATGCTCCTATATTGGGTGCACAAGTGTTGACAGGGTTTATATCCACTTGTTGGACTGATCCCTTTAGCATCCTTCTTTGTTTTTTAATATAGCCTTGATTTTAAAGTCTATTTTGTCCAATATTAGTATTGCTACCCAAGCTTTTATTCCTTTCCATTTGCATGAAATATCTTTTTCTATCCCTTTACTTTTAGTCCGTGTTTATCTATTGTTCTGAGGTGGGTCTCTTGAAGACAGCATATATAGAATATCCAAAAAATGTATACACACTTTAATAGCTGATAGTTCAATTTTTAAAATGAAATTTATTTTAATAAACACTGCCTTTATAATTATTTAAAGTATGTGTATACATTTTTCTGGATACCTTATATATGGGTCTTGTTTTCTTATCCACTCAGATACCTTATTTTTTTATTGTAGCATTTAAACCATTTACATTTAAAGTGATTATTGATTGGTAAGTATTTATTACCATTTTATTTTTTAACTGTGTTCCATGGTGTGCTTTTTTCTATTCTAATTTTTTTCTTTTACTTCTTTTTTTCTTAAAATATGTTCTATTGATTTCAGAGAGGAAGGGAGAGGAAACTAGATAGAAACATCAATAATTAGCAAGAATCATGAATTGGCTGTTTCCTGCATATCCTACACTGGGATAGAGACCACAACCGAGGAATATGCCCTGATTGGGAATCAAACTGTGACCTCGTGGTTGATAGGTCCATGCTCAACACTTGCGCTATGTCTGCTGGGCTTTTCTTCTGCTTCTTAAAGCAAGCCTTTTAACATTTCTTTTATACTGGTTTGGTGGTAACAAACTCCTTTAGCTTTTTCTTATCTGGACAGCTCTTTATTTCTCCTTCAATTTTAAATTATAGACTTGCTGGGTAAGTCTATAGGCCTTAGCGGAAGGTGCATGTGTGGCCTTGTTGTAGGTCTTGCTTTTCTGAAAATGTTTCTGTTGAGAAATCAATGCACAATATTATGGGAGCTCCCTGGTATGTAATTAACTGCTTTTCTCTTGAGGCTTTTAAGATTCTCTGTCTCTTTAACTTTTGGCATTTTAATTATGATGTGTCTCAATGTGGGCCTCTTTGGACCCATCTTGTTTTGGTCTCTGTGTTTTTTGGACTTGTATGTCTTTTTCCTTTGCCAGGTGAACAAAGTTTTTGGACATTCTTTAATCTCGTACTCTAGTCCTTCTCATTCTAGGACCCCTCTGATTGGATGTTGTTATGCTTCGTGTTGTTCCAAAGGTCCCTAAAAGTATCTTTATTTTTAAGTTCCTTTTTTTCTGTTCTGATTGGGTGTTTTTTTCTACTTTGTCTTCCAAACAACTAACTTCAACCTCTGCTTCATTGAGCCTGCTGTTTATTCCTTCCAGTGTATTCATTTCAGATATGACATTCTTCATTTCTGATTGTTCATTTTTTTTATTATTTGTATATCCTTTTTTTTTCACATTGTTGAGCATCTGTATACTCGTTTCTCTGAACTGTATACCTGATGTATTGCTTACCTCCATGTCATATAGCTTTTTTTCTGGAGAATTCTCTTGTTCCTTCGTTTGGGGCCTGTTTACTTTTCTCCCCATTTTGGCTACTTGTTTGGGTTTGTTTCTATGCATTAGGCAGATCTTCTATGACCCCCAGTCTTGGTAGGCTGGCTTTATAGAGTAGGCGTGGGTTCATGAGGAAAGGACCAGGTTGAGCACTAAGGTCTGCTTTGACTAGCCCCAGGCCCAGGAGTAGTTCAGGCAAAGACTCAAAGCACCATGGATATGCCACTGCCTGTTGGCTGTCCATTAGTCTCAGTCACTTAATGTGCCTCTGACTGTAGACCTCAGCAGATCATAATCTCCGCTGAGTGGGGTGAGAGAGATACCAATGCGTGGTGCTTTTGCTCCCCTCCCCCAGGCTAATTCTTCATGGATGGAAATGTTCTGACTGAGAAAGACAGCTTCTGCAGTATGAGGGAATAACTCAGCGTAGGGATCCTCATGGCTCTGCACTAGGCTCTCTTCCCAGAGCCACTAACCCTGGACTTTCCTCACACAACTCTAATACTCTCTCTCCATCTGCAGAAGCCAAAAGTGAGTAGCTACAAATGTAATTTTGTGCATTTGACTTTTAATAGTATGTCTGTATTTCTAATTGTCTCTCTTTGGTGAACAGGTGTCCCGACCCGCGGGGCAACAACGGGGGTACGCAGGAACCACCTAAGAGAATGAAACAAACAAGGAACGCGGAAGAACGGAGGCAAGACAAGGTTCTGATCAAGCCTCAACTTTATTCTTTGAAATGGCTGTATATATACAGCAGAAACAAAGGGGGGTAGGGTTGCCTATGCAGAGGGGTCTTTGGCAGTGTATAATTGGTTTAGGCATTGAGTGGCAAGGTGGTAAGGTATCTGGCAACACAGGATTGGCTAACTGCCAGGGCAGCATAACATTCCAAGGTGTAACATTCCAAGGCTGGGCTATCTCTGGCGGAGGATCAGGAAGGGGAAGTTGCAAAGATGTTAAGCGGCAGGTTAATCTTATCTTCTGGCCAAACCCTCAGGGCACCGCATAACTTCTGCTAGAAGGAACTTAATTCTATTTCCTTAAGATGGAGTTGCTTGTCTCAACTCTGATGGCTCCCAACAAACAGGAACCCCGCTACTTTACAGAGCCTGATATTAAGTGTCACCTTTCCTGGTTCTGGTGCTCTGAGCTGGGAGTTTGGCATGGGGTTTAGACCTTAGATTTCTCAGAGGGAATCCCCTGTAGTTGAGATATCCCTCTGGAACTTCAGCTGCTACCTGTGGGGGTCTGGTAGTCCTTTCACACCTCTGTACTTCTTACCAGTCTCAGTATGGCCTCATCTTGTAGTTCTTTATTATAAGGCTTCTCTTTCACTTGTCTTCATGTGGTTATTCAGGATGATTTTTTCTATATTTTAGTTGTAATTCCAGTTTGATCCTGGGAGAAGTTCAGTGTAGCTTCTATCTAATCTGCCACCATCTTGGAATCAGCCCAGGAAAGAAGATATTTGATCCAAAAAACATGGAATTTTTCAGAAATGACAACGTGAAGGTTTTAAATCAGGATAATTTTTTTAGTATCTTGATCTGATTTTGGTAACAGGGGAATGCTGGCCTTGTAAAATAAGTTTGGGAGCCTTTCCTCCTCTTCAGATTTTAAAAAAATCATTTGAGAAGAATGGGTTTCAGTTCTTTTTTTAATGTATGAGAAAATTCACTGGTGAATACATCTGGTCCAGAAATATTATTTGTTGGCAGTTCCTTTGATTATTGATTCTATTACATTACTAGTTATTGATCCATTCAAATTTTCAGTATCTTTTCGATTCAGGATTGGAAAATTGTGTTTCAAGGAACTTTTCCATTTCTTGTAGATTGCCAATTATAGTATTTTCTTATCCTAATAATAAAAGCCTTATATGCTAAGTGTCTGTTTGACCATTTGACCAGTCACTATGATGCACAGTGCCCACCCAGGGCCAGATGTTCAGACCCGTATGTTAGCTTGCTGCTGGGGTCTGGCAGACTGGGACTTGGTGAGATGGGCCAGACACGTCTTGGAGCCCTCCTGCAGTCCCCTCCCCCCAGCCCCAATTGTGCACCAGTGGGGTCCCTTAGCCTGGCCTGCATCCTCTCAGAATCTGGGACCCCTCGGGGGCTGTCAGAGAACCAGTTTTGCAGGCCAGGCTGAGGGACTCCACTGGTGCATGCACTGGGCTGGTTTCGGCCCGATCCTCACAGTCTAGGCTGAGGGACCCCAAAAGTGCATGAATCCATGCACTGGGCCTCTAGTAGTCTTATATTTCTGTGATGTCAGTTTTAATTCTTCTTTGTTCATTTATATTTATTTAACTCATCACTTTTCTTTTTCTTTCTTTTATTATGAGTCTGGCTGAAGTTTTCCCAATTTTGTTTAAGTTTTCAAAGAATCAGCTCTTGGTCTTAATGACTTTTTCTATGGTATTTAGATTTTATTTAATTTGTCCCCTCTATAATCTTTATTGTTTCCTTCTTTGTACTGAATTGGGCTTTGCTTATTCTTTTATTTTTACTTATTTTAGGTGTAGGGCGATCTGTGTATTTGATATGTTTGTTGTTTCTTGAGGTAGGCCTGCATTGCTTCTAAACTTCACTCTTATAACTGCTTTGACTGAGTCTCTTAGCCTTGGATTATTGTGATTTCATTTTCATTTGTTTCAGTGTAGTTTTTAATTTCTTTCTTGATCTGCTTGTTAACTCAGTCATTGTTTGGTGGCATGTCACTTAGCCTCCACGTGTCTGTGTGTTTTTCATTTTTCTTGTAATTTCTAGTTTTATACAATTGCTACCAGAGAAAATTTTTTATATAATTTCAATATTGTTAAACTTATTGAGACATTTTGTGGCATAACATATAATCTATCCTGGAAAATGCCCCATGCGTACTAGAAAAGAATGTATATTATGATGGTTTTGGGCTAAATGCTCTAAAAGTATTAATTAAGCCTAAGTGGTCTAATGTGTCATTTCATGCCGCTTTGTTGATTTCCATCTGTATAATCTATTCATTGATGTTTATGGCTCTTAAAGTCCATTACTCTTATTGTCTTACTGTCTATCTCTTGCTTTTTATCTGTCACTAGAGGCCCAGTGCACAAAATTCATGCATGGGTGTGTGTGTGTCCCTCAGCCCAGCCTGCACCCTCTCCAATCTGGGACGTCTCGAGGGATGTCCGACTGCCGTTTAGGCCCTATACTACTGGGATCAGGCCTAACTGGGCAGTGGGACATCCCTCTCACAATCCAGGACTGCTGGTTCCCAACTGCTCACTTTCCTGCCTTCCTGATTACTCCTAACCGCTTCTGCCTGCCAGCATGATCACCCCCTAACACTCCTCTGCCAGCTTGATTGATGCCTAACTGCTCTCCTGCCAGCCCGATTGCCCCTAACTGCCCTCTCCTGCAAGACTGGGTTCTCCCCAACTGCCCTTCCCTGCAGGCCTGGTCACCCCCAACTTCCCTCCTCTGTTGGCCTGATCACCTCTCACTGCCCTTCCTTGCAGGCTTAGTCCCTCCCAACTGCTCTCCCCTGCTGACCTGATTGCCCACAATTGCCATTTCTTGCAGACCTGGTCCCTTCCCTGCTAGCCATCTTGTGGTGACCATTTGTGTCCACATGGGTGCAGCCATCTTGTGTGTTGGTGTGATGGTCAATTTGTATATTACTCTTTTATTAGATAGGCTAGAGGCCTGGTCCATGGGTGGGGGCCAGCTGGTTTGCCCTGAAGGGTGTCCCGGATCAGGGTGGGGGTTCCCTTGGGGCCTGGGGTGGCCTGGGCAAGGGGCCAGTGGTGGTTTGCAGGTTGGTCACACCCCACAGCAATTCAAGCAGAGGCTCTGGTATCTATTTATTCATCTTCTATAATTGAAACTCTGTAGCCTTTAGCGGAGGCTAGGGCAGGCCAGGGTGGGTGGAAAGCTTGGCTTCCTCCATCTCCAGGGAAACCCAAGCCTCCTGCTCGCTCAGTGGCTGCAGCCATTTTTATTGGGATTTATCTTCTATAATTGAACTTTTGTAGCCTTGAGTGGAGTCCACAGCCAGCCAGGGTGTGTGAGAAGCTTGGCTTCCTCCATTGCCAGGGAAACCCAAGCATTGCTACAGCCATCTTGGTTGGGCTAATTTGAATACTTGTTCCTGATTGGCTGGTGGGCATGGCTTGTGGGTGCAGCAGAGGTACAGTCAATTTGCATGTTACTCTTTTATTAGTTAAGATTATTAGCATTAAGATTAGGTGCTCCTCATTATCAATATGAAATGTCCTTCTTTGTCTCTTGTCTATTTTATCTGATACTAGAGGCTCAGTGCATGAGATTTGTGCACTTGGAGGGGAGGGGGGAGTCTCAGCCAGGCCTGCACCCTCTTGCAGTCCAGGAGTCCTTGGGGGAGGTCCAACTGCTGGCTTAGGCCCACAGTCAGACATCCTTAGTTCTGTCACGGAGGTGGGAGAGTCTCCCACCACTGCCACTGCACTTGCCAGTCATAAGCAGCACTCTCCCTTTGGGAGCACATCGACTGACCACCAGGGGGCACTTCTGCATTGAGCGTCTGCCCCCTGGTGGTCAGTGCCATCATAATGACCAGTTGTTCTGCTGTTTAGTCAATCTGCATATTAGCCTTTTATTATGTAGGATAAGTAATATTAACCTAGTTTTTGGTTTCATTTCTACTTGTATGAGGTATCTTTTACATTCTTTTACTTTCAGTCTATGTGTGTCATTTGATATGAAGTGGGTCTCTTTTATGGGTCTTGCTGTTTTAATCCATTCAGCCAGCCTATGTCTTTTAATTGGGGCATTTAGTCTATTTACATTTAAATAAATTATTGATTGTTATGTAATTACTAGTGGCCCAGTGCACAAAATGTGTGCACATTAAAAGGGAATTAATTAGAGGAAATTAGAGGAAATTAGAGGAAATTAGAGGAAATTAGAGGAAATTAGAGGAAAAAACTCTTTTAGATTTTCCTTGTTTAGGAAAAGTTTAGCTCTCATTCTACATAAAATGGCTAATATGCAAATTGACCAAATGGCAGAATGACCAGTCACTATGATGAGCAGACACTCAATGCAGGAGCTGACCCCTATTGGTCAGTGCGCTCCCACAGGGGGACACCACTCAGCCAGAAGCTGGGTTCATGAGGAGCCAGTCTAAGCTGGCAGTTGGACATCACCTGAGGGCTCCTGGGCTGCGAGAGGTGCAGGCCGAGCTGAGGGGATACCCCGACCCCTGAGTGCAAGAACTTCATGCACTGGGCCTCTGGTTTGAATATAAATGATAGCCTTACTGGGTACAGTTTTTGTAGGTTTTGTTTTTCATAATTTTGAATATTTTGTCCCAATCCCTTTCAGACTACAAAGTTTTTGTTGAGAAATCAGTTGACAGTCATATGGGAGTTCCCTTCTAGGTAAACTGCCTTGTTTTCTCTTGCTTCTTTTAAGATTCTCTCTTTGGTCCTAACTGGTTTTGCTCAGTGGATAGAGCATTAGCCCGAGGACTGAAAGGTCACAGGTTCAAATCTGGTCAAGGACATGTACCCTTGGTTGCAGGCACATTCCCAGTGGGGGCTGTGCAGGAGGCAGCTGACCAATGTTTCTCTCTCATCTATGTTTCTAACTCTCTATTGAGCATCTGCCCCCTGGTTGTCAGTTCATGTAATAGCAACCAGTCGTTCCACCAGTTGTTCTGTCATTTGGTCAATTTGCATGTTAGGCTTTTATTATAAAGGATTAGAAATAAAAATGGAATGGGTGTTCAGATAAACATCTGAGAAAGCTCTAAGGAGAAGTATTAATCCTGATTGGACAATCACTGAAGATATTGTGGAGGTAGTAGATTTGTGAAATGTAGGGGATGTACATCTGAGGAGGAAACAGAGGCAACAAAGTCATAGAGCAACATGTATAATTAGTAAGTGAACAGAAAGTCATTAATTCTATTTGGAGCGTATATTTATGTGGGAGTGGGGGGAAGATAAGGTTGGTGAATTAGGTCAGAACTACATTCTAGAGGGCCTATAATTGTAACTTAAGAAGACTGGTCTTTATTCTATAGATAAAAGGAACTATTGCATGTTTATTTTATTTTTTTGAAGAATTATATGATCATACCTGTGATTTGTGACAGATGTTTGAAAAGAACTTGGAGGCAGGGTCATCAGTTGGTGGCTGGGGTCTTGGTCCAGGCAGAGTGAAGACTCTAATCCAAGAAGGTTCCTCTGTGTTCTAACTCCTGAGGTTAAAGCACTCGCTGAGGGATTTCTGAGGGCATTTACTTAATGACATGCCAGTGGCATTTACTCATAACACCAAAACGCCACTGGGGCCAGAAATAGGGGTTTTAGTTACTTCCTCAAACAGGATGCACTTGGGATGATTATCCATGTGATTCATTGGGGTCAGGAAACAAGAACTCCACAAACTAACACCCCTCCCTAAGCCCAGTGACTCATGGCTTCTTCAGTTTTCAAAAAAACTCTGATGTCCAGACAGAATTTGAGATATGATGTTAAATCATAAATAATTTGTGCTCCTGTTACAAGAGAAATATCTATATCCATTCTTTTAATCATTCAAATAATAAGTATTTAGTGAGCTCTTACTGTTTTGAGACACACAAAACCTGGAGTTATAAAACATAGTTCCTGCCATAAAATATTTCCCAGTTTATCTGGAAAACAGATACAGCATAAACAATATGTAGAGTATCACATGAATCTTATAGTAGAGAAATGCAGAAAGTACCAAGTGTCAGAGGAAAGAAAGGGTGGAATGGGACTTGGGTCCTAAAAATGGACTGTTCATCATGTATTCACTCATTAATTCAATACATAATTATGACAAGCAGTTACTGGACATGGGGACCCATGCCTGTGGAGCTCACATCCCAGTGAACAGACCCAGATAGTAAATATATATGGAAACCAATGCCTTCATGGAAATTACATTTGCATAGAGAAAAATTACCAAAAACTGTAACTAGCACTTTATTCCAAGAAAGAAGAACATATGCAAAAAGAAGTATATATCCAGCCCCACTTGGAAAAAATGGAGAAAGGAACTTCAGGTTTGGGGGTACCCATATAACAAGCAGCCTTATTAATACTATTGAGAGAGGATGACCAAGTTGCCATGACATTCTTTGGCTGGAGTTGACAGAAATGGGTACCATTTTCACATGGAGATTCACAGCATGGAGCTCCAAGACATTCTGATTTTGCATTGTCCACCAGGGAAATGGAGTCACTGATCAGGAATGTGATTATTGTGGTTTCAACTCACTAATAACCTTTAGGTAACTTCAGTCTGACTTCTCCACAATGGCCCAGTGCCATGAAAATAAAAACTTAAGATACTGACTACCTAGTCGCTTAAATCATATTCAGGTAAATTCTGTGACAGCCAGTTCTGGCTTGGAGGTCATACTTGATTATCCTATTATCAGGCTGTTTAAATGAGGCAGGCACAAGCTAGTTATTGTTATAGTGCTCACTGACATGGGATTTGACCTATATCAGGAAAAGAAGTAGGGCAGAATGCTTTCAGCCCACCTCAGGCTTGGAGAATTCCAGTAGAAGCCAAGTGCAGAACCACAGAGCTGGAAGGAACTCAAGGTTACTTAAGGTGATTCTGGCACCTGCCTATAGAAAGATATAGGCCTATCAGTAAATTTAATATAAATGGTAGAACTCACTATGTTAGCAGCACATTAAACATTTACCCATCCTGAATAGTATAGATCCCTCCTGGGCAGCAATGCTGCCTACCCTTTGAATCTTGTATTTTACAGATCTCAGAAACCATGCAGTATATTCTTTTGAATACTTTTAGTAGGAGAAAACCATTGTCTTTGGAGGAAGATATTCTGAATTAAAAAAATGAAGTGCCATATATAATTGGTCCAGCTGGATAATATTTTCTATAATCACCATCAAATATGCTTATTGATTTTAGAGAGAGGAAGGGGGGGAGAGAGAAACATTGATGTGATATAGAAATATCTACTGGTTGCCTTCTATATGCTCCCCAACTGGGGATCAAACCAGCAACCCAGGTATATGTCCTGATTGGGAATTGAACATCAACCTTTCAGTACACAGGATGATGCTCTGATATTCCAACCAACTCAGCCACATGGGCCAAGACAATTAGATAATTTTTTAAAATTAAAAACTAGTGGCCCAGAGCATGAAATTCATGCACGGGGGGTTGGGGTGTCTCTCAGCCTGGGCCTGCATCCTTTCCAATCTGAGACCCCTGTGGGATCAGGCCTAAACTGGCAGCCGGACAACCCCCTCGCAATCTGGGACTGCTGGCTCCTAAACGCTTACCTGCCTGCCTGCTGATCACTCCTAACCACTCTGCCTGATTGCCCCCAACTGCCCCCCCCCCTGCCAGCCTGCTCTACCCCCACTTCCCCCTACCAGCCTGCTCACCCCCAACTGTCTTCCCCTCCTGGCCTGATCACCCCCAACTGCCTTTCCCTCCTGGCCTGATCACCCGTAACCGCCTCTGCCTTTACCCTGCCACCATGGCTTTGTCCAGAAGGGCTTCTGGAAGGTCTCATGGTCTAATTAGCATATTACCCTTTTATTAATATAGATAGGATATGGCATACTGCCATAACTATAACATATGTACCAGGATTACTCTATGAGAATACATACTTCATGCAATAGGAAGGCATCTAATACATGGCATTGTATATGTTGTAAGAAGTAGAAAATACTGTATTCATAGCAATAATATATGCCCTGTTACTTCCCTTCCTGATTTGGGAATAGTTCCCCAGTTCTTTGAATTTTTCCTGGCCCCTAATGTATATATATTTTTTTTTTTGGTGTCATTTAGTGTAACTTTATTTGCTGTTTATTGCACATAATTTGAGGTCTTTAATTTCTAACCACCAAAGATTCAAAGGACTATTTTTTCCATGAAGTTTAACATTAACATCAGTGAATTCATGTATTCATGTGTTTTTATTATAAACACCTGAATTATTCACATTGTCATAGTTCCTGAAGTCATAAGCATGTAACATGCACAGGCTGGCAGCAAGCCAGGAAGCTATTCTGCAAGCAAACAGATATTCTGCATAAGGAGAAAAGTCATAGCACAACATCTAATGTCCAACCTGAGTCACCTCATAGGGTTATATATATTGACTTCTTAATTCATATAGTATTGGGAACTCAACTGTTTGGTTGGTGACAGGGTTGACCTGGTTTTGGGAGGATTATTCCTGAAATAATTAAGGAAAGGGGGGCTCAATCTTTTCTTGGTTGCTTGCTCCTCCCCACCACCTTCATCTTTCTTCTTGTCCTCAGCTTCTCCTTTGCCTTCACCTCCTTCTTCTTCCTCCTTTGCATTTTTAAATTCTTCTTGGGCACCTTTTTCCTCTTCCTCTCCTTCCTCTTCATCAGCCACTTCCTTCTCCTTCTCCTCCTCTTCAGCTTCTCCTTCAAAGGGGGGTTCATCCTTACCCTCTTAATGGTCTCTTCCATCTCAATCTGCTCCTCCTGGACATTGCTGGTGTATTAAGAAGGGAAAGAGCGAGTGGACATCAAGTAGGATCTAGTCTGTAAACCACCTTAGGCAGATCAATAAAAGATCTGGGAACTCTGGGAGTAGCCACTGGCTATGCTTCCCACGCTGCTGAAACTGAGTTGGGTCTCCTCACCTTCCAAGAATTTCCTGTAAGCTGCAATGTCAATGTCCAAAGCCACATTAAGGAGGTCCTAGTATTCTTTTAAATATCATGCCATTTCACTCTCTGTAGTTCTCAACTCATTTTCTAATGTGTTGATTGTGTCCTGCATAGCACTAACCTCGGAGTTCTGCTTATCCTCCAGCTCTTGCAGCTGCTTTCCCAGAGCTTAGTTCATGCCCCGGTGTGCTTTGATCTCCAGGGTCTTGGCCTTGAGCAGGCGGCGGCTTTCAGACACTTCATTGTTGGCAGTGCTCTTGGTCAGCATGGTGAGCAGCTCTTGTATCATTCTTCTGCATTCTTCCTGTCCTTGGCAGCCAGCTTCTCTTACTGGCGCTAAAGTCCTTGAGCGCTGCAGAGAACATGTCCATCTCCATGAATATCTGAGTTTTCTGGATCTGCACCTGCAGCTCAGCGATCTCCTCTTCATGCACCTTCTTCAGAAGGCGATTTAGTCCTCAGGCTATCAATGTGCTTTTCAAGCTCAGCGCCAGCAAGAGCCGCCTTATCTGCACTTTTGCGTGCCTCCATCACCCTGCCCTCTGTGTCCTCATGGTTCAGCATCTCTTCTTGGTAGTATGCCAGCAGGTTGCTGCTCCCAGTCCCTTTCAAGCCCTGGTGCCTGCTAACTGCCTTCTGCCCACTGCCCTCTCCTCGCCAGGGACTGGGCGCGGTGGGGCACAGGCATCCCCAAGAGTGGCCTGGACCCCGCAGATGGTGCCTGCAAGGTATACAGATTACTGATGGCAGGTTGGACCCTGTGGGTGGTGTCAGGCACTCCCCACCAGGTCTGCCCAGTGCCCATGGTGGCCTGGACCTGGGTGGCTTCAGGCACTGTCTGCCAGGCCTGCCCGACCCCCCATGGTGGATTGGACCCTGCAGCAGTATCAGACACAGCCCACCCTTCCTACATATGCCAATTACCCTCCATCTTTGTTGGCTTAATTTGCATATCACTCCTGATTGGCTGTGGACATAGCGAAGGTATGGTCAATTAACATTTTTTCCTTTTATTAGTATAGATAAATTTAAATGAAGCTATGAAGCTATGAGATGACATTTTCTTCAGTTTAATCGATTCAAAAGGAACTTACCAGCAATTTTAAAAGTAATTAGTAAAGTGCTCACCCAGATGGCTAATTTGGAGGTCTCAGCCTTGTTAAGCTATACTATCTCTCACTCTATTTGATGAACTAGAGACCAAGAAGCATACTTTTGTCTGTCTCAAAATACCCACTTAGCAGAGAGGCAGGTGTGTGTCAGGCTATTTGTTGAATGAATTAGAAAACAATCATGCCATCACTTTGTAATCATATTGTGCATTATTTGTCCTTTTTTCACCAAATATGAATCCTATGATCACCTTTACCTTGAGGCTAATGAGTCCCATATGCTCAGGGAGGCCGTCTGTGCTGAACAGACAGTATTCTGGGAAAAGAGTTCAGGTTCCAGCATAAACTCTATTATGAGCAGCAGTGGGTATCTGGGAAAGTACATAATCCTGTGTCTCCATTGGAAGGAAATGATTAGGTGACAGGAAAAGGTCTGTTTGAGGATTAATGTATTGAGTAGCTACCTTGTGCCCATCTGTGTGGAGGTTGCAGTACATTTTTTAAAGGTCTTAGTATAGATCAGGATCTTGTATTTGCAACTGACAGGAACACAGTTTGATTTAGATGAGGTAAACAAACAAACACCAGAGAGCACAGGGGTATTTCAGATCCCAGGAGTGATCAGAATCAGGGACTGAAGCACTTTCATGACATGGCTCCCCAGCTTTGGCCTTGGCTTCTCTCTCAGGCTCAGTGTCCTTTGTGAGCCTAGAGAAATTTGCAAAACCTGTAGGAAATCCCGTGGGTGTGGGAACAAGATACCATGACTGACAGCTGCTCTTAGAACCATGAGGTTGGCTGGAGAGAGGGCAGCGTTCCCAGAAAAGAGGTTGATATACCAACAGAAATATAGAGCTCCACTAAGCCTGCTCCCTGCTTGCTGCCCACGCCCTCTTGGCTCCTCTTGCTGCAAGCACATTGGCCAGTGACCTCCTGCTCTTCCTAAAGACCATGTGCAACTACGTAATTTCTGAGGGCTGACTGCCTAGGCAGCACATCTTGAGCACCTTGAAACCATTGCCCTGGGGAAACACAACTTCATATTGTTTGTCATGGTCTGTCCACAGATTTTTTTCTCCCCTTGAGATGGGTTCTGGTGATTCAAAGAGAAAGAATACAAGATCTTTGTTGTCAAGATGCTCCAGGTCTAGTGGGAAATACATGATAAACAAACACTTGCAATACAGTTTGGTGGGATGAACTGCCAGATGCTACAGGAGCCCATGGAGAGAGTCTTCCTGAAGCAAGGGCAGGGCAAAGGCCTGAGCTGGTCCTGATGAATACAACTGAATGAGGTGGTGTAAGGTCTGGAGGGAGGGAGCATTCTCTGCAGCAAAAACATTCTATAAGAGCTCAGGGAATGCTTGAAATCACCAACGTAGTTAAAGGCTAATGTTTAAGTAAGACAGAGATGAAATTATTGGAAAATTAAGAGTTTCCAATAAAGTACCATTTTTATAGAACAATGCACTAGGAATTTAGAAAGGATTGAGATTACCATGATCTCATGAAGGAAATCTTTCAGAAAATATACATATTGCCTCACTACATGGAGAGCTGACAGAGATAACTCTGAAATTGGTGAGTCTGGGTTTCAATCTCACTTTGCCAGGTATTAACTTGATGATAATTTCTCAATCTTTAATTTCTACACCATAAAACAAAGACACGGAGATTCATATATCAGTTATACTGAGGATAAAATAAAACATGTACATGCTTAATAAACTCTAAAGTACTATACAAACTTAAATTATTATTTATAATAAATCTGCTTCTCTGTAAAACAGAATTATTAACTGACAAAAGTATTTGGAAGATAAAGAAGGTATATAAATACAGTCACATCGAAAGATGCAATATTCATGTTAAGAGGCATCTTCATTGCACTTACTGGCTAAAAATCCTGGTTGGTACTATTGTACAATGCATGTATCATGTTGATGAGCTGACTGGCATTTTATCCATTTCTGACTCTGATGACAGGGCAGAGAAGCATCACTTCTAGGCAGGTGGTGGGACTCCACTGGGCATGTGCTGTGCTGGGAATTCAGTCATTGAAACCCTGTGACTGTTAGGTATTCTGTCTACTCAGTGAACTGCATCCTGGTAGACAAAAGGTTCATCTTAGAATTTCCTTCTAGTTATAGAACTCTAAGAGGTAAAACTTTCCTTTTAGCGCTTTCATGTTCTCTTTTCAAATGGCCATACAAAATGCCAGCATTTTAAAGTGTCACGTGACATACAAAGGATCTGAACAAGTTTAATATCATTATCTTCTATGTGAGCCCGTCTTATGCTCTGCTGAAGGGTGGGAGAGGGTAGGGAAATACACAGATACGGAATGGCCTGCTAAAGGAATCTGGACTTTTTGAGTGTATCTTAAGGACACATACCTTATGGGAAAAATATTAAAATTTAATTGATACAGTGTGTTTAGGCACACAGTATAAAAAACTCCACTCTGGGGTGTTCCTCCAGTTCTGGAGAGTCCTTGGCTCTCCCCTGTGTGTCTTACTACCCACATCTCCAATGAGGCCAACTCTGAGCTGATTATTACAGAGGAGCTTGGTGCCAATGCTTTTCTATGTTTCTATAAAGGTGACCTTGAAAAAATGGGTTGAGGCATCCAATATTTGTTATTCACTGTTGTTCAAGGATAAACTCAGAGAACCTGAAAAGGAGTCTCATCACTCCCAAGTATGGGGTCAAAGTCATGGTCAGTTGGTAGTCCTTTCTCTCTCTCTCTTATACTCAATTATTCAATAGCCGTAGTCCTGACTCTTCTGAAAGGTGCTTTCTAAAAGTTATGTAAGGAAGGAGAATATGACTCCTTTCTATGACATTAGGCCCATGAGATATAAATAAGAAGATATTGTAAGGTTAAATGAGTTCTAATATATCCCCAATGAACATACAAAATGCACAAGCACTTAACTATGGCTGCAAAAAATGCACTCAACTTTCCCAAATTTATTTCACTATAGAACTGTTTTATTTAGTAATAGTTATTAGCATATTGAGTTCTACTTGTTCTTCCATAGATAATTTGGAAAACTATGTTCTTAGATAAATTTCATTAAATAATCCTACTGAAGGGTGAAATTTATGTCTTAGATGAAGAAAAATTGAATATAGCTTATATACAAATTTGAAATTAGGACTATAGGTTTACCAACACAAAGGGTCTTTGAAACAGCCCATTCTTTGTTAAATCAAAGGTTTGAAGTGGGGGGGAGATAAGCTGTTAGCATTCTAGTCCATTTACCCAGAAAAGCTATTCTTTTAAGATTAATTCAGAAAATAAAACTGTTGTTTATTTTTTTATTTTTTTATTAGACTGGATAGATTTTATGGAAAATCCTTTGAAAATGTTGAAATTGACTCTTCCTCTTCTTTTCCTCTGCCCTTCGCTCTCCTATAAAGAATGATTCTGGGCTTGATTTTAAACTATTATGCTTTGTTAGGGGGCCTATAGAAACCTTCTTGCAAAGAGAAAGAGTAACAGCCAATATAATCACAGAAAAACCCTTTCTTCTTCGTCCACCTTTCCATTATTCTGTGCTCATGAATCATATCTGTAATAGAACACTTCTAGTTAGTGCTGAAAATATGCCTTTTTTCCATAGGCCTCCAAAGTACTCTTTCTTCACACTCATGAAATAGCCAGAAAGATCCGAGGAAATGGGATCAATTCCACTCATTATACACTTTATTTTACCCTTCCTCTCTAAAGATTTCATTGATTAAACTTTTTCCTCCTCGTATCACTGCTTTATCCTGTACTTTTAAAGATTTTATTCAATTCATAGGATGTTATTTTACTTATGGTGACCAATGCTTCTCAACAGACCTCTATCCACTTATCTCTATTTTTCCTGTTAACTAAAATTTAACATTTATCGGAGGCAGTTACTATGTATTTAAACATTTTATATTATCTTCAAAGTTTCATATGTATATTATACACAGAGAAAACATTGATTTACTTGAATTGATTTAAGACTAATTTATATGGAGTGAATGTGAATGAGGATATCTACTCATCTTTTGGGTTCAATCAGTGCAGGGCAAGAATATGAGTGTTGGAGTCCATCTGCCTGACTTAAACCCAAGGCCCAAACCTTCAGTAGTTTCTGTGCTCTTTATCAGGCTACTTATCTTCTCCGAGCTGCCACTTCCTGATATACATAACAGAAACATTAGACCTACCTTTGTGTTAAAGGGCTAAATGAAGATGTAGTTTAAGTCTTGGTGTCAGACACCAGGATTTGACTCTCCTCTCTGCTTCTTTCTTGCTACATCATCTGGAACAAATTAGTTGACCTCTCTGAGCCTGTGAATTGGGCTCCATAGTAGCATTTATACTGAGAAACAGTTTGAATTTAGTGAAATAATGCATGGAACACATAATGATAGACCTCATAACTAAGGAAGAACTTAATGTAAACTATTACTATAGAAGAGCAACTAGACACTGACATCAGTGGGATCAATAAGCATTTGTTCTTTCTCTTGATAATTCTCATCTTTAAAATGTTTGCTATTGACAGACACACTTTGTAGACTTGTTGGCTAAAGGACTTGACACATAACTTTTGTGTATAAATGCCATTCTGACTCTTTTACCTATCTCAAGGGCACCACATTCTTCTGAAGGAAAAACTTTTTTGGGAATACAGTGAGCAACCAGATTTAAAAGACCTTACATTCTTACCGTATGTGGAGGTTGGAGATAGTTTTCATTGAATACAGCCACTTTGTGATTTCACTTCATTGAAATAGGGAGGGGAAAACAGCAACAACTGAAGTTTTTTCCTGAAATAGAGGCGGGTGGGCAGAGGACATTTCCTGGGCAAGGCAGTTTACACACGCGTGCTTTTCATAGTGAGTCATGCTCTAGGGTGTGTTTCATATGTATGTCCATGAGTTTCCAAATCTGAAAGTAAACATAGCCAATAAGGGGAGAGAAGAAAATTACTTCTAATCCACCTAGTTACCATTGATAGAGTTCTAGTAGAACTTAAACAAACAAACAAACAAACAAAAAAAAGATCATTCTATTTGGTGTCTCACTTTTAGTCATATCTTTAAACCCATTGAGAGAGAAAATTAGCGATTCACTTTCAAAATATCTTCAGAATAGCAGCTCTAGTGTTCTTACAGAAAAAGTTGTGTGTTTTTTCCCCCTAATCTATTCCCCAAACCTTTATTTTGCATTCATACAGGCTGACGTAAGTATATCTTAAAAAAATGACATCATAAACTTAAAAAAAAGTTATCAGTAAAAGATCAACCAAAAGACTTGTACGTATGCATATAAGCATAACCCATGGACACAGACCATAGTGGGGGTGAAGGCATGTGCAGGAGGAGGGATGGGCAATGTCCTTGGAGAAGTCAATGGAGGGGGAAAAAAGGATAAACAATAAAGAATTTAAATAAAAATAAAAAAACAATTATTAATGCTTACCCCCTAGTCTTTTTATCTTTCTAATCAAGCAATCTCAACTTGTTTAAAAAGCTCTCTTAAGTCCAGTTTTCCTATCATCAGGTTATTCTGGGGTCCTCTTCTGAGGATGCTCCTCAGGTAGCCTACCAACCAAATAAAAACGTAAACACTTTGTTGGAGTCACTTGTGTGCCCTCAGGACCTAGTGCCACCCAGAGCACATTGTAGATGCATAAATAAAATGTTGGCTAATGATGGATATGAACACATGTTTGTACAGCGTTTAACACTTTATGGGAAGCTTTAACTTCTGCAAAATTTGCTGTATAATCTCTTATTTTCTCTACTAGCCCATTCCCCCTAAAACTTTACCTTTAGTTATGAAGCCAGCAAGTGGCAAAGTGGAGACCTGAACTGAGGTTTCCAGTTCCCAGTCACATACATTTATTGCCTCAACCTGTAAATTTACTAAAGCAGAGCTGCTAGTGTTGGAAAATGCAAACCCCAAATGGAACTGCATCCCCAAACATAAAAGGGAATAATGGAAGGGACGCATACCGGTCCACATATCACCTCTAACATATCTCTTCTAGAAATATATTTGAACATTGTTGGGTTTTTATTTTTGTTTGTTTGTTTGTTTGTTTGTTTCTGTAAAATGTGATTTGTTCATGAATACCTTTTAGTCTTCTCTGACTCTGAGCTCCATTCCATTGCCTTTCTGCAAGCTTATCATTTTTTTTTTCTTTTTGGATTTGAAACTCAAGAGACTTTTAATAATAATACAAGTTGTCTAACAATTACATTTAACCTCAGTTTATCAACATTTTGGGGTTTTTCAAAATTCTTTATTAAGGTAATGCATATGTGTCCAAAGCTTATCATTTTTTATATGGTATTTCCATGTTTTTTCCTGGGTATAAAATATTATAGGGCATGATAGGCCATTAGAGGCCCAGTGCACAAACTTTGTGCACTGGGGGAGGGGAGGGTCCCTCAGCCCAGCCTGTGCCCTCTCACAGTCTAGGACCCCTGCTCCTTATTGCCTGCCTGCTTGCTGCCCTCTTCTGCTTTAGTGCTGCCTTGGAGGTTCCCTCCACCTCTGCTGCACTCGCCAGCCATAAGCCCAGCTTCTGGCTGAGCACTGCTCCCCCTGTAGGAATGCACCATCCATCCGGGTGCAGCGCCTACATTGAGCATCTGCCTCCTGGTGGTCAGTTCATAGTGACCAGTCATTCCACCTTTTGGTTGATTTGCATATTAGGGTTTTATTTTATAGAATAGAATAGTGAATGTGAACTATAAATGAAAAATAAAATTTTTAAAAGGACCAAATAAAATTTTAGATCTGAAAATTTATATATATATAAATTCTCACCTGAGAATGTTTTTAAAATTGATTTTTAGAGAGAAACATCCATGTGACAGAGAAATACCAGTAGGCTGCCTCTGCACCTGCTGACCCAGAGGGATCTAACTTAAACCTAAGTAGAGTGTCCTCCCACACACCAAAGGGTCACAGGTTCAATTCCAGGTGAGGGCACATACACAGGTTGCTTGGGCAACTGATTGATGTTTCTTTCTCTTTCCCTCTCCCTTCCTCTCTCCCCAGAATCAATGAAAAGAACATATCCTTAGAGGAGGACTTAAAAAGAAACAAAATGCTGGTTTGGTTCAGTGGATAGTGCTTCTGCAGGAGGACTGAAGGGTTCCAGGTTGGATTCTAATCAAGGGCACGTACCTGGGTTGCAGGCTTAAACCAGGGTCCTAGTTGGGGCTTAAGCAAGAGACAACCAATTGATGTCTCTCACATTAGTTTCTGTCTTTCTCCCTCCCTTCCACTCTCCCTAAAAACAAAATCAATGGAAAAATGTCCTCAGGTGAGGATTAACCAAAACAAACAAACAAACAAACAAACACACAAACAAACACCCGTCCCCAGTGTGATTACTGAAGGAGCACATGAAGTATTTGTTGAATGAATGGGAAGGGATGGGACTTCACTTTCTAACTGTTTTTAGCAACTCTGCAAGCCAGAGGGTTTGTTTTTATTTTTTAAAAATATATTTTATTGATATTTTACAGAGAGGAAGGGAGAGGGATAAAGAGTTAGAAACATTGATGGGGATATGCCTGCAACCAAGGTACATGCCCTTGACCTGAATCGAACCCAGGACCCTTCAGTCCACGGGCCAACGCTCTATCCACTGAGCCAAACCAGTTAGGGCCAGAGGGTTTATTTTTTATTTTAATTTTTATTGATTGATTATTTTAGAGAGAGAAAGGGAGGGGGAGAAACACTGTGTGTTGTTCCCCATAGTATGCTTTCTGGTTGCTTCTTGTCTGCACCCTGACCTGGGATCCAACCCGCAACCTTGTCTATCAGGAGGAGTTCTAACCCCCTGCATGCGGGCTGCCTGTCAGGCCCCTCAGCACACCCCTCTGGGTGTCCTGGCCCCTGTGGGCAGGAGGTCCTGGGCCACCCCAAAGGTGTGGGCTCCATCTGTCAGGGTGTCTCTCAAGTTCCGGGTTTGATCCCCAGGCGGGCTGACTGATGCTCAGGAAGTGACCAAGGACCATTCAGGTCCATGTGCCCTAGTCCTTTGGGGGGGGGGAGCTGGGTTTCATGCTGACCTGGCTGACTCCGCTCCCTGCTCCCCGTCCTCCATCGAGGAGACTTCATCCATGGCCACTGCATGGCCTCCGGGAAGGTCAACCTCCCATGGCTCCCCAGGCCTGGCTGCTGAACAGTAGCCCCAGGAGGTGGATTTTCAGGTTCCCAGGGAGAGTGCCCTCTGCACCAGATTCCCAGGGAGAGCAGGTCCAGGGTCCGGAGGGAAAGCATGTTGCTGCACCTCCCTTTGGGGCTCCTTGGCCGGTGGGTGGCAGTCCTGCTCTGGACCTGGAGGGGAGAGCCGCCCCAGGGGTCCTCCTAGCTGGTGTGAGCAGTGAAGCTGGAACCCCTCTTCCCTGAACCCTATTGTATTCAGACATGTGAATGCATTTCATTTTATTTGATGTGGCAGCCTCTGTGGCCTGCAGCCATGCCACCCGCTTCTGCTGGACTTTACTGTGAGGGTGTCCTGCCTAATTAGCATATTCCTCTCTTATTATAGAGGATTTATTTCAGAGAGGAAGGGAGTGGGAGATAGATAGAAGCATCAATGATGAGAGAGACTCATTGATTGGCTGCCTCTTGCACCACCCACACTTGGGACCCAGCCCACAACTTGGGTACATGCCCTTGACTGGAGTCAAACCTGGGACCCTTCAGTCCACAGACCATCACTCTTTCCACTGAGCCCAACCAGCTAGGGCCAATAGGGCACTTTTGAGCTTGGTTGAATGGTGCATATTCAGTGTGTGAACCTTGGGACACTTCATGATAAAACCCTTGCTTCTCCACAATTTCTTTAGTATGGAGTCAACTATCTCACTGTTCCTTTATTTACTTGGCTGGAACTGATAGAGTCAGCCCCGAGTGGGTATTAAACGATCCAGGACAGGGTCTCTGGCAATGAGCTCCTACATCGAACTGCTTCATCGACCCCTATTTCAGCCTCCTTTCTGCTGAACAAGATGTGAATTGCTCTTAAAGTCCAGCTCCAAATCCAGGGCATGTTCCTGGCTTTGTAGGAATCAAGGCATCGGCTGACTGTGCTAGCTGTCATGGAATTCAGTCCAGTCTTCTAAACATGGGTGTAGACACAGTTCATGCTTTGCTATTCACAAAGGCTGAAGACAAAAGGAACAATCTCTCCTTCTGTCCCCTGAGAGAAAAAGCCCTTCTGGTTTCAGAAAGCTTAGAACCTGGTTGTGTTTCACACTCTATCTCGTATTGTTCTGGTAGATGAAAAAGATAACTTTCCTTCTCTTTGCTATAAGAATGTTAAAATTAAAGAAAAGAAAATTCATCCAGATTATTAAAGTTTATAACAACAACAACAACAAAATTAAATAGCCTTTCTGGCTCAGCTCAATGGACACAGTATCAGCTTGCAGACTTAAAGGTCCTGGGTTCGATTCCCATCAAGGGCATATGCCTGGGTTGCGGGCTCAATCACCAGTGGGGTATGCAGGAGGGAGCAGATCAATGAGTCTCTTTCATCATTGATGTTTCTATCTCTCTCTCCCTCTCTGAAATCAATAATTTTTTTTAAGAAAGAAAATCAGGTAGGACACTATTTAAGGGGAAATTAACCGGTAAGAGCTTGATTTAATTCTAAGTCTGTCACCCCCTTCATTCCTGGTAGCCAGTCATTTAACACTGAGCAGCTTCATTTATGAATGAAAGAGAACAATGTGGCCATCAGAACAACCAATAAATACACTATTCAGTTCAGAAATATTACATAAATTCAATAAATTCATTTGAAAGTACATCAAGTATAATATTTATACCTGAGTTTATTCCAGAACAAAAAAGAAATCAATACAGCATTTTAGAAAAAAGTTAAGAGGGAAATGTCAAATCTCAAGTTCTTAACACTTTCACATTTTTTCTCTCTTAGAATGTGAAAATGTAATCTCTCCACTTTCCAGTGGGGGGGGGGGGGATTATTCATCCATGTCACAATCACTAATTTAGAACAGGATAAACTGATGTTAGTTTTATCACAGGACTTAATGGCTAAAGGGTTCATAAAGATATATTTAGTTAAATTAGTTTCTAAGATGAATTGTGATTTTTATTTATCTCCAACGAATTTAAAAAATCTGCTTAGCCTCCCTCTATGAAATCTTCAATGCTCTCCCACCTGGAGATAGGTGTCCCAGGACGCGCTGACACAGTGCATGCATGTATTGTTTGTGCTACAGGGGAAACTTGACTTCACTTGTTTGACAAATTCTTATTGCCCAGTGGCCCACTCCTTGCTCCTTTTGTCTGATTGCAGAAGGCTGAAATCCCCCAGGAGAGGGAGAGGAAGGAGGAGGAGGGCAGAGACCCCACCTGCTTCCCAGTTTTAAGCCACTTCATCTGAGGAGTCTGTGACTCAACCCCAAGCAACTCCCACCAACCACAGCAGCCAAGGGCCTGGCTGAACATTCTCTTTTAGTGATGATTCTTGTTCTGAGGTTACAGAGGACGATGATTTTATTCAAGTTCTTTCAACAGACTCCTTAATTGTTGCTGCCTCTGGGCTGGTGCTGAGTCACTCTGAATGCTCCATAGCATTCCAGTGGCACTACATCCGTTCTTAGTACCTTCTTTTCATCTTTCTCCATCCTCTTCCTGTTTAGTTTAGAACAAGGTGTTTGTTGTTGTTGTTATTTTGCTGTTGTTGTTGTTTCCAATAGACATATATCTGGAAAAGATTGAGAAGGAGCCAGTAAGTTTGGCTTCCTCACTTATGCTCCTCGTTTGAGGATAATTTGTATTCTAACCATTGTGTGAATGTCAACAAAGCTGTGGATTTACAAGGTTTCTGTGGAAGAACTGCCTTGTCCCATCTTTGCAATGCGGGAACTTTTTTAGGATTAAATATGGAAAAAATTTCCCTAGCTGGTTTGGCTCAGTGGATGTCAGCCTGCAACCTGAAGGGTCCCAGATTCAATTCCATTCAAGGAACATGCTGGGGTCATGGGCTCATTCTCCAGTAGGGGGTGTGCAGGAGGCAGCCAATCAATGATTCTCTTTCAACCTTGATGTTCCTATCTCCTGCTCCCTTCCTCTCTGAAATCAATAAAAGTATATTTAAAAAACAAATATGGAAAAATTTGATGACATGTCTGTGCTTTTATAAAGTTCATCTTTGGGGTAATTTAAGGATGTGTGTTTTCCCCCTTGAATATTCTAAAAAGCTGAAATTTTTACTCTTTGCAGAACATTCAAGCAGTGGTTCTTCTTTGCTTTGTAAGAGCATTCAAAACTGTTGCTGTTACGGAAGCTCCTTAATATATTCAATAGCTGTGCAAAGTGCTTGGCCATTTGCATTGTGTGTTCCCATTAGTTTACCTGTCATTTCTCAGAGAAGCCTGGGCATATTGCTTGTATACTTCAGAAAGGAAGTAGAGGCCTTAAAGAAATGAATGTGGCAGGGCATTTTTATCTCTCTCTGGAGTTAATGAAAAGATTGAAATGTCTTCCTTCAGATCCTTTAATACCTAAGGCCAGGAACCCTGGGGCCTTCTGACCTGACAGGTAGGACCAGTAGGCCCGCTGTGCATTTCAGGCATACGTGGCCTCCTAGTCTTAGGTTTACCCTGGCCAAGAGCTGCCTGAGTGACTCAACTGTGGTGTTCAGCTACTGTTATTTAATCTTCACCTGAGGATATGCTTATTGGTTTAAAAAAAGGAAAAGAGAGAAAGATGTGTGGAGAGAGAGAAACATCAATGTGATATGTGAGAGAGAACAATGACTAGTTGCCTTCCATATGTGCCCTCACTGGGGATCGAACCCACAATTGAGGCATGTGCCCTGACTGGGAATCAAAACCCCAGTCTTTTGGTGCACAGGGCAATGCTCCAGCCACCTGAGCCACACTGGCCAGGGCTCAGCTACTTTTCTGAAAGTGTCATAATGGATGGGAAAGCACTGGATCCAGGGCCTGACTGCCTGGGCTTAAATCCAAGGTCCAAGCTTTCTCAGCTGTGTGACATGTAAATACCACGTCACCTAAACCTTCTCAGCTTCATCTTTCTGATCTGTAAAATGGGAACATTAGTTGCCATGAAACTATTATGGGGCTGAATTGGCTGAATCCATGCAAAGCTCTACGCCCAATGCCTGACCACAAGAAGTCCTCACTAAATGTTAGCTATCACCACATGTGGTTCAAAGGTGGCCAACTGGCCGTGTTTTCCAAGGTTCTTTTAGGTTGACTTGTTTCATGAAATTCACATGTGGCCCATCAGGCCGAGAGACATGGTGGTCTAAGAGGTACTTAGTAGAGTAAACAGAACTCTATACCTGTGTTTCCTCTGCGATTAGGAGCTGTGATCATTGTAAGTTCTCAGCCCCTCCGTCATTCTACCGTAGGACACAAAGCATCACACAGTCACTCCTAAATAATGCGAGGAACTGGCCAAGGTCCCCTTCACAAGGACCCATGGTCTTTTAGCCTGGCGCTTGGAGTGAGCGCACAAAAGGCAAAGATGGCACTGGGTGTTTTACTGTTCCCGGTGGGAACGAGGCAGAGGGAAGCCGGCAGGGCTCTGCCTGCTGACACGTGCTCTTGTTGGAGGAGAACACTGAGTCTGGGTGTAAAGCACAATGTTTTATTATGGTTTGCTGGGTAAACCTGGCAAAATGCTTTGCTCCTCCGTACTTCAGTTTCCCTTACTACCAATGGGAATTATAACACCACAGGGTGGCCCATGTGTCCCGCATTGGCTGAGACCCTCCTGTGAAGGCGCCATGTCCCAAGATCCTCCTCTGTCCAGGAGAGCCAGGAAGGTTGGTCCCCCTCAGCATGTGCCTCTCTTGCTGCTGGTTTATCATAAGGGCAGTGGATATGAAGGCACTTTGAAGTTTCATGAACTGAAGGATATAATTAATGCAGTTCTGAACACCTAAGGTCCCCAGTAGTGCATTGGGCTATTCAATGATATACTATTTGACCATGTGTTTCTTCCAAGGGCTTATGAGGGCACAAAGACTTCTCAGAACCACAAAGAGAAAATCTTTCTCCTTCCTTTTAACTTATTTATTTATTTAAATTATTATTATGTTGTGTGTTTTTTTAAATTTATCTTAGAGAGAGAAAATGAGGGAGAAACATCAATGTGAGACAGAAACATCCATTTGTTGACACCTGCATGCACCTGTCCAAGTATTAGATCTGCATCCTGGGTATGTGTCCTGACTGGAATCAGACCAGCCAACTGTTGGTGTGTAGGATGACGCTTCAACAAACCGAGTCACCTAGCTGAGCTAGACCCCTTCCTTTTATTTATTTATTATTTTTAAAAATATATTTTATTGATTTTTTACAGTGAGAAAGAGAGAGGGATAGAGAGTTAGAAACATCGATGAGAGAGAATCATCAATCAGCTGCCTCTTGCACACCCCCTACTGGGAATGTGCCCGCAACCAACGTACATGCTCTTGACCGGAATTGAACCTGGGACCTTTCAGTCCACAGGCCGACACTCTATCCACTGAGCCAAACCGGTTTCGGCTAGACCCCTTCCTTTTAAATATTGATAACCCTTGACTAAGTGAGGGGTTGAAGCTGGGGTGGCAGGTGATTCTTATGTTGGAACCAGAGGCCTAGTGCATAAAAATTCATGCACTGGAAGGTGGGTCCCTCAGCCTGGCCTGTCCCCTCTCACCGTCCAGGAGCCCTCAGGGTCTAAGGGAAGGTGAAGCCCCCTCACACCTCTGTTACTGCCACTGCCTGCAGCACAAGCCTCTGCTAGGCCTGATTACCTGAGCCTCAGGCAGCCCTGGGTGGCTGGGCAGCTGCTATCCGAGGCTTGCATGCACCTCGGGCCAGCCCTGGGCAGCTGGGGGATTGAGGGGACTAGGGTTCTCCTGGTCGGGCTGAGGGGACTGGGCACCGCTATCTTGTGGCTGTGGGCACCACCATATTTAAGGGTGGGGCAGCCAATTAGCATATTCCCTCCTTATTGGCTATGGACACCACCATTTTGCCATGACGTGAGGGTCAATTAGCATATTCCCTCTTTATTAGATAGGGTGGACTCTCAGATGTGATGCATTTGGTCTTAAGAAACTGAGCTAAGTTGCAATATCATGATGACAGGGTTAGAGGGCAATGTCCTGCTGGGCTGTGGGCTGTGGGAAATGGCTTCTCAGTTTAGAATTGTCTCAGATTGCCTCAAGGTCATGACCAAGGGATACAACCCAACTACAGGGCTGACATTTATTCTATCAACATTATCCTCTATTCCCTTAGACACTGCTACTGACATTCATTCCACTCAAAGCCCCAGCAAGAATCAGGTTGTAATCTGCATTCTGTGGAATATCTTTATAATTTGGGGTCTCTGTCTACAATAACCAGCCTCTGTTAGGGGTGATTTCTATGCCTATAAAGAATTTATTATACTAGAGAATTTGTGTGAACCTGATGGGTTTAGCCAAGGAACCATTTCTACCCACTTCATCCCATTCAGATCCTACAACTTTCAGATCACAGGTCTTAAGTCTTAGTTTTGAGGAGTCTGGAAATCCCTAAAAAAAGTGCACATACAAAAAATTTGTGAACATACAAAGTGGAGCAAAAGTAAGCTTATAGTGTGAGTACACAAAACAGAGTTTATTCTTATATTTTTATTTATTAATTATTGTATTATTTTCCATACAAACAACTGCAAACCTACTCCCCCCCTGCCCCTGCCATACACACCCTGTATGAGAGTTCCTACAGTTTTCATACAATTTTTGTAGAAGCCTAAGAGCCAGCAAGCAGTAAGAGTCACTGCTACAGAGAAAGTAAGGGCTCTGCAGCATTCATTGCTCTCTTTCAACTAGAAGTCCTGCTTAGAATTTGAGATTGAGCCTGATCAAAGGCGAACAGCATGAGGCATGCTTTGGAGTCAGATAGAGCCTTGGTTCTGGCTTGAACTCTGGCTCTACTTTTCCTGACTGTGTGAATTTACACTTGTCGCTCCTCTATGCCTCACACACACCTGAGATTGTACAGTATTTGCACTTCTGTGTCTGATCTATTTTATTTAGCACAATGCCTTCAACATCCATCCATGTTGTCACAAATGGCATGATTTTCCCGTTTCAAGGGGACCACTTCTTTATTCATTTATTCATCAAAGAACATTTCAGTTGTTTCCAAGTCTTGGCTATTTTAAGGTTTCTGAATGAGCCTTACTGAGGGTGTGTTAGAGGTTGAGTTTTACAATTACACTCATTTAGACAGAAAAATACTTAGAAGCCTACCACGGTTTTATGGATATGCACATTCTATCTTTCTTTTAATCTTGCATTTCATAAAACAAATCACAAGCAAAATCAAAATGATACTGGACTGCACAATCCAGTTCACCTTGGATTGCTCAGTACTGTATCTTAGGTGTGTCTTCCTTGTGAGCACTTATGCTGCTCTTTAATCCTACTTGTCTTAGAAAAACATAACTAAAACACATGGCATTGGTCCTAACCTTGTATTTCTATTAGGAAGTGATAAAAAAAAAAGTAATTAATATTTACTGGGCATCTATTGGTGCCAGTTAATTTACTTACTCCCCAAGTCAACATGTTTTAAATGGGAAAAATTGAGTATGAAGAAATTAAGCAACTTATTCCAGGCGAGTGTGGGACTTTGTTTGAAGCCCTAGGGCCTAGGCTGTCAGCCTCTGCATTTCTACAGAGCTTTTCAGGACAGTGAGAAAGTACTGGAGACTAGGTAAAATGACAGGGTTAGTGTTAAGGACTATTCTCTTTGAAGATTTATTTTCTTGCTTCCTTGCATACCTTTTCTTTCTTTTCTTTTTAAAAAATATATTTTATTGATTTTTTAGAGAGGAAGGAAAAGGGATAGAGAGCTAGAAACATCGATCAGCTGCCTCCTGCACACTCCCTACTGGGGATCTGCCCACAATCAATGTACATGCCCTTGACCAGAATCGAACCTGGGACCTTTCAGTCCACAGACCAATGCTCTATCCACTGAGCCAAACTGGTTTCGGCTTGCATACCTTTTCTTTACAGACCAACACAGAGAGACCATCATTGCATATTCACATGTGTGAGCTTACGGCCCCTCCGATATTCCCTATTCATACAACAGCAAACTGTCCAATTCCCTGATGTGGAGATCCGGGCCCATTGTTGCACTTCTGGTCATAGGAGGTAAAAGAAAGTAGACTAGGAATGGATATATAAGTGCCATATCAAAGATGTGTGTGGCCAAACACTGGAGAACATTACCCATCTTAATGTTCAAAGTAATTGCATTTGAGCTTGAATTATTTGAAGTCAGTATTATAACTCATTTTGGGTGTCCTTTTTGAGTAGCTTTATTTAGTGTTTAACTATCTGTGATTCAATCTTAAGAATTTCTCAAATGCCTTTCTTCCTCAGCCTCTATCCCTGCCATTCTTTCCTACTGAGCTTGGATACTTGGTACAAAATAGTATATTAAATGCCAAGTGCAAGTCACCAGACATCTCTGTGAAAACCAGGAGCTTACCATTTCCCATTACTTGTAAAATCATACTGAAACAGCTTAACATGGTGCCAAGGTCAAGGAGGTCAGCCTACACTTGTGCTTAGGCATTTGAGTTGGTCAGATGACTCATCAAATGTAAATATTGGGGTATGCTGGCTGGATGAATATAAATATCATGGTGCATAAAAGATGTCTTGCTATAGAGCATTTGCCATTACACTAAACCATTTGCTTAAAGAGTGACTAATGTCTTAAGTACCTTTGTCCTTGCAAGAAGTTCCCTGCTTCAGGGGCAGATGGATTTTGTTGAGTACTCTTTAATCTGCTCTTTCATTTCTTCATCTCTCCTTGATTATCTACTGTCTCCTCATACCTCCTCTGCACTTCTACTAGAAGAAGTATACCCTCTCCTTGTCTGTTGGCAACACCAACACATGTGCAATTATTTGTGCACCAGTTATTGTCCCCACTAGTATGGATGTTCCATGCAGACCTATTTTACCAGTCATATGGAATTCATCTGCAAGTCACTGGTGCCAAGTTGATTGTTGGCACAAACTAGGCATTCAATAAATATTAGTTGAATGAGTGCATGATAAAATGAGTAGGAAAGCACATTCATTTATTTTGCTGCATGTCTGGCTTCATGGAAACATTTGAATATTTTTCTTTTGAGTATCATTCACTTATACTGCCACTCTGCCTTCCTCAGTCAATATTTATGGAGAATCTTTGATGTGTCAGGCCCTGGACTATATGCCAGCATGAGTAAGACATGGTTTCTACTTCCCAGAGTGGGTTATACTGATCCCGTTAGGTCTGAGTCAGGAAGCCATACTAGTGAATCACTAACCACTGTGGGAGTAGTTGAAGTGGCTGTTTGTGGGAGGATGCAAAAGAAGAAGACATTAACCTGATCTGGAGACTTTAATTCTCATAGAAATTAAACAAAAAATATGTAAAATATATGGGATAATGTATGCCTAGAAATAGGAAAGAGTGGGGAACAATAGAAATGATTAGAGTGGTTTCTATAGGTAAAACAATGAGTTTTCCTCCTAACATGGACTTACCGCAATATTTTTAGCTAGTATTAATATGTAATTTACTTAACAAATATTTTGTCTGCACTACTATGTGCTTGACACTATGCCATGTTTGGGCACCTGGCAGTACAAAAGAAAGGGTGAAACTTGCTTTTAAGAAAGTGCAGGCCAAGTCACAAGTGTCTGGCTTTTACCTGAAACTGAAGGTAAACATGAGCAAGCAGAGTGAGAGTAAGAAAGGGGAGGGGATGAGATTTGGGTGGTGAAAAGACAGAGACCAAATTCTTGAGGGTTCTTGGTCTATCTCCTGCTTCTAGATCCAACAAATTCCAAAGATGGCGACTTTAAATTCAGGAGTTTTAAGTTTCTCGCTTACAATTTTTTTCTTCTTTTTTAAAAAAATTTTCCTATGTGCTGTTTTATTATTTTTTAAATTAATCTTTATTGTTGAGATTATTACAGATGTTTTTCCTTTTCCTCCCATAGCTCCCCTCCACCCGGTTCCTATCCCACCCCAGTCCCTCACACCCTATTGTCTGTGTCCATAGGTACTGCATACATGCATATAAGATCTTGTCGAATCTCTTCCCGTACCCCCTCACTCCTTTCCCTCTGCAAATCATCAGTCTGTTCCATTTCCAAGCCCCTTATTATATTATATTCCATGCACCAGTTTATTCTGTTCATCATATTTTTTATTCATTTGATTTTTAGATCCACTAGTTGATAGATATGTATTTGTTGTCCCTTTGTTGTTCATATATTTTTTATCTTTACTTTTTTTTCCTTCTTCCTCTTCTTAAAGAATACCCTTTAGCATTTTATATATTACTGGTTTAGTGGTGATGAACTCCTTTAGCTTTTTCTTGTCTGCAAAGTTCTTTATCTGAACTTTAATTCTAAATCATAGCTTTGCTGTGTAGAGTATTCTTGGTTGTAGGTTCTTGCTGTTTATCACTTTGAATATCTCTGGCCACTCCCTTCTGGTCTGCATAGTTTCTGTTGAGAAATCAGCTGACAGTTGTATAGGCACTCACTTATAGGTAACTAACTGCTTTTCTCTTGCAGATTTTTAATATTTTTTCTTTGTCTTTTGCCCTTGGCACTTTAATTATGATTTGTCTTGGCGTGGCCCTCTTTGAATTCCTCTTGTTTGGGGTTATCTGTAATTCCAGGACTTGTAAGTCTATTTTTTTCAACAGGACGTTTTCTGTCATTATCTCTTCAAATAGGTTTCAGTATCATGCTCTTTCTTTTCTTCTGGAACCTCCATAATTTGAGTGTTGCTATAATTGAAGTTGTCCCAGAGGCTTCTTATACTATCTTCACGTTTTTGGATTTTTTTTTCACTCTTCTAGTTGGGTGTTTTTGCTTCCTTGTATTTCAAATCATTGATTTGATTCTCGGGATCCACTAATTTATTGTTGAATCTCTGTATATTATTATTTATTTCAGTTAGTGTATGCTTAATTTCTGACTGATCCTTTTCCATTTTTTTTTTGCATTCTCACTAAGATTCTTGAAAGTCTCACTAAGTTCCTTAGAAGTTTCTAGATGATTCTTGCGAAAGCTTATACATGTGATTTTGAACTTTATATCCAGTAGTTTGCTTTCTTCCATTTCTTTTATTTGCGACATGTTTCTTTGACTCTGAATTTTGGCAGCTTCCCTGTGTTTGTTTCTATGCTAAATCTCCTTGACTTGATAAAGTGGCTTTGTGTAGGAGGGTGTCCTATAGGACCTAGTGGTTCAGCCTCCCTAATCACCTGAGGTGAACACTCGGGTGCACCCCTTTGAGGGCTGTATGCAGTTTTGTTGTAGTTTAGGCTTGATTGCTATTAGTGTCACTGGGAGGAATTGACTTCCAGTTGCTATGTGACTACAGTGGGAGGGCTGCTGTGCAGGAGACACCCTAATGGAGTAGGAATTGCTTCATGGGGCTTTGGTGCTCATTGAGTCTTTCCCTTGAGTGTGTCGCTTATGGATATGAAGAGTTGTAATCTGGTATGGTCCGACACTGACTACTAGTACGCTGGTTCTTGGGTCTCCAGGGAGGTACAAAGTCAGCCACTGCCTGGGGCCACCCACAGGAACTACAGAGAGATCTGCAGATTCCTCTTCTCTGTATTGGGTTTGGAAGTACCCAGAGTAGGTCCAGCTGTGAAGCAAGGCAGCCTGGTGCTGATGCTGAGTTTTGGACCTTTTATTGAGAGGTTTGGGGATCCCTGACTCAGGTATAGCTTGCTTAACAGAGTTTTAGCCTGAGAAAGGACAGGTGATTCCTATACAAAAGCTGCTGTTCAGAGCTTGTGTGGGGTTATAAATTGGGAATCACAAGGGCAGAGCAAATAGAAATGGCTGCCAGTCAGCTCTGCACTGGGGCGGTCCCAGCATGGCAACAATGACCCCCCAGTGAACACTTCCATCTGGAATAGAGCCGCCCCTGTGTTCCTGCTCTGATGCCAGACAGTCCAGTTTATCCCCATATGTGTCTGGGTCCCCCAAGACTCACCTGGCACTGGAGCTGAGAGGAAGTGGGAGCATGTAAATTCTGTTCATGGTGCTGGCCTTTTAAGAGGAACTGATGGGTCTCCAGCAGCCTGAGTGTCACTCAGCCTCAATCTGTACTGATTTTTTAATGTTTTTTTTCTTTATTGATTAAGGTATTACATATGTGTCCTTATTGCCCCATTGCCACCTCACCCCCATGCCCTCATCCCATTCATGCATGAGGGAGAGGGAGAGGCAGAGGCAGAGGGAGGAGGAGAGGGGGAGGCGCAGGGAGAGGGAGAGGGGAAGGGAGAGGAGGAGGAAAAAGGGAAGAGAGAGGGGGAGGAGGAAGGGGAGGGGGAGGGGAAGGGAGAGGAGGAGGAAAAAGGGAAGGGAGAGGGGGAGGAGGAGAGGGAGAGGGAGCCCTGGGCAGAGGCAGAGGAGCCTGGGTTTGTACACACACACACACTCACACACATCAGCACCCAGGGGTGCCCCCCTCACCCCGCGCGGGCACAGCATGGCCCCGAAGATTGGTTGATATCTGCCCCTTACTCCTCCCTTCCCCTACCTTTCTTCTGAGGTTTGACAGCCTGATCAATGCTTCTCTGTCTCTGGATCTGTTTTTGTTCATCAGTTTATATTGTTCATTGTATTCCATAAATGAGTGAGAGCATGCAATGTTTATCTTTCTCTAACTGGCTTATTTCGCTTAGCATAATATTCTCTAGTTCCATCCATGCTGTTGCAAAAGGTAAGAACTCCTTTTTTACTGCAGTGTAGTATTCCATTTTGTAGATGCACCATAGTTTTCTAATCCACTAATCTGTTCATGTATATATATAGCATATATATAGCATTGGTGTGCCACTATGAATGAATTGTGCCGCTATGGTAAATTGTGCCACTATATATATATGACATATATAGCATATATCCTTTCTTATTGGTGTTTCTAGTTTCTTGGGATATATTCCTAGAGGTGGGATAACTGGGTCAAATGGGAGTTCCATTTTTAGTTTTTTGAAGAAACTCCATACCATTCCCTACAGGGGCTGCATTCCTACCACAGTGCATGAGGGTTCATTTTTCTCCACATCCTTGCCAGCACTTGTTGTTTGTAGATTTGTTGATGATAGCCATTTTGACAGGTGTGAGATAGTACCTCATTATTATTTTGATTTGTATCTCTCAGATGATTAGTGATTTTGAACATGTTTTTATATATCTCTTGGCCTTCCTTTCAAAAAGTGTCTATGTCCATTGCCCATTTTTTGATTGTGTTGTTTATTTTCCATTTGTTAGGTTGTATGAGTTCCCTGTAAATATCAGATATTAACCCTTTATCAGTGATAACATTGGCAAATATGTTCTACCATGCAGTGGTACTTCTTGTTGCTTTGTTGATGGTTTCTTTTGCTGTGCAGAAGCTTTTTATTTTGATGTAGTTCCATTTGTTTATTTTTCCTTTAGTTTCATGGCCCTAGGAACTGTATCAGAAAAGAAATTGATTTGGCATATGTCTGAGATTTTGCTGCCTGTGGATTCCTCTAGTATTTTTATGGTTTTCTGTCTTATGTTTAAATCCTTTATCCATTTTTTGAGTTTACTTTTGTATATGGTGTAAGTTGGTGGCCTAGTTTAATTTTTTTGCGTGTATCAGTCCAATTTTCCCAATGCCGTTTATTGAAGAGACTGTCTAGACTCCATTGTATGTTCATGCCTCCTTTGTCAAATATTAATTGAGCACAGGGGTTTCGGTCGATTTCTGGGTTCTGTTTCATTGATCTGTATGTCTGCTCTTGTGCCAGTTCCAGGCTGTTTTGAGAACAGTGACTTTGTAACACAGCTTGAAATTTGGTATTGAGATCCCTCCTACTTTGTTCTTCTTTTTCAGGATGGCTACAGCTAGTTCTGGATCTTTTTTTATTCCAGATAAATTTTTGGAGAGTTTATTCTAGGTCTGTGAGATATGCCATTGGTATTTTAATGGAGAGTGCATCGAATCTATAGGTGCTTTGGCTAATACGGACATTTTGATTATGTTTATTCTACAAACCCATGAACACAAAATGTTCTTCCATCTGTTCATTTCTTCCTCTATACCTTTTCTCAGTGACCTGTGTACAGGTCTTTTCTGTCCATAGTTAAGTTTTTTCTTAGGTATTTATTTATTTATTTATTTGTTTGTTTATTTATTTATTTATTTATTTTGGTTCAATGATAAATGAGAATTTTTTTTTTAGTCTCTCTTTTTGAAATTTCACTATTGGTGTGTAGAAATGCCATACATTCTTGGCTTTAATTTTGTATTCTGATACATTGCTGAATTCATTTATTAAGTCTAATAATTTTTAGATGGAGTTTTTAGGGTTTTCTGTGAATAAGGACAGTTTTTCTGTCATCTGTGAATAAGGACAGTTTTCCCTCTTTTCCAATTTGGATGCCTTTTATTTCTTCTTCTTGTCTAATTGCAATGGCTAATATTTCCAGTACTATGCTGAACAGGAGTGTTGAGAGTGGGCATCCCTGTTTTGTTCCTTTGTTAGTTTTTGACCATTGAGTGTGATGTTGGCTGTGGGTTTGCCATATAAGGCTTTTATTATGTTGAGGTATGATCCTTCTATTCCCACCTTGCGAGTTTTTATCAAGAAAGGGTGCTGGATTTTGTCAAAGGCATTTTCTGCATCAATTGATATGACTATGTGATTTTTATCTTTCAATTTGTTTATGTGATGTATCACGTTTATTGATTTGTGGATATTGTACCATCTTTTCATCCAAGGGATAAATCCTACTTGATCATGGTGTATGATCTTTCTGATGTAATGCTGGCTCCAATTTGCTAGAATTTTGTTGAGGATTTTGGTTTCTATGTTCATGAAGGATATTGGTCTGTAATTCTCTTTTATTGTGTTGTCTTTATCTGGTTTTGGTATTAGGGTGATGCTGGCTTCATAGAATGAGCTTGAAAATATTTCTTTCTCTTGAATTTTTTAGAATAGTCTGAGGAGGATAGGTTGTCAGTTCTTCTTTGAATGTTTAATAAAACTCTCCTGTGAAGTTGTCTGGCCATGGGCTTTTGTTTGCTGGAAGCTTTTTAATGTCTGCTTTAATTTCTTCCATAGTTATTGGCCTATTGAGATGTATAAATTCTTCCTGACTGAGTTTTGGAAGGTTGTATTTTTCTAGGAATCTGTCCATTTCCTCGAGGTTATCTAGTTTGTTGGAATAGACTTGTTCATAGCACTTTTTACCAATCCTTTTTATTTCTGTGGGTTCTGTTGTTATTTCTCCTCTTTCATTTCTGATTTTGTTTATATAGGTCCTCTCTCTTTGCTTCTTTGAACCTGGCTAGAGGTTCATCAATCTTGTTTATCCTTTCAAAGAACCAGCTCAGGTAGGCTTATAGAGATGTAATCTTCCCTCTCAGGACTGCTTTCACTGTGTCCCATAGATTTTGGATTGTTGTGTTTTCATTGTCATTATATTCCAGGACTTTTAAAATTTCTTCTTTGATCTCTTTGTTAACCCAATCATTGTTTAATAGCATGCTATTCAGCTTCCTTGTGTTTGAATTTTTTATTGTTTTTATTGTTGTTTATTTCTAATACTAGAGACCTGGTGCACAAAATTCATGCATGGGGTTATGGGGTCCTTAGCCCAGCCTGTAATCTCTCCAATCTGGAACTCCTCGAGGGATGTCCAACTGCCAGTTTAGACTCAATCCCAGTGTGGTCAGGCCTAAACTGCCAGTCAGACATCCCTCTCACAATCCAGGACTACTGGCTCCCAACTGCTCACCTGCCTGCATTCTTGATTGCCCCTAACCATTCCTGCCTACCAGTCTGATCACCCCTAACCATTCCCATGCCAGCCTGATTGATATCAAACTGCTCCCTTGCCAGCTTGTTTGCCCCCAACTTCCGTCCTCTGCTGGCCTGGTCACCCCTAACTTCCCTCCCCTGAAGGGTCGATCACCTCCAACTGCCCTTCCTTGCAGGCCTGGTCCCTCTCAACTGCCTTCCCTTGCAGGCCTGGTGCCTGGCAACTGCCCTCCCCTGCTGGCCATCTTGTGGTGGCCATCTTGTGTCCACATGGGGACAGCTATTGTGTGTTGGAGTGATGGTCAATCTGCATATTACACTTTTTTAGATAGGATAGAGGCCTGGTGCACAGGTGGGGGCTGGCTGGTTTGCCCTGAAGGGTATCCCCTTGGGCGTGAAGCATCCTGAGCAAGGTGCCTGTGGTAGTTTGCAGGCCAGCCATGCCCTCTGGTGACCCAATGTAGGCCCTGGTATCTGAAATTTATTTACCTTCTATAATTGAAACTTTGTAGCCTTAAGTGGATTCTTAGGCCAGCAAAGGCAGGTGAAAAACTTGGCTTCCTCTGTTACCTGGGAAATCCAAGCCTCTGTGGCTGTAACAAATTTGGTTGGGTTTATTTGCATACTTGCTCTAATTGGCTGGTAGGCGTGGCTGGTGGACGTTGCTTGTGAGTGTAGTAGAGTGATGGTTAATTTGCATATTACTCTTTTATTAGGTATTATGCCATTGTGTCTGAGAAGATGCTTTATGTGGTTTCAATCTTCTTGAATTTGGAGAGACTTTGCTTGTGACCCAATATATGGTCTATTTTTGAAAATGTTCCATATGCACTTGAGAAGAATGTATATTCCATGTATTTAGGGTGAAATATTCTAAATATGTCAATTAAGTCAATCCGATCTAGTGAGTCATTTAGGATTTATGGTTTTTTTGTTTGTTTGTTTGTTTTGTCTAGAGGATTTATCCAGTGATGTCAGTGGTGTATTAAAGTTCTCTACTATGATTGTATTGTCAATATCTCCATAGATAACTTCTAAGAGTTCTTTTTTATGTGTTTGGGTGCTCCTGCATTGGGTTCGTATATGTTTATCAGGACTATATCCTCTTGCATCAATCTCTTTAGTATTATGAAGTTGCCTTCCTTACCTCTTGTTATGGCATTCACTTTGAGGTCTTTTTTTTTTTCTCTCAGAAATAAGTATTGCTACTCCAGCTTTTTTTTTTTTTTTTTTTTCATTTCCATTTGCCTGAAAGATATTTTTCCATCCCTTCACTTTCAGTCTGTGTGAGTCCCTTATTCTGAAGTGCATTTCATGTAGACAGCATATACATGGGTCATTTTTTTTATCCATTCAGCCACTCAATGACTTTTGATTGGAGCATTTAGTCAATTTTCATTTAAAATTATTATTGATTATTGATAGGTTCTTGGTTGTAGCCATTTTTATTTTTTGCACTTATTTTTTTAAAAGTATATTTTATTGATTTTTTTACAGAGAGGAAGGGATATGGAGAGAGAGTTAGAAACATTGATGAGAGAGAAACATCTATCAGCTGATTCCTGTACACCTCCTACTAAGGATATGCCTGGAACCAAGGTACATGCCCTTGACTGGAATTGAACCTGGGACCCTTGAGTCTGCAGGCCAACACCCTAGCTCCTAAGCTAAATTGGTTTTAGGGCTTCTTCTTACCTTTTTATTTCTAAAGCATTCCCTTTAGCATTTCTTGTATTGCTTGCTTGGTAGTGATAAACTCCCTTAATGATTTTTTGTTTGTTTGTTTTTTTGGTCTGTGAAACTCCTTATTTCCCCTTCAATTTTGAACGATAGCCTTACTGGATAGAATATTCTTGGATTCAGTCCCTTGCTTGGCATTACTTTGTAAATTTCCTCCATTATTTTCTAGCCTGATGTGTTTCTGTTGAGAAATCATTTGATAATCTAATCCTAATGGGAGATCCATTGTATGTCACTTTCTGTCTTTCTCTTGCAGCCTTTAAGATTCTCTCTTTGTCCTGAACATTTGCCATTGTAATTATAATGTGTCTCGATGTGGGTCTTTTCAGGTTCATCTTGTTTGGGACTCTTTGTGCTTGTGTGACTTTTTTCTTTCCCACATCAAGGAAGTTTTCTAACATTATTTCTTCAAATAGGTTTTCTAACCCTTGTTCCTCTTCCTGTTGTTATGGCACCCCTGTTATTTGTATGTTGCTTCATTTAATGTTGTCCCTCCTCAGCTCCCTTATGCTCTCCTCCTGTCTTTTAATTTTTTTTCTCCAGTTGCAGTTCAGTTTGTATTTTTTTTCGTCCCTGACTTCTAATTCACTAATTCAGTCCTCTCCTTCTCCTAGTCTAGTGTTGAAACTTTCCAAATGGTTTTTATTGCAGCTATATTACTCTTTATTTCTTCTTGATTCTTACATAAGTTTTTGCTTTTTTCATCCTTCCAGTTTATGAACTTTAAGACCCTTATGCTTAATTATTTTTCTGACTTATTGCATGCCTCCATTTCACTTAGTGACTTTTCTCTTGATTCTTCCTTTTCTTTCCTTTGGTGGTTTTTTTGTCTACCCATTTTTGTCTCACCGAAGGATCTAGATGTCAAGTAATGCAGGGGCTGCTCCTTGGGTGGCAGTGGCTTCTCAGGCAGTGGTTGCTCCTTGGGGAGTCATGCAGTGGCTGCTCCTCAGTTGGCAGCAGATTCTCTAGTGGCTTCTGTTCACAGCAGCCAGTGGCTCCTCTGGCTGGTGGTAGGAGCCTGCTCGCAGAGCTGCTGCTCCTCGGATGGAGGCGGGCTGCTCGCAAGGCTGCTGCTCCTTGCATGGGGGCAGACTCCTCATGGGGCTGCTCCTCGAGTGGGGGCTGGCTGCATATCGCTGCTGCTCCTCTGATGGAGGCTGGCTGCTTGCATGACTGCTGCTCTTCAGACAGATACAGGCTGCATGTAGCTGTTGGTCCTCAGATTGGGGAGGACTGTGAGGGGCTATTGCTCCTTGAATGTGGTTGGACTGCTTGTGTGGCTGCTGTTCCTCTGATAAGGTGGGCTCTTTGCACAGCTGGGGCTCCTCAGATGGGGCAGGCTGTTTGCATGGCTACTGCTCCTTGGATAGTTTCAGGATGTGAACTGTGTGTAGCTGCTGCTCCTTGGGTAGGGGCAGGCTGCATGGGGCTGCCACTCTTCAGCCAGGGGCAGGTTGCTTATGGAGCTGTTGCTCCTCTGACAGGAGCGGGCTGCTCATGTGTCGGCTGCTCATGTGGTCACAATACCTTGTGCTAAAGCATCGGGCCAGTCAAACAGGGGAGCAGACAGGATCTAGATACTGATTCTCAAACTTTTATTTTTAGGTGAAAAGGGGATGTTGCAGCATAGATTCCTGGATCACAACACCAGAGAATCAGACTCAGAGCAGGTGTGGGGTTCAGTCATTCCTGACTAATACACCTCTTGGGTGATTTGGAAGCTGGTGGTTTTTAAGACCACACTTTAGAAAACACTCACCTGGAATCCAGGCCTCCTGATCAGTTTCTTCCCAGCGGACTACGCTGCCTCCCTGCATTGAAAAGCATTCCACAAAATGCATCCGCCTTTTGTGGTGCACGTGAGTGCTTTTATTCCTAACTCAACAGTTAACCCCTGACCGCGTCATTCATTGAAAGGTTCTCTTACTCAATAAATCAGTTCTTATGATGTACCAGATACTGTGCCAAGAGCTAGAGATAATACAAAGATTAAAACAGCTCAACCTCATGCATAGCAAGGGTTATGGCTATCTTCATTTTTTTTTTTAACACTTTGTATGTTTATCTCATCCACTTATGCCTTACGTTTAGGTAACAACATAATTGGAGAGTTTTTCAGATATGTAGAATCATACATACTCTATGCAACTTGTTCTTTACCCTTCATATGTCTTAAGAAGTATTTCTTTGTCTGTTCTTTATATGTGCATACTATTTATAACTAGTGGCCCTGAGCACAAATCTGTGCTCCAGTAGCTCCCTGCCACTTCCCTCAGCTGGCCGCCCCACCCACCACTGCTCATAGCTCTCCGCAAGCACATCGCTCCCTGCCCCCGGCCCTCCTGCAGCTCTCCACTCACTGCCATGCCCTCCTGTGGCTCTCTGCTGCTTGTAGCTCGCTGCCCACCTCCTGCTGATTGGTCATTATGTAATGGCATCTGGACCAATTTGCATATTGCCCTATTATAAGTATAGATACCTACAGAGTTTACCCCAATGTTCGTGTGCCACCATGTATTTAACCATTCCCATATTGATAACTATTAAATTGTTTATATTTTCTTCTATTAAAAATAGTCCCATGATGGATGCCAAAGTAATTATTGTTATCCCTGTTTTATAGATGAGCACAGAAACAAAAGTTAACTTTTTAAGATTTCACAATGGCAGGATTAGGAATCAAACTGAGGCATGTCTCCCTCAAAAGTGACAAAGTGACTGTATTTTCACTATTTTGCTTTCTAATAATTGCATCAAGATGTGGTAAATGCCCTAGTGTGTACTACAGGATAACCATAAATTCTAGCTGCTGCTACCACTCAAGGTCATCTAGCGAGGTGACATGTGAGCAGAATCTAGGAGTCTTACAGGCAGAGAGGGAGAAAGTCACTCTAGTAGGAGCTATCGGTTACTACAAACAAGCCAATCAATTATACAGACCAATCACCCACTAAAGGAAACCTTTAGTAACACACACTTGTGGGGAGATTCATAGGAAGAAGATATGATATTGACACACCAGATCTTACAGCATAGTGTGTGTGTGTGTGTGTGTGTGTGAAAAATACTAGAATAAGCTAGAAAGTGCAGTGTAAATAAATACCCACCTCATTGTCAGCTGCAGGGGACCCCTAGGAATGAGTGGACAATGGGTCCTTTCTACGTGGCATGGCAAATAAACTTCCCCTTTTGATAGCTCACTCTCCTCTGGAACCAAAAAAGGGATACCTGACAGGGATGTTGCAAGGCTTGGTTAAATTTGGTAATGTGGTGAGTTCCTCCAAGATGAGGTACACAGTGGTGCCTCACACAACGAACTTAATTCATTCCAAGTTTGTTATGCGAAGAGTTCGTTATGTGAAACGCGTTTTCCCATAACAATACATGTTAAAAAAAATAATTCGTTCTGTAGCATAAAATATGCTAAGATGACATAAAAAAAGATAAATTTTTTGTTATTATTTTTATTTAGATACATCTAAAAACATAATTTTTTAAAAAAAAAACACACATTTTTTTAATTTTAAGACAGACTAAGTAGAGTCTACCGAATCTTGCACATCTTCATCCATTTTCTGCTTTTTGGCCGATGGTTTCATGAAAAACCTGTCCAAAGTCGTTTGTTTTTCTCTTTTCTCCAACATCTGCCGGAAATAATGGACAAGAGTATCAGAGTAAAGATCGTTGATCCTGTTTGCTTCAGCTGAATCCGGATAGTGGGCATTGGTAAACTCCTGAACTGCTTTCCATTTGACCAGGATGTTCTTGATGTCAGCAGTTGGGATTGGTTGATTGTTTGATTGTTGCTCCTCGTTATCAGATGACGCTTCCCTTTGAGCATTGTCCTGTTGCTGGACCAGAAGTGCTTGGAGCTCTTCAGTTGTCAGCTCTTCTTCGTGTTCCTCAATAAGCTCCTCTTTTGTAATGAAGGTTCTGCTCGGCATTCTTTTCCAGAAAAGACCCGTTTCATCGGCATTGAACACTTGTTGTGGGCAGTATCCTTCATCCTTAATACATTTTTGAAAATTAATAGAGAACTTTTCTGCTTCTTTCTTGTCAGCACTGCCAGCCTCACCATGCATAGTAACGCTGTGGATTCCACACCTTTTCTTAAATCTAAAAAATCACCCCCTGCTGGCTTTGAATTCTTCTTCATTATCTTGATTGCTGCTACTTCCAGGGACGTTTTTCTTTAGATTGTCATAAATTCTCTTGGCTTTGTGACAGATAATATCTTGGGTTGTTACGTCACCTTTCACCTGCCTGTCCTTAATCCAAATCGCTAATAGCCTCTCCATTTCCTCGTGGATTGAAGACCTATGTTTTTCATGAAATAGTTTTGATACTCCTTTGGCTACTTTGGCTGATTTGATTGCATCCTTATTTGTCAAAATGGTGAAAATGGTGTCTTGCTGAGGCCAAACTCTTTGACGAGGTCACACTGTTTTACCCCACATTCACTCCTTCTAATTATTTCCTGTTTCATTTCAACAGAAATCACCTTCCTGCTTTTTTTAGAAGCCATGATATAAAAAAAATATTGAGTTTAACTTAAAAGGACGACTGCCGTGATACGTGCTTAAGTTAAGCGCAGTGACTAACGACTGCCTGCAGTGCCTGCGCGGAAGGATGCAATACATCGGCAGCGATCGTGGAAGCTCGGGCGAAGCAGTCGTGGAAGCTCGGGCAAAGCGGTCGTGGAAGCTCGGGCGACTTCGTTGTGTGAATCATGAAATGAAGTTCGTTGTGTGCAGCGTTCGCTGTGCGAGGCGTTCTTTATGCGAGGCACCACTGTATATACTTTGGAAAAAGGAGAAACTAATAGCCGCTGCCAGAATCAAAGTGAAACAGAAGTGAGCTGCAGGCATTTTCCAAGAAACACAGTGGCCTCCAAGCACGAAGCCCACTGGCTTGCTGAAGGGCAGCCTGGGCCTCAAACAGAACATAGGACAGCTCGGTGCTGACCTCAGGAGGGAGCACCCAGGAGATCTGCTGGATTTCCAATGTTTAATTTTCCTCCCAATTGTAGAGCCCATGGGAGAGCCCATCTGTGAGGTAGGAGTGTGCAGGGAAGGGAACGCTAGTGAAAGCAGAGATCTGACAAAAAGAAAGAAAGAAAATGAAGATGGAGTTGGTGCCATTTTGGAGTCGTCTGCTAACATGTCTAAACAGGACTTCACTGTGTCAGCTTCAGTGCAGACAGCTGCCGTGTGAGCCAGGCAGAGTGGGCCTGCATTGCTTTTCCTCAGGCGTTTCTGTTCCCTGAATGAGGTTTGGGATGCCCTTTTTGGCCACAGGTCTAGAGCACCTACATTCAGCCAGTGTGCTGCAAGAATTTTTAAAACATGCAATACCTGCGCGGCTGGCCTGGCTCTGGTTAAGCGTCAACCTATGAACCAGGAGGCTACGGTTTGATTCCCGGTCAGGCACATGCCCAGGGTGTGGGCTTCATCCCCAGGTGTGGGGTGTGCAAAAGGCAGCCGATCAGAGATTCTCTCTCATCATTGATGTTTCTCTCTTCCTCTCTGAAATTAATTTTTAAAAGAATGCAATAATACCTGACTCTTTAGTCAGGGACAGGGACCTCTTTTCCTTTAGGTTGTCAAGTAAAAAATGACAACAGCCAACACAACCATAGTCGTCCAGTGTGACTGAATCTAAATTATACCTAATTTTGCCAGATCAGCAAAAAATACCTTGCTTGATGCGCCACGAAGGTGCTTGGTTAGCCCATGTGCACGAGGCGCCTGGAGGGGCAGCTCGAAGCAGAGGCAGCGCTGAGTTGGAGCAGCTGCGTGTTGCCATCTCTACCTGGACATGGGGCGAAGCGGAGCTGGGAGGACCCAGAGGCCGGGGTGGGCGGTAACTTAGGGTGCGCTTCCTGGACCATGTGCTCCCCTTGCTCTTGTTGCCCAAAGAAAGCCCGGCGTCTGGGCGGAGGAAGCCATCGGTGCAGCACAGCTCTGCCAGCCCACGGGCGGCCCTGAGGACGCAGGGACTGCAGATGTGCAGACTGGTCCTGGCCCAACTGGCTCCGCATGGAATGTCTCATGGTTTCCTGTTCGGGATCCTGTGTTTGGTATGTGTTTGCTCAGCAGCCTCCTCCCACCTGGTTCAGACAGAGTTTCATTGTGTGTAGTCTGGGCTCCAGCAGGCCTCCCCACCAGGCCACGCCTTGGTGGAGGCCGCCTCATCCGTTCCCCCTGCGGGCTCAGGGTGCAGGGAAAACGCATTAGGGGCTTGACCTCAGTCCGCCCCGCTCTCAGGTTCACTGAGAACACCTGGCAGCCCTGGCCTCCCCGCGCATTCGCCCATGGACTGGAGCGAGGAGGACGAGGCCCCTCCACAGCCTCCGTGCGGTGGAGGAGCCGCTGTCAGGCTCAGCGTGGAGGGAGGAAGAGCTCCCTCACCGCCTGCTGCGCCTGTGCCCTGGGGCCGGCCTCTGTCCTATCTCAGAAATCTGAAAATGAAGCTCAGAATTAGTACTCATACCCCATTGGCTGAACCCACCCGTCTCCCAAAAAGTGGATTTCCCAGCTCAACATGCGGAGTTCTGCAGAGAAATGAGAACTCTGATGTGGTGCCAGAGGTCGTGCTTCTAACAAGGGCCCTGACTTACCCAGCACCCCGCCCCCCCGTCACTGTCCCAGGGGCGGGAGGTCTTCGGGGACCTGTGGATGCCCAGCGATGCCCCTGACCATGGGGAGCCTCCTCCGAGCCAAGGCTGATGGCAGAGTGGGTCTTGGATAAGTGTCCTGAGCCAAGGGCGGCCCCGGCTCGTAGGCCCTGTGCAGGCCCAGCCCTGTGACCCCACAGCGGGCAGCCTGGCAGCCAGGGAGGAGGGGCATCAGGTCTCACCAATGTCTTCTCTGGCTCCGCTGCCCTCCTCAGCCCCAGCCCGGGCATCTCCTGGGCATGCCACTTGACCAGGTGCATTGACCGAGAGAGGCCTTATTCTAAGATTCTGACATAAAAACCATCCTGAACTTCTTTTTAGCTAGAATGTCCCAAGCTGTAGCTATAATATCATCAGTAGTAGTTTCTAGGGATCCAAAACTTTATCACAGAGAGGCTCTGCCCATTGTCGTGAGGAAGATAAAGAAACGCTGCTGAGAGGAGTGAGTCCCTCGGGAACAACTGCAAATGCTTGGCATGTGTTTGCTCAGCCTCCTCCCCCAGCGGGGATGGCTCCTGTGTGCTCAGTGCTCTCTCCTCAGAGGTGAGGCCGGACCCGATCCCCAGGTCGCACTCCGCAGCCCCTCCCCCGCAGGCAGAGCCGGCATCAGGAATTCATTTTAAAAACATAAAAATGAGCGAGGGGAGTATGTGCTGCATATGACATAACTCACTCTCTCAGGAAGAGGCTTGGCTATGTGGTGCTGCCAGCATTTCTGTTCATAAATTATTTAATTGGGACTCAAGACTCAACTTTTCACTCTTGCCCACTTTTGTCTGCTACCCAAATCCCACCCCAAACCAAGTGAGAAAGACGACCCTGTTCTTATGAGCTCTCCCGAAGGGGATTCTGGCTCGCATTAAAAGTCAGAAACAGATTATTTAAATGAGATGAAAACACAAAGATGGGATTATATTTTGGACATTAATCCTCCCCAGGAATAAAGCTAACTCCATTGAACATCCCCAGAGTGACCCTATTATTTTTAAAACTATAATAGCCACATGCCTTGGGAATACATAGAAAATATGGGACATTTTACACAGTACACTTGAACTTGATGTTCCTCTCTTCAGATCTTAAATGTATCCTCTCCTCAGTCCTGCAACATGTGCAGAAATGAGAAACTCAGTGAGCACCAACAGTGAACTCAGGTCTGCACAGAGGACTTTATTTTATTTATTTATTTATTTATTTATTTATTTATTTATTTTAAAATATATTTTATTGATTTTACACAGAGAGGAATTGAGAGGGACAGAGGGTTAGAAACGTCGATGAGAGAGAAACATCGACCAGCTGCCTCTTGCACACCCCCCACTGGGGATGTGCCTGCAACCGAGGTACATGCCCTTGACCGGAATCGAACCTGGGACCTTTCAGTCCACAGGCCGACGCTCTATCCACTGAGCCAAACTGGTCCCGGCTGCACAGACGACTTTAGTCGGGTCTAAATAGACTGAAACCATTTTGCAGAATTGGGCCTGTGCGCTGTTACCTGTCACTCGTGATGTTACAGGCATGCTCAGCTGGACTGGCACACCAAGAACGTCTGTCATCAACCTCCGACATGAGTGTCGGCTTCTTCTTTGGGGTCACCCATGAGGCCAACGGCTTCAGTCCAGGCGCCGGAGCTCCTGTGCTTGTGGATTACAGGCCTTATGGTCGTGGCTGACTATGAGAAGGAGCATCACCTATTCCCTCACAGGCTGGCCTGGACCCTCTCCGGTTTGGGGAGGGGGAGGACTCTTATCCTGGTCCTGGCATTACAGGGAATGTGAGCTTTGGAACCACACTCGCCTCCTACACAGGACAATGTGAGTGACAGTAGCCCCTGGATTAGGAGGTGATCACTGGGTGATGTGTAGAGCATGTGACCGTCTGCAGCTCACAGACAAAGAGGCGCAGCGTTCTGTTTCTCACCCTGTGGGCGGCACAAGACTGGGTGTTAGGGCACAGTAAGGGGAGGTCAGCTTACAAAACGCGAGACAATGGGGTATCTGAGAGACTTGAATGCCAAGTACTTATATATTATGTATGTGATATGATATATACAGCATATCTAATAAATATATGCCAATATTAATGTTAAAAGTAGAAGCTGTATTACTTTATACTTTTTTAAAAAGTAAGTTTTTATTGATTTTTAGGGAGAGTGGAAGGGAAAAGGATAGAGAGATAGGAACATCGATGAGAGAGAAACATCAATCAGCAGCCTCTTGTACACCCCTTATTGGGGATTGAGCCCACAACAACCCAGGCATATGCCCTGACCCAGAATTGAACCACCGGGAACCTCTTGGTTCATGGGTTGATGCTTAACAACTGAGCCACACCAGCTGGGCCTACTTTATACTTTGAGATGTGTCTGAGCAACATTTTTGTTTGTTAGGCAGTTAATATGGCTATTTCTTCTTTTTTCATCTCAAAGAAAGACTTATTTTTTCACCTCAAAAAAAGACTTATTGAAGTTCTTTCTAATATGATAGGGAAAACTATATGTTTTACCTGAAAATCCTCTATGTTGACTTTTTAGGCACCTAATGCAGTCTTTCTTCCAGGTTAGCCTACCATGCTGATTTTTTTTTTTTTTTTTTTTTTTTTTTTTTTTTTTACTGGTATCTTTCCTTCTCCTACAAAATTGGCAGGGTTGATGAGAGAGCAGGGCGTGATGTATTGAAAAGTATCTGTTTTCAGTTCTTTGGAAATTTGGGAAAGCATAAACCAACTTTTAAAGGGAAGCATTTTTTTTTTTTTTTTCCCAATATAGATGGAAAGAGTCCTCCATTATTCGACTAGTTATTGGGTCAATCCTGTAATTTCGTTACTCTCTTTGATGATTCAGGATCTTGCGGTGTCCGAGTAGATATTACCTACAAGGGTGAAGCAGCCCCACGCTCTGCAGGCAGCACCCGAAGCCCATAGGCACTGAGGCAGGGTGTCCCAAGGCCCAGACCGCGGCAGCTTCCTGAACAAATGAAAGAATGCAGGTGTGGCTCCCATGACCCCAGACCAAGCAGGTCACAGGGTAATTGCCCAGTGGCCTGCTGGGATAGGCCCATCCTGCTCTTTTTCCTCGTGGTTCATTTTTCATTTTGATTGCGTCCTTATGGCTTCCTGCCATGAGCCATCTGAGGACCTGCCTTAGGGAGGAAGGGCAGGACGAGCTCCAGTGACCGCCCCTTCCCTCACCCCGGGCTCCACTCGCGGTCTCCTGTGGAGGACAAACAGGGCTGGGGCAGAGCTGAGTCTCTTGGAGAAGAGGGGCAGGACCCTGACCTCCCCTCACTAGCCTGAGTGTCCGGGCTGCCTTCACTCCACGGACGAGCACAGCCTGCTTTAGCGTTGACATGTGAAGACCAGAAAACGTCTAGCAACATCAGAGAGGGAGCTGCAGAGCCTCCGAGCATGAAGAGTCACCACTCCATGCCCAGTGCAGAGGCTTATCCAGCCCTTTAGCAGCACACCCCCCCCTCCCAGGCCCCCGAGACCTTGGTGACCTGAGAGGTGTGGCCGAACGGGGGTGGGGGGAGGAGGGTGGCAGGCTGCCCTCCTGGAGCTCCTCTAACCGGAGGAGAGTGCACACTCCTTCTGCCCACCTACACCTTCCTTGTGCCTGCTAATCTGTTCTCAATGCACACATCACACACACACACAGGACACACCCCATATACACCCACACACACATGCACACCACAAAAACATAACACACACCATACACACTGCACAGACACACACATCACAATACATTGTACAGATATGCACACACATGGCACACGTATACCACACATACATACTACACACAACACACACATCGCACACACATTGAACACACATTGCACAGACACACTCACACATATACCACACACACACACACACATGTACCCTGGGTAAATTTTAGGAGGTTTTATTGCCCACTGCCTTTCTGTTCTGGGAAGGTTTTGGGAATCCTAGTGCAGGTGCCTAGAAAGAACAACATTGCCTTCTACAGTGCACACTTCTCAGCCCGAAGGAAACCATTAAACATTCCCTGATTCAAATGTTGACACAGAAGAGGTGTGGCCGTGGGAGGCGTCCTCTCGCCTGAGCATGGGGTTTGGTATGAGGTCCCTTCTGAAATGCTAGCTGGTTTGGGTTAAAGGTTTTGAATTGCCCTCGTTTGTTCTCACAAAGCTGACCTCTCTGGGACACCCTCCGGACACGGGCAGGGTCACTGGTGGTCCAGTTTCTGCAGAAGCCTGGCCTTCAACGGCACCAGCGGACTCTGGCCCCTTTGCCCCCTCTCTCCCTGAAGGACCCAGGAGAAGTGGAGGGACAGAGGCTGGGAGCACGGAGAAGAATGGATCCAAACAAGGGGATTCCCAGGGTGCAGTGCTTCACCTCCGGCCCCTCACCCCTCTGCTCCCCAATCACCAAGTGCAAATATCCTTCTTTGTTCAACACCCATGTTTTAAACATTTTATTTTTTATTTTTTTAAAATATATTTTATTGATTTTTTTACAGAAAGGAAGAGAGAGGGATAGAGAGTCAGAAACATTGATGAGAGAGAAACATTGATCAGCTGCCTTTTGCACACTCCATACTGGAGATGTGCCCACAACCAAGGTACGTGCCCTTGACTGGAATCGAACCTGGGACCTTTCAGTCCACAGGCCGACACTCTATCCACTGAGCCAAACCAGTTTTGGCCATGTTTTAAACATTTTATTTATTTATTTATTTATTTATTTTCATTTTATTATTTTTTTTAATATATTTCATTGATTTACAGAGAGGAAGGGAGAGAGATAGAGAGCTAGAAACGTTGATGAGAGAGAAACATCGACCAGCTGCCTCTTGCACACCCCCTACTGGGGATGTGCCCGCCACCAAGCTACATGCCCTTGACCGGAATCGAACCCGGGACCTTTCAGTCCGCAGACCAAAGCTTTACCACTGAGCCAAACCAGTTTTGGCCATGTTTTAAACATTTTAAATTAAATTCCCCCACACTCCTCCTCCAACTAATCCTATCTAATAAAAAAGGTAATATGCAAATTAACCATCACTCCCTCACAAAGATGACAGCATCCAGTCCTCTCAGCCCTGCCAGAGTCCTCTAGTCCAGGCGGGCGGCCTGAGAGCAGGCAGTGTGAGTGGCCTGGCAGAATGTTTGCTTGGTCACCGCGCCCAGCTCGGGCCGGCCCCCCATGGAGCTGGAGTGGACAGGGACAAGGACAGCAGGGCTGAGCACAGGCCCGGAGGGGAGATAGAAGGCCTGCCTCCCACGGAAGCAGCTCGGGTCCCTCCCACCTCCTGTGGAATCAATGCGGGTCCCTCCCGCCCCCTGTGGAAGCAGTGAGGCTCCCGGCGGTGTGAGGTGGATCCAGCCGGCTCCCACAGAAGCGGCGGGTGATCTATTGCATGCGATATCATGCAATGTATATGCACACACACATGCCACCCATTTAGCTTCTTGTGTTTGGAAGATGATTTCATGTGCATCAGGGGGCCAGGTGGCCTGCACTGGAGCCAGTTAGTGCAGAAGGCAGAGCAGCTTGATGGGAATCCAGGATGGAGCGCAGGGAAAGGCCGAGGCCCGCATCTGAGCTGAGAGTGCACACAGGTCTTCTTAGCATTTATTTCCCCTTCATGTGGGTGGGTTTCTTCCAAACTCGAGGGAAGTAGAAGCTGAGTTTCCAACAGGCCTCTGTTTCTCTTCTCCTCCCAGCCCTCCCCATGTAGGGAGCCCCTCTACGGCTGACTGCATGGCTGTGGAGGCTTCCAGAGATGGGAGTCTCTTGGTGGGGAGGTGAGGCTGTGTGCAGGCCTCAGCTGTGCGGGTTTCTCAGTGGGGCCGGCCAGGCCGCTCCTCACCAGTCCGCTATGAAGGGGATACAGCAGCGCTCCATCCTCCCACTATTTTCTTTCTTGTCTTGTTCTTCTCTCTTTTCATTGTTCTCCCCAATCCACGCACACACACAGAAAGTCCATGGTTGTGATCAGAAGGTGCGTGTGTTAGGAAAAGACCGCCTTTCAGGAAACTGGTTTATCGGATTGCATGTGACAAGGCTCTCTTCTGGGGAGAAGTAAAGACTGCAAATCACTTCACCTTGAAATCGCTCCAGAGCCGCTGTCTCATTGGAGCCAGTGTTGAATATAAATCTTAATACTTCTCCTCTTAGAGTCAGGGGAAATAGCAAAAAGGAACCTGACCAGCAAATGCTAAGGTTTCCTCTTGGCTCTCTTACAAACAGATGTGGGTTGTCATTCTGTTATTGTTAAGCAGGCACCTGATTGGACCAAGCAGCAGTGTGTGTGAGTGTGTGTGTGTGTGTGTGTGTGTGTGTGTGCCTGTGCATGCGCGCGCTCACGTGCATGCATGCCATGTGTGAAAGAGAGAGGGTGAAGAAGAGAGAGAGAGAAAGAGAGAGAGAGGTGAGAAGGAGAGAGAGGGGAAACAGGAGGGAGTTAGGGTGGGACTATCTTGGGGTGGGGTGGGTATAAGGGCTGGAATGCAGAAAGAGATTGGTTTGAGGAAAAGTTTAGAGCAAGAACTGGGTAATAACTATATTTTCTGTCCAAGCTTTAATTTGGTGGATACTAGAAAAACGTGTTTTATTTGGTTGTTGATTGTTCTAAACCAGGAGTGGGGAATATCTAACCCATGGGCTGTATAAGGCCCCAGAAATCACTGGGTCTGGCCCTGCCAAGGCATATGGGCAAGTTAATTAAATGTTTGACCAAATACAACAGCTAATCTTTAAGTTGACAATTTTGTCTGGCTGACAGTGATATTATGAAACTCCACATGGCCTAGCAGGGAGTGGGCTCCAGCTCAGCTCTGGGCTGAAAGGGAGATGTGGACCCCACAGGGACTGCCCGGGCGAGCTGCTGGCCTCTGCAGAGAGCTATGCAGGCTGCTCAGATGTGAGAAACGGCTCACCTGTCCAAATCTCAAATGATGGACTGGGAAACAGAGGCATGGTGAAAATGAGGCTTTAATTATACTCACGAGAGTGGACGCCCATTTTACAGGATCACATGTGGGGCAGGGGACATGTGGAGCCTGGCCACTCTATGCCTGCTGTCCAGTGGTTCTCCATGGCCCAGAGGCCCAGCCACACCTGGGCACAGAATGCTTGTTGCATCACCCAGGTGATGACACAAGTGTTCTGTGCACCAGCCTGGCCAGAGGCCCATCTGCAGCCAGACGAGGAACGCTTGCCTCCTTACATGGAGACAAAGCAAGCATTCCACCAGGCCACTCTCAGTGACTGCTCTCAGTGACCACCCACCCCACCCCCTCCGCAGGGACTGGGCCCTCTGGCAGGGCTGAGATGACTAGGTGCCACCATCTTTGTGATGGCGTGATGGTTAATTTGCATATTATCCTTTTATTAGATAGGATATTTATAATTATTATTTAAAAGCTTTATCATAATTTCTTCATTTTACTTACATTTATTATATCTTAACAACTTTGAGATTTTAAATCCAATTATTACCCAAAGCATTTCTTGACAAATTTTGTAACAGGGAAAACTCACCAGCCTTCAGTGGCTTTAAAGTGAAAGTACTATTTTATTTACTTTCCTTTATAAAACAAGAGTGCACCTCTCTTCACTGCTAGAGGGTACTTCTACAGATCTGTTCCTCCCAGTGTTATGGGGGAAAATAGAATATTGGGGACCAGTTATGGTTATTGGAAATATTAATTATGCTTTTAACCATGATTGTTCTTTATGTTAAAAAAAAGGGCATACCAACCTGGTTGGGAATCTTTTGCCCCCCAGGAGCTGGGAGTCAACCTTGGAATGTGGTCCATTCTCATTCAAGAACTGCCCATTGTCATGGAAACATGAGTCTGCCCAACCCAGCCTATGTAGCTTACTTTCCCATGCCTGTAATCCCTACTTCCCCATGTAATCTTTGTTCCTATATTCATAAACCAAGAAAGAGCAAACTAAAGTTCCTAAAAGGTTGAAGGTCAAAATTACATTACAGACATACAGACAGAAATCTCACTAGCTAAGAGTTTCTGGTGGCTAAACCTCTGAGAGGGAGAGCAGGAAGAATCCAGGATTAAGGATTCTTGGCAGCTGCTGGGACTTTCCTGCAGTCTCTGTCACGTGTTTCAGCCTCACCACACATAACTGTGCTTCCCCAAAATGGGACTTGCCCAATCTTTAGACAAATTAAACAAACAACAAAGAGACAAAAACATCAACAGAAAAGCTCTTATACATGTGCACACAGCACACAAAAGTTTACACCACAGAATGCCCTGCCTTAAGAACCACTAAAGCAGAGCAATGCCTTCTGTCCCTGGTTTGGGAACTGCCCTCCCCCCTGCCCCCACACCAGAACCTTAGCATTCTCCCAATGGGTTATTTCAGGGGCACCTATTCCCTAGGCCCAGAATTTCTTTTTCCCATCCTCGATGGTTCCATTGTGACCATTCATGCTCAGCCTTTCATTATGGAGGCATCTTGCACTCCCTGAGAGTGCTAAATCCCTAATTTTGAAGATTTCTTGCAAACCTTGAGATCCATTTTGTCCATCTCTGGCCATTTCCCTTGTGGGAGAATGGAACCACAAATCAGAACTCCACACTTACTTTATGTCCCAGTCATTTTTCAGTCACATGTACCCGACCACCAAGGATACCCAACCACCAAAACAGCCCTTAGTCCAATTTACCATTTTGGCCCAAGGTTGCTGCATGTATATCCTGGTTGCCTGGTTGCTGCATGTATATCCCCCTTGGGTCATTTTCACCATCTACCAAAGAAAAACAACCTTGGGCCTATTCTACGGCATCCATGAAGTGCTGGGGCTCAGACCAAGAGGCCACCCAAAATGAGGTGGGACACTCTTCCCCTTAAACTAGCCTTTCCCTCTTTGTGGGTATAGAAGTCCTGAATGCACCCCAAATTGTGAGAAATAGCTCATCTGTCCAAACTTCGAATGATGAACAAGGAAACAGAAGGATGGTGAAAATGAGGCTTTAATGACACTATCAAGAGCAAGTGCCCATTGTACAGGATCACACATTCGGTAGGGAACACAACCTATTTATTTAGACCCTCCTCCAGTTCTTCATTGGCTGAGCACCATTTGGCCACTTATTTCCTAATGGGTCACCTGTTCCTGCTGTTTCCCCTAGGGCCATTAAAAGGCTGGGGCCTTTTCTAGTTGCCTCCACCTCCCTTTGTGGAATCTTCCCAGGACGTGTACTATCAGCCACGTGTACAGCTCTCATCCTCTCTCCCCATTCCCACATCCTGTTTGCTCTTCGGAAATTCAGCAGCCACCTGGCCACATGCTGTTTCTTTTCTAAGAAGATAAATCAGAGGCATATTTCTTACATCAGAGGATCTCCTCCACATGAGTCTGTCCCTGAAGGAAGGCACACGCCTTTCTGAACTTAGATGTGACCCTTGGCCCTTTTGTGAGTATCTTGGAGGTCCCAGGCTCTTTGCACCTTTTCCAAAACAGGAATCCCACTGTAACAAGGCCAGCGCTAAGGAAACTGCCTGCCAGTGGGAGCTCTCCTCCCACAGGATCCATCGCTCCCTCCTCAGCTCTTTCCCAATGACCTGCACTCTCACTGCACCCACAGTTTAGTTGTGGTGCTTCCTCAGAGTATCAGAGTGTTCACACTGGCTGACATAGAGTTCATTTATATTTTTTAAAATGTCAGACATCTGGATTTAGAAATATGTATCTTGGTTTCTTTATCAGTATCAGGTAGAGGCCCGGTGCACAAAATTTGTGCATAGGGAGTACCCCGTGCACAATGCAGCCTGTACACTCTTCAATCTGGGACCCCTCAGGGAATGTCCAACTGCTGATTTAGGCCTGATCCCATCGAGCCTAAACTGGCAGTCAGACATCACTCCTACAATCCGGGTCTGCTGGCTCCTAACTGCTCATTTACCTGCATGCCTGATCACCCCTAACTGCCCCCATCACCAGCCTAATCACCCCTAACCACCTCTGCCTGCTGGTCTGATCACCCCTAACTGCCCCTTCTGCCAGCCCGGTTGCCCCCAACTGCCCCCAGTACTGGCCCGGTCATCCCTCATTGGTCCCTTCTACCAGTCTGATTGCCCCTACCACCCTTTGCTGTCCTGGCCACCCCCAACCCACTCTTTGCTGTCCTGGTCACCTCTAACTGACCCCCTGCCAGCCTGGTCATCCCTTACTCTCCCCTCCCCTCACCAGCTTGGTTGTCCCCAACTGCCTTCTTGCTGGCCTGGTCACTCCCAGCTGGGTCCCCCCTGCTAATCTGGTCACTCCCAATTGCTCCCCTGCTGGCTTAGTCAGCCCTCATGTCCCCCTCAGCAGGCTTGGTTGGCCCTCACTGACACCCCTTCTGGCCTGGTCGCCCCATGCAGCCTGCTGTTCAGTCATTTGGTCATCCCTCACTAACCCCCCTGCTGGCCTTGTCACCCAATGCAGCCTGCTGTTCGGTAGTTACTGTGAGGGTCCTGAACAATTTGCATATTACCCTTTTATTAGTATAGATATATATTTTTTAAATACATATATATTTTTTAACAGAGAGGAAGGGAGAGAGATAGAGAATTAAAAACATTGAGAGAAAGAAACATCAATCAGCTGTCTCCTGCACACTCCCTACTGGGTATGTGCCTGCAACCAAGGTACATGCCCTTGACTTGAATCGAACCTGGGACTCTTGCAACTGAGACAAACTGGTAGGGCAATATAGATACAATTTTATATCTTTGGAAACCCTTCCCGGCTTTATTAACAGCAGCAGTAGAAAGGGGTTTGTAGTCTGACATCGTTACATTTTTAAAGGAAGGAAAACTGCTGTCTTGAGCAAATTCATTGCTTCCCGAGTGAAGCAGTCCCTTCAGCAGCTGCACACGAACCCACTTGTTCCTGGAAGCTCTTTCCCTTCTGTTCCATCCAGTGAGTCCAAAGCACTCTGCCTCCACTGGCTCGTTCTTGATCTCTGTTACACCTCCGGGTAAGTGAACAGCTAGTGGGTTTACTGTTGTTTTTAAATTTCAAAAAAAGCTGACTGCTCTAATAACCTGCTGTGTCTAGCTTATTCTAGTGCCATTTTCATGTCTTTGTTCTGTAGTCACCCAGCCACATTGTCATTTTCCATGTGTAGTTCTCTAAAATGAGGGGTGTGTGGTAGAAGATGAAAAATACCAATTCCTGACTTTACCTTTGCTTGAAAGGAGCATGAACACCATGGACTGTCTCCTGGCTGCCCTGCTCCCCTCCGTGCGTCTTCCTGGGAAAGAGGCCCTAGCTGGACCTTGGCTACCTTTGCACCTAGCCCACAGGAGGCCTGCATCCCGGAGGTGATGATACAGCCGGTGAAGTGAGCTGTGTTGCATGGCAACAGTGAATTACACTAGTAACAGCCATCGCTGGATGAGCCTCTTTTGTTGAAGTGATTGGATCTTTCTACCAAACACAAGGCTGCAGAGGGTGAGAGAAAAGACATCGTGGAAACTGAAAAGCCACAGGGAGACCAGAGACTAGCCCTGTCCCCAGCTCCTGGTGTCAGAGTGAATGTCAGAGCTTAGATTCCAGTGTTTTCTTGTGTCTTCCTCCCTCCCTCCTCTGTCCCTCTCTCCCTCCCTCCCTTCTTTCTTTCTTCCTTCTTTTCTGTTTCATTCCCGTTCTCTCTGTGTGTCTTTTTCTTTTTCTCTCTCTCTGTCTCCTCTCTCTCAAATTCAATAAAAGCATATCCTCTGGTGATGCTTAAAAAAAAGGGGGGGGGGGTCGGTGGAGAGAAGGACCTTCCTGCTGGCCTTGTTTGATGGACCCTGAGGATCTGGTGCTGGATCCACCCAGGAGAACTCCCCCAGAGCTGCCGCTGGTGCTGAGGAAGGAGCACTGCAGGGAAAGCAGCCCAGCACTGAAACCTGAATTCAAGGGGGTGGGGCGGGGACACGAGGCAGGAACCCCCACAGCCAGGATTGTCCTTCATAGCAACCCAGTCCTCAGAGAGAAGTAATACCTCCCGGACCATTTCAGAACCAAAATGTTAAAACGATGCCTCAGTGATGCCACACTACGCCAGGGAATGGTTGTCCATCTTGATTATACCTTAATCATTTTTAATCATTGATAGTCTATCTCTTAATCATGCTTAGCAAAAGAGCAGCTTGGTATAAAATATTGGAATTTGAGTGTATCCCGAGACTTCACATTCCTATGTGACCATTTTTCCGGTAAAATTCTTCTTAAGGTGCATTTGTAGCCAGGGAGGTTCCAGGAGGAATGTGCAAGTTACATTTTTTTTTTTTTTTAAGAACCTTTATATCATCTGTCACTCAGGAAATTAAGTAAACATAATGCTACACAAAGTTTTTCTAGAATTATTTTTGTTTCCGTTTCTGGTGTTCCTTTTTTACTATTATTCTGAATTAATTCTTATTTAGCTTTACAAAAGAATTGGATGACAAAAAGAAACCAACTTTAAAAAAAAAAAGCAAAAATTTTAATTCATTTAATATCACTTAATTTTCCAGATACGGGTGGATGGTTTGAAGATATTGGCCTGCAAGATGCAGCAGGTTTAAAAACATAAGAAGTTACTTTTTCAGGTAATAGTATTTTCCTACAGTTTCCCTAAACCTTCTATCCTCAGATGTTGCATATTACATATATATATATATATATATATATATATATATATATATATATGTATATATATATATATATATATATATATATATATATATATATATAGAGAGAGAGAGAGAGAGAGAGAGAGAGAGAGAGAGAGAGGCCTGATTATTATGATCTCTGAATACATAATAATCTGGTCACTCAGTGTATACCCTATTAATAAAAGGCTAATATTCAAGTTGTTCCCTTGACCAGGAGTTCAGCCAGCAGGCAGGCCAGCCAACTGCCCATGTCCCTTCCCCCTGGCCAGGCTGGCTGGAACCTACCCATGATACACACACACACACACACACACACACACACAGACACACACACACACAGTGAGTGACCAAATCTGGCCACTCATGTATATGAGATCATAACAATCTGGCCACTCATATATATATATATATATATATATATATATATATATATATATATATATATATATATATATTATAAGGAATAACTGCATTTTTTAAAAAAATATATTTTTTTCTTGAAATCAGAGAGGAAGGGAGAAGGAAAGAGAGGAACATCAATGATGAAAATCATTGATCAGCTGCTTCCTGCACATCCCACACTGGGGTTTGAGCCCACAACCTGGGCATGTGCCATGACCAGAATTGAACCTGGATCTCCTAGTCCATAGGTTGATGCTGAACCACTGAATCACACTGGCTAAGCTAGAATAACTGCATTTTAAACTTGATTTTTAAAAGTAACAATGACTTTTATAATATTCATCGCCAAGGAGTAGAGCAGCCATGGCATTCAATTTTATAGAGTTCTGAAAATTTTTGGAAAAATTACTTCACTGTGCTACTTCTATTGACAATGATGTAGGCAAAACTCATTTAAAACCAGCAGATACTGTCCTTACCCTCTGTGCTGTCTTTGGCAATAAAATTTTAAAATATAAGTATTAGAGGATTGTTTCCAAAAAGCTCTAAATTCCTGGAAGACAGGGCTTATTTGATACATTGCATAGTAATGATATTGATGCTTTAACTATTCCTAGATTGGTAATCCTGCATGCATGTCATGGAACTCTCCATGCAAGTCCAGTGACTAAGCTTTGAGTTCAACTGTTGGTATAAGCAGTTTCCTTTCAGTGTTATTGAAGGATTTTGTGCCAATTAGACAGACATTTTGAAATAATATAAATGATATATTTTCTTGACAAGTTATTTTGCCATTTTTTCAAATGCATTAGCCTATATTTTTCAACTTAATCATTAGTATTACATCTAAAAAAGCACCATAGAAACTTCTCTGAATAAAACAAACAAACAAACAAAAAAACCACTTATTTTTCTCCCCAACACAAGGAAGGTTCTTTTAGGAGATATTCAATTCATATTTTAAAAAATATTTATTCCCAAACCAACCATTCTTTTACTAGGTCAGTATTTGATTCTCTTTCTTTCTTTCTTTCTTTCTTTCTTTCTTTCTTTCTTTCTTTCTTTCTTTTTTTCTTTCTTTCTTTTTTTTCTTTCTTTCTTTCTCTCCTCCTCCTCCTCCTCCTCCTCCTCCTCCTCCTCCTCCTCCTCCTCCTCCTCTTCCTCCTTCTTCTTCTTCTTCTTCTTCTTCTTCTTCTTCTTCTTCTTCTTCTTCTTCTTCTTCTTCTTCTTCTTCTTCTCCAGCAACATGGGCACCTTCGGATGTCTCTTATATTTTCTAAAAAATTAAAACTGAATTGTTTAGAAGCTAATGTTACAATCCATTTGGAATGTATAATTTCTTGGTCCCATATTTGCCAAAAAATTAAAAGATACAGAGATGCCTCCCAACTGGAACACAGCATTGAACTCCTTCCTATAGACTCATGAAGGTGGTGCCCCTTCAATGACTAAATGTGACATTTTGACAAATTATTATCCATTGCTAACAAATATTGTATCATATTTCTTAATAAACCTGATAGCAACAATTCCTTCTTATCCCTTAGGGACCTGGGCCTATCCCTCTGTGTTAATGGGAACTGCTGTGTCACGTGTGGTAGCCATGCTTCACGTGCTCACAGCACCTAGCCACAGCCACTCCACCCCATGCTTCTGTCAGAGATCAGAGGGAAATAGAGACTCAGAGTTTACTTAAAACCTTTTATTTTAGAAAGGAAATGAACATTTAAACATAAAATGAAGGTCATTCTGAGGTGACTGGTTTGGATCCACTTACTTCCACCTGCTGTGGATCGAAAAGTCAAGCCACAAGGCTGGGCTGGATCATGAGAGTGGCAGCCTGTGTGTTGCCAGGGGCTGAAAGCACATGTGAGCCCACAGGTGGGCAGTCTCGGAGACACCGGAGGACAGTGAAGTAAGTGAATGATTACATCTCAGTCCCCATTCGTCCCGCAGTTGGTGTTCTGCATCCTTGCTTTCACCTTTGAGATTGTGTTCTTAAGGGCCTGAACTTTCCTCTGAATAATCCCCAAATTCAGTCCCTTCTTGTTTGTTATTAGTAGAGCCTCCTAGATTTTTAAGGAAGGAATAATGTTCATAGGTTGAGGCGAAGGAGGTAATACTTTGAGAGCCAGGATCTATAGACATTGCTACTGAAAATGAAAACTGTCTCTATGGAGTCCTGTAAAGGGAGGAAGGTGCAAGTTTTTCCCAACACCCAGGGAGGGGGTCATTTCACTTTCTATCCTGTGTCCTTGACGTGCATATGATTAAAACCATGTCTGTAGTCACATTCACAATGGAGGCATTCATGAACGTTTTATGACTTGGATGTTCCATTCTTACAAACAGAAATTTGGTTTTGAAGAAAGTATATTATGTTGAAATGAAGCCATTGTATGAGAAAGACTCACAAACTGACTCCCATGTCCTTAATCAGTTTTCGGGGAAGAAATTATAAAATTTATTTTCTGGAATAAATTTTATTAAATATGCCAACACTTGCTCAGTTTTGGTGTTGCCAAACTTAATTTGTTCCAGAAGGCTGTTTGAGAAGTGATTTGTTTGAAAACCAAATCATCTTTTTCCATTAAAAATAATGTAAATTGAGTTAATTCATTCTAGACCTCCAAATGCTTCCCTATTGTAACCTTTCTTATATGTAGTCCATGTCTAATGGACTGTTTGAGCTATAACAAGCACTTCTAAAGTTCATGGGCTTACTCCTGTCAGTGTTCGTTCAGGGCTGTCTGACAGGGGGTCGTCCTGCGGCATCTTCCCTTTTCCACATGTCACTGCCCCTGAGATGCTGGCCCAGCTCTTGCTTTTTCTTTACTCAAATCAGCTGCCTACCTTTCAATTGCCTGTGTCATTATTTCTTTCACACCCTTAGCAACATCAGCACTCTCAATAGCCTCCTTATGCTTTAAAATTGTGCTACTCATTCATCTTGCCAGCAACAAAAGCAAAAAACATTTCCCGAGATATTGACAGGTGAGGTTTGGTGGTAATCTGACTCACACCTGTGCATTCTCCCCTTTTTTTGTTGTCTGAGAGACTCTTTGCCATGCCATGCATCAGCATGAAAGGGTTAACAGGTTGAGAACTGAAGTTTTTGTTCAACAACCAAGATATTATTTTTGTGGACAACTTGGTCAAGAACTGAATTGCTCAAGATGGGAGGTTTAGCGGTACAAACTTTTCCCGAAGGTGAATCTTCCAGTGTAACACCCTCCAAATCTCCTCTAGAGTAGTCTTTAGAAAGCACTCCCAGCCTGTTGCAAGCTTGTTTCTGCTGTTTTCTGGAAGCAAGTGGAAAAGGAAAATCTCACCCTCTTCTTTCATGGAATCACAGATATTTAAAAGCATGGACTTGTATTTGAGCTCTCAAGTGTTTTTCTCTCCTACCCTTTCCCTACCACTTACAGAATTTCCTTTATTCTAATCGTGTTCTATACCGATGTCACTTTGCCCTGATGGTGTGTTAAGGACTGAATAAGTGAGTCTTCTGTAACATCGAGCAGTGAATGAGGAGGCTCCCCTGCAGCCCGCTGCATCTGGAGAGCGTGTGAGAAAAGAGCGGCCTGTGAGAAGAATATAGAAGATGCTGCTGAACTTTTGCTCTTTTCATTTTTATTTCTGGCATAAAATAGTAGAATGGCAGAGTCTTTGGTTGAACTAGTGGTTTTAATTTTTATTTTCAGGCATGTAAAACCTACAAACAAGAGGAGATACTGACGCCTGTGGCCACAAACCCGTAAATCCGAACGTGTGGTGACAGTCACACAAGTTTGTATCTACAGTCTGTGTCTGTTAGGCAATGTCGCAGACCACAGGCTTTTCCTGCATGGGCTCAACATCCCTGACCTTCCTCTATTCTTCCTCTCTCCCCAGGTTTTCTGTAAGAAGGATGGAAATGGGCCTAGCCAGCATGGCTCAGAGGTTGAGCGTCAACTTAACTTATGAACCAGGAGGTCACAGTTCAATTCCTGATCAAGGCACACACCTAGCTGGCAAACTTGATCCCCAGTGTGGGTCATGCAGGAAGCAGCCAATCAATGATTCTCTTTCATCATTGATGTTTTTCTCTCTTCCTCTGAAATTGATAAAAATATATTTAAAATCTGAAAAAAAAGAAGAGTGAAAATGGAAAGGGGAGAAAGGAAACTTTTTGTTCTGAAACTAATGAGTTTCTTCAATGATTAATGTATAAGCTTGCTCTTTTCTCTTATCTGTTGTAACTAATTTCAAATTGAGAGACTGGGCTTACAGATGAGGCAATGAGAATCTGGTGCCTCAGACAACGTCGTGTTGAGTGATGAGAAAATAGATACATCAATAAGGTTTTTTTTTTTTTCTGTAAGTTGGACTAATTGTTTTCAGAGTTGTAGTCTTTTCCGGAGACTGACAGACTTGCTTGTAGGAATCGTTGGGCTCTGACTTGGGCTGTGCCTGGTAGCAGTTTTTCCTCACCCATTGTTCTGCAAGGGCCATCGAATCAGCCCATATCTTTAAAAATAAAAGAAATGGGAGGCATGAATGTGTGTAATTATTTATATTTCTGTAAATATCCAGTCCTGTAAAAACACAAGAACTTGTTATGAAAAAGAAGCAGCCTTTTTAGGTCCTACCAGAGCTTTGTTCAGAATCTCCACTGTTTAAAAGGCTGGAATGAAAATCAGTTTATCCCTTTGCCTCTTAAATGTCACCTTCGTGCCAAGATTGGAAAGCCAGACGGACTGCAGATCAAAGCAGAACTGGCTCTATTTGTCTCCTCCCAGCCATGTGAGCTGCAGTCTGTGAACAGGACCCGGGGTGAAAAGTTGATCCAATTTGAATGACTCAAATCTTTGTATTCCCCTTTGGTCCAGCACAGTGCCAGGAATTCACTTAAGTTTTCTGTTCATTTCTGTGCAGGTTTTGTTTTATATATATATACTAGTGGTCCGGTGCATGAAATTTGTGCATTGGGGGGCGGTGTCCCTCAGCCCAGCCTGCACCCACTCCAATCTGGGACCCCTCATATCCACTCTGTCTGCTGGCCTGCTTGCCCCCAACTGCCCCACCCTGCCTTCTCACCCCAAATATCCCCCCCACCAGTCTGATCATCCCCAACTACCCCCCCCAGCCTGATCACCCCCAACTATCCACCCCACTGGCCTGATCACCCACAATTGCCACCCCACCAGCCTGTTTGCCCCCAACTGTTCTCCCCTGCCAGCCATCTTGTCCCAAACTAGCTCCCCCCACTGACCTGAACAGCCCTAATTGCCCTCCCCTCCTGGCCTGATTGCCCCAATCACCTCTGCTTTGGCCCCGCCACCATGGCTTTGTCCAGAAGGACATCGGAAGGTCTCCTGGTCTAATTAGCATAGTACCCTTTTATTAGTATAGACTAGAGGCCTGGTGCATGAAAATCTTTGCACTGATGGGGGAGTCTTTCAGCCCAGCCTGCCCTCTCTCTGTCCAGGATCCCTCAGGGGCAGGAGGTGACTTGGCCATCAGGGAAGGCGACACCTCCATCCACCTCTGCTGCTGCTGACACTGCAGGCAGAGCAAGTCTTGGCTGGCCCTGGTTACCTGAGCCTTGGGCAGCCCTGGGAGGCTGGGAAGCCACCATCTGAGGCTTGTCTGTGCATCAGGCCAGTCCTGGGCAGCTGTGGGCGGAGGGGACTGGGGGACTCTGGAGGCAGGCACGTGGAGTGGCCAAACCCTCCTGGGGGCAGGCCTGGTCGTGCCGCATACCTGATGCTTTGGCAGGGCTGAAGGGGCTGGGCACTACCATCTGTGGGTGCTGCCATCTTCAAGGGCATAGCAATCAATTAGCATATTCCCTCCTTATAGGCTGTGGGTGCTGCCATCTTTGTGAGGGCATGATGGGCAATTAGCATATTTCCTCTTTATTTGATAGGATATTGAGGCTCAATGCATGAAATTTGTGCAAGAGTAGGCCTTCCTTCCCCCAGCTGCCAACACCGGTTTCCCCCTGGCACCTGGGTCCCAGGCTTCCCTTGCAACCCTGGCTTTGTCTGAAAGGATGGAAGGATGGAAGGACATCTGGTCTAATTAGCATATTTTGCTTTTAATATCATAGATAATAAAAACAGTCAATATGAAGTAGTTATTGAGAAATAGAAGTAGACACATTTTATTTCATTAAATGCTGTCTCTTCTTCAGAGCTAGGATTCTCTATGAAGTATTTAGAAATTAAACTGTATATGTCAGAATTAGGAAGGCCCAACACAGATCATATATATGTGCAGGCTCTGCAGTGTTACAGCAGAGGGCCTGGTGAGGATGCCTGTCCTTCGTGGTGGCTCCGTGCAGCATGGAGGGGGAGTGTCTGTGGACTTCACCTTCCAGCTGCCAGGAAGTATCTGCTTTGTTATAGGTGATGGAACGTTACATCCAGAACCAAAGCCTGTCCAGTTGGTATGCCTCACACATCATTGTTTCCCCAAAGCCTTTATCCACCCATTAAGCAAACAATCTGGCATGGTTGGTTTGGTTCAGTGGCCTGAGGATGAAAGGGTCCCATGTTCAATTCCAGTCAAGCGCATGTACCTCTGTTGCAGGATCCTCCCCAGCCCTGGCCCTGGTTGGGGCGTGTGTAGGAGGCAACCAATCTATATGTTTCTCTCATATTGATGTGTCTCTTTGTCTTTCATTCTCTCTTCCACTTTCCCTAAAAATCAATGGAAAAATATCCTTGGGTGAGGATTAACAAAAACAAAATAAATCTATTTGGTTATACATGCCTCTTTGGTGATCAAGAAGATAAACTACTAGCAGATCAAATGTGTACCTTCACTTATGTTTGATAAGGCAAAACCATATCTTTATGCATCATCCATGTAACCTGCTGTAAGTGTGCTACCAGGGACCCAGAAGTTCATGGATCCCCAAGACACTTAGTGGCCTCACTCCTCACCCAGAACAGCATCAGAACCCCAGGGGGCCAGGGGTGACTGCCAGGTGGTTCCTTTAAATGAATGGTTTAAAAACCCAAGAAAAAGGGATTATGCAGAGCAACCAGTCTTTCAATGTTCCTAAAAGACCTTCGGCCTTATTAGTTGACTCACCTGGCTGGGAAATGGCGTAGGGGACAGCCCAGAGCCCTGGGCACTGGGAGCCGGGCACTAAACGCTTCACAGGATGATTGAAGCAGGTATTCCACTCTCCCACGTGAATGACCGAGCTTTAAATACCCATTAGTCCTCTGGGGCTCTCCGAGTGGACCAAATACTCCACAGGAAGCTGCATAATGTCAGGTTTCTCTTTGGAAGACCCTGAAATACATTTCAGCAGTCATTACATGAACGTTTAGAGAGAATGGGAACAAAACAAACTAGTTCTATCACAATTCTCAAATCATTACTATCAAAACACATTTATTAAGCTATAGCAGGAAAATATAGTTTAGACTTTTTAAAACAGAAATAAAATGTATTCCAAGAATTGCATTTAATAAAGCAATTCACCCCGATCATCAGCTTTTGGGGGAGATGTGAGAGTTGAGGTTTAGTTCTGAACAGATTTCTTGTTTGTATTCCCAACTTAATCAACTAAATTTTCTATATGTAAAATATGGTGTGTGTAAGGTAGAATCAATTTTGAATTTTAAGTTAATATGCTTTTTGAAGCTTTAATCACTTACTGATCACTCCTCCACATCCGTGGACAAATTTTGTACACCGGGCCTCTAGTATTATTATAATTCTTTTACTTTATTTTCCCATCACCTTTAATTCCCTAAATGCCCTCTTCCACCTCCATCCATCTCCCTCCCCTCAACAACCATCCCACTGTTATCCATGCCCATAGTTCTCTCTATTTATTCTTTTTTTGCTCAATCCCTCCATCCCCATCCCTCCTTCACAGCTGCCTGCTCTCTATCTATAAGTCTGTCTCTATTTTGCTTGATAGTTCAGTTTTTCCATTACATTCTACATATGAGTGAAATTATATGATACTTGTCTTTCTCTTAGCACAATATTCTCCAGGTCCATCTGTGCTATTCCAAAAGGTAAAATGTTCTTCCTTTGTACAGCTGAGTAGTAATTCCATTGTGTAATTGTATCATAGCTTCCTTATCCACTCATCTACCAATGTACAAAAATAAACTAAGAGAAAAGAAAACAAACATAAAAATGTGATTAGTTAGATTAGGAGAAAGTCATGTCCAATATGACTGAAGTCCTTGCAAAAAGCGGACACTTGGTCACAGACACACAAACAGGGATAGCACCATGGAAGCAGAAGGCGGAGATCAGCATGATGTATCTACAGACAAGCCAAGGAAGGACAAAGGGTGTCAGCAAATCACAGAAGCTAGTGAGAGGCAGCAAAGAGATTTTCTTTCATGAACCACAGAGAAACCAATCCCGCTGATACCTTGATCTTAGTCTTCCAACTCCCAGAGAGCAAGACAGTAAATTTCTGTTATTTAAGGCAAAAATTAAAATTAAAATAAACATTGCAACTGCAATTCTCCTATAAATTCTACTTATATTATTTTTATTTCCTCTTTTAAATAAAATTTTTTAAAATATATATTATTATTGATTTCAGAAAGAAAAGAAGAGGAAGATAGAGATAGAAACATGAATGATGAGAGAGAATCATTGATTGGCTGCCTTGTGCATCCCCCTACTGAGAATCAAGCTTTCAACCTGGTCATGTGCCCTATCTGGGAATTGAACTGTGACCTCCTGGTTCATAGGTTGATGCTCAACCACTGAGCCACACCAGCCAGGCTCAATAAGACTTTTATGAAATTATTCTAAATCATAATTGCATATTGTCACATGCCTCCAAATATTTACACTGATTATGTACTTAGTTCTATAATTTCACAAATTCATAGTAATGGGATAAAATCAGTGTGCACAAACAAAAATTCACACAAGCAAAGAGCAGTGTATTGAAGACCTTTAATATTCTACAAGCAATGTTTTTATCTTTGGAAGATGTACATGAAGGAAGATTAATTTTCCCATTTCCAAATATTTGAAAGATTTATGGTGTATGTTTAGGCTAATATACTAGCATTTCAGTACATCATAATGGATCCTCTCTTTGTTGTATCTTCTTTTGCTAATTCTTACCTGCCCTCCAGAGCCTTGTCTTCCATTCAAAAGGGTGTTACAGAATCAGGGAAATAGTCAATGCAAGAAAAATGAGAGAAATTCAAATACAAAGGAAATAAATTAAGTTATATTTTCTTTTACTGTCCCAGTGGATATTAAATCTTATGCCTTAGTGAGTGTTGAGAGCAGAGGATTCACAGTTACTTCTGAGTTTCCACAGGAGATCCGGGGTTTGAGGCAAACTTGGCATTCTGAATTTTTCCTCTCTGGAATTTTGATAACAAATTCACTACTATGATTGAATTTAAACAGAAGTGGAAGAACAGGAGATCTGACATAAAAATAAAATAATCTGGCCCTTAACTTTAGGTTCATACTCCCATTTTATTCATTTATTCATCTGTTTTTATTTTCATTCAACAAACATGTGTTAGATATCTACTATGGGTTAAGTGGTAGATATGCAGGTGGTTCTAGACTTGCAAAGGTGAGTGGCACTGTCCTGCTTTCAAATAGCTCAAGGTCTAGTGAAGAGAGAGAGACATTTACGTGATAAGCCATGGTGTTAGGGTTAAAATATAAATGTGTGTGTGAAACTGTTAGATAATCAGAGGAAGAATTGAGGCTTGAAGGATGACTGAGAGTTTGCTTGATAAAACTAACTTCATAGTATTTCCCCCATACCAGTGAACATTGATCCAACAAAAGTGGCCTCCTCAGAAAAGCTGCCACACCCTCTGGCAGCTGCCTGAGGGAGGAGGGTTGGAAAGGTAGTCCTCCAGGTGAAGGGGGAGCATGAAGGAATACTAAACCTACAGCATTTGGATCTATTTGTTCAACATTAACAGTATCATTCTTTCATACTCCGTGTACTCAGACACTCCTTCCTCTGTACATGCCTAAGCCCAGCTCTTTTGTGGAATAGCCTTTACTAGGCAAAACCAGACTCAAGATAAGCAAGGAGGAGAGATGACCATCACTCAGCTTGTGCATCTAGCTGCCAGTGCAGCATCTAACTTCTAACTGCTGAAGCTAAAGGAAAGACCCAGATTAGACATTAAAAGAACAAATAGGAAAATTTACCATATTCTCTTATAAAGAAAAAACAGCCACATTTTTATATGTCGCTAAATAAACTGTTGAGTCAAGACTTTATGGAAAGTGCTGAAACATTAAACCCTGGAAGGAAGAGGACTTTGCAAATATGTGAATTATGTAATATATTTGATCAATACTGTTGGGTGAATGTCTATCACAGTTTCTATAGTATTCTGTGCTCAGAATCTTGTTGTCTATATCTTTTCACTGTGTTTTGGCTCAAGCTATTTTTCCTTACTTATTGGTCTTTTAGAAATTCTAGTTTTTCAGTTTCAGAAGAGAAATATTTATTTTCCTAATCTTTTTTTCAATTGTCCAAGTTTAAATATTACCCTATTTTCATATTCTGTCAAAAGATACCAGAGGGCACTAGCTTGATCAGAACAACTGCCATTGTATAGCTTTACCATAGTTTTCATGCACAAATAATTTCAAAGAGACAAATCCCAAATATTTCCTCTCTTCTTATCTCCACCATCATTTCAAGCCAAGGTGCTTGAGATATTTACTCTGCTGTCAGACCTTTTAATGTGTTGTCTTTTACAAATGGCCCAAATGATGACAGCACGATGATTAATAATAAGACTAACTAGCAATTTCATTGCTTAAGAAATGGTAGCTTTCCAGCTATCGCAACTAAGTGTTCCCAGGTTGAGGTAGTAGGTTGTATAGGTTAGAATGACACCAGGGAGGTAACTTTACTGCCTCCTCACTCTTCTTGGGGCTTGCACAGAGCAACGGACAAGAGCTGACATGATGCATCTAGGCCTTTTCTTCCCAGGGAAGCTAAGAAGGGTGTTTTAGAATTCATGTTTTGTTTGATTCTTGTGCCATGCGGTATTTTCATGTTCTGTTTCTTTGGGTTGAATTCTGTTTTACCAAAAATGTACGTTATTGAGCAATTCTGTATACCAATTATTCACTGTCACATTAATGTTGAATAATCCTCTCTAATTAAAAAGAAATATGCAAATTGACCATACCTTTGTTACACCCACAAGCCACCCCCACCATCCAATCAGGGAGAATATGCAAATTAACCCAACCAATATGGCGGTTACTTTGCATATCCAGGCCAAAGAGAAGACTGAAGACAAAGCAGAAAGAAGCCAAGCGCTGCAGAAGGGAGCGAAGCTGAGGAGAAGCAAGCAAGCAGGGCTGCTGCAGAGAAGGAAGGGAAGCAGCAGGGGTGGGGGAAAAGAGAGAGAAGTCGGTGGGGCTGTGGAGAAGGGAGGGAAGCAGGCAGAGCAGTGGAGACCAGAGCAGGGGGTCCTATTGCAGGAATCTTCCTGCAAGGGGCCTCTAGTAATAGCATAAAACCTCAGTGGCATACAACAGGAAATCTATATATTTAGCTTAAAAGTATGTGGATAGTGACTTAGACTGGGCAGATTTCCTGGTCTTGGCTGGTCTCATTCATTCTGGCTGTAAGCTGTAGGATGCAGTCACTGGGATAACCAGACAATTCACATCCTCCCAGAAGCTCCTCCTAGCAAGTTCTCACAGCAAAGGCAGTAGGACAAGGACAAAAACAACCCAAATGGCTTAAGTGTTTTTGGAAGTTTCTGCCTGCTTTCTGTTTGCTAATACTTCATTTGTCAAAGGAAGTCACATGACTAAGCCTGGAGCTGTAGTGGGAGACACTACAAAGTTTCATGGCAAAAGGCATAAACTGAGGGAGGCATGATCAGTGGAGGCCATCTTTGCCATCACATTGCACTTTCTTTGGTTTTATCAATAGAAGTAATTGCATACCCTCCATCCCAGGAACTTCCCATGTCTATTGAATTCATACTTGGCCTTTCAAAATAAGCTGGTTTTGTCTGAATGCTATTTATATCCCTGTTAATGAGATGTGCTCCAGACAAAATTTATTATGATTTTTTCTGTGGAAAAAATGCCAAGAGATTGGAATGGAGTTTAATTATATTAGAATCTGAGGCTTAGCTGTTTAATAATTATAACCAATGTCATTGAATGGTTGACTTGGGCTACACTTACACAATATCCACAGAGTATATGAGCAGCAATCAGCACTACAATCAAATCCTGTTGCCCAGGATGGGGCTGCTCCAAGCCCAGACAATTTTAAATAGAAACTACAGACAGGTAGTCAGAAGGTACCTAATGAAGTCTTTCATTATTTTCTGGCATTTTAATATATAATATATGTAAATGAATGTCCTTAAAGCCTCTAGCTATAACTCTCTCTAAGCTACCATAAAAAATCTGAGATCCCAGGTCCACCATGGGGTCAAATATTCTCCGGTGAATTATAGTAATTATTACATTACTAACAGGTCAAGAATAACTGGCTCCAGTTTGATGACAAAACACAGTTGGAGGTTCAGTGTTAGTTTTATGTCACCTAGAAACTCTGCCACAACACTGGGAGCAGGGCTCCTGGCATGGGCTTCGTCTGTAAGTTCGTTTGTGTACCCTTTGGAGGAGCCTGTGGCCTTGCTCTCAGAAACGGGATTACATTGTCACATTTATAATGGTTTGACATGAAACAGCTATAGCCTATATATTCCTGGGTAAGAGTTTGTGTATTAAACATTCGTAGCTGCTTGATCTATGTAGGCCTATTTAGTACTGTTTATATATTTATAAAGCATTTTTTTTAATCAAGTTACCTTTCTATACAAGGCAATAGATTCCTCTCTTTTTTGGTGGCAGAAACTTGAATATTTTAACACAACCTTTGTAGCATTAGGACAAAGTAGCATTTAGAGTCCTGCTTTTAAAGACAAAGTAATTTTTCTATGATTTGGTATAAAGTTTTATCTACCAGAGTTTAAATAATGCCCCGTTTGTATTCAGAATGGCTGTGGCATCTAGGAGGTCATACTGTTGAGTTTTTCAGCCAATACCCCATGCTGGGAGAGAGAGCTTGGAAACTACAAGACAAATAAATGGTGTTGGAGACCACTTTAGATATATCTTAGTATCAGTTTTAGTAGTAGTGGATGGCTAAATTGTCCTTCAGAATTATTATTATTTATTTTCATCATTGGTGAGTGTGTGGTCTATTTCCTTATGGAAAATCTTCATTGAATTTTATATATGACAATAATTCTTAATCCCACACCATTGATACAATGAATATAGTATAACCTGAGAATTAATCCTATGATTTAAAATAGGAAATAAAGTATTGTAGAATGCTACATTAAAAAAAATAACACCAAGAAATTATATTATCTATATGGTGGTGTAAATATTACATTAATTTTTCAGAATGTGGTCATTTAATCCAGCGGTTTTCTAGCTCTTTGATAAGCTTCAAAACATAAATGTGTGGTTAGCATCTTGACCTTCGTCATCAAACAAGAAATGTTTTGCTGATGCAATTTAAGAAAACTCTGGACAGTTAATATAGTGAGTTTACAACCTTTCTTAAAAACAGGACATCTGTACCTCATTTGCATACATTCATTTTTACTTGGTTTAGACATTCAGCTCTCATTCTCTCTCCACTTCCTTTCTCTCTAAATTAAATAAAAACATATTTAAAAAAATAAACAAATAAAAATATTAGTTAATTTTACTAATATAGAACCTTAAAATTCAGCACTATGAAACAGTGACATGTGACACTGAGTCTAGTCCTAAATATTTTTATATCATAACTAGAGGCCCGATGCAAGAAATTCGTGCCCAGCCTGCACCCTCTTGCAGTTCAGGACGCCTTGGGGGATGTCTGATTGTTGGGTACTGGGCCTAACCCAGCAGCCAGACATCCCCCACAGGGGCCTTAGTGCTGCCGCAGAGATGGGAGAGGCTCCCTCCACTGCTGCTGCACTCAGCAGATGTGAGCCCTTCTCAGAGCTTCTGGCTGAGTGGCGCTCCCCATGTAGGAGCACATTGATTACCAGGGGGCAGCTCCTGCATTGAGTGTCTGCCCCCTGGTGGACAGTGCGCATCATAATGACTGGTTGTTCTGCCATTCAGTCAATTTGCATATTATCCTCTTATTATATAGGACTAGAGGCCCAGTGTATGAAATTCATGTATGGGGGTGGAGGGCTATCAGCCCGGCCTGCATCTTCTCACAGTCCAAGATCCCTGTGGGATTAGGCCTAAACTGGCAGTCAAACATCTTGCAACCCAGGGCCACTGGCTCTTAACTGCTCACCTGCCTGCCTGATTGCACCTAACCACCTCTGTCTCAGCCCCAACCATGGTGGCTTTGTCCAGAAGGACAACCGGAATGACATTGGCTGTCCAATGTAATTAGCATATTACACTTTAATTATTATAGATAATTAGTCATTCAACAGCAGCATCTTAGAATAGCTCATGTAGAGATTCAGCTGGGTGCATGCGTGCAGGTACCTAACCTGGTTCTGTAATACCCAAATCCTTTAAGGTTTCTGAACATCAGTATTCAGTTATGTAAACCCATGGATGGGAATGAAGAATGTCTGAGGTGTCTTTAATACAGAATATCCCACAATTCTGGGAATGTCATTCAAGAATCTTAGATGGCAGTGACCAAAATATTATGTCTTAGCATCCATATCCTTCTGCCTTATAACACAAAAGGAGATATTCCCAATTGCAGCTCTGTATTGTGAAAGGTACATGAACAAAATAGTATGGAACAGTTTGGAATAATGATTTCCACAATAAGCTATAAACACTGAAAGCCACATTAAGGCAATGGAAAAGTGCCTAAGCGAATAGTTAATACTAACCCCCTTATTCCTTCCAGGTGGGTAGATCACGAGGGTAATAAATAAAAGAAAATTAATTTCTTCCAGGTTAGTGTCTATGGCAGGCTACGTTAACACACTAAATGTCATGTATGGCAGAGACCATCTCGGTGATGAGCAGAAGAGGCATGTGTAGGTTATGTGAAGTCCACCACCTTCTTCCTTGGTCCCTCTTTGTGTTCCCCCTAAACAAAAGTTACATGCTCTGTGCCCTAGCACCCACTGCAGCATGAGAGCAAAGCGTGTCATGGCCTTTTCAAGCATGTTCTGTGAGTCACAGAACTCCCACTGTTCTGTGCTCATGCAGAATGCAATAACGTTTAGCAATAGGACATCTCTGAGTCAATAGGTTAACAGAAAACACATCTCCCATTGTGTTTCTGCAGCTCAGATACTGTTAAAGGCAAAAAACAAACAAACAAAAAAACAAAATGTGGAGACAAATAAATCTCTCTTTATTCAGGGAACTCCGAGGGAAGAGAAAATATATGTGACATCTTTTCAATATGTGGGCTCTCCCTACATGGTGCATTAAGGGAGGATGAAGGAGTATGAAGGAGTCAAGGAACATGGTGCTTGATAGGAGCCAGTCTTGTCCAGAGGGATGCCTCTGGGTCTTCCATTTCTTTCTGTTACTTGGATAATGAGTTCCAGTTCTGGGAGGGAAGTGAGATTTAGCTCTTCAAGGTGCAAACTCTGGGAAAGAGCCTCTTGATAAGCATAACGGAAGCTTTAGGGGAATTTTTAAAATGAGACCAGAATAAATAAATGATGACACAGCTGCATCTGTCTTTCATAACTTACTTTGTGCATCGTGCCTTTCTCTGTGTGTGCTCCAGGTAGAGGGACTATGAGTATGTCTGTAAAAGGGAACCACTGCAGTCCAGTCACCTTGGCTCCATAGTTGAGCATCAACTTATGAAACCTATAAACCACGAAGTCGCAGTTTGATTCTCGATCAAGGCCCAGGCCTAGGTTGTGGGCTCAATTCCCAGTGTGGGGCGTGCAGGAGGCAGCGGATCAATGATCTTCTCTCATCATAGATGTTCCTATCTCTTTCTCTCTTCCTCTTTCAAATCAATAAAAATACTTTTTAAAAAGAAAAAAAGGGAACCATGGGAAAAGAACTATACATTGTAATTATGCTGAGATTTTTACTTAAAAATGACCTGAAAGTAGATTGTGTGTTTTGTATTGCCAAATAAAGATCATATGCAAACATTTTTGTGAAGTTATTATCATTCATGTGAGAGTGTCCTGTAGGAAAATCTTAGTCACAGTCACTTCATGTACCTATAGATCTTTAAGATTGTTTTATAGTTTATGAATTGTGAATCAGAAGCTAAAATTAGGATGCTCCATTTCTTCAATACTTAAAGGCCTTTACTCTGTGGTAAAAAAAAAAAAAATCTGGATCAAGAATTTGTTTGGGAGAAGTTATCATCACAGTTTAGATACAACAAATAACAATTATTTTTCTATGTTATAATAGTCTTTGAAACATTTGGAGGACGTGCAGGCCAGGCCAGCACTGCAGCACAAGGACTCTCACTGTTGGTTCAGTGGATCAAGTGTAGCCAAATTTCATGTATAAAAGTTTATCAACTCCAGGAAAGAGGGAAAGGAACTCCAGAATGACTCATTGTTTAATAAATAAGGCCCCAAGTGTTGTGTGGTTGCCACTTTAAAAGTTGAAGTACATATATAGCATTCAAACCATAACTTGAATTTCAGATGAGAGCCTATTATCCTCCATGGTGAGACTGCAGTGTTAGAGCACGTGCAACTTCACAATCTAAATGTGCACCAACCATGTGTGTGCTCTGAGTCCTCTAAGGGTTGAGAGTTTCTTTCCATATGTATACACCAGAGGTCTGATGCACAAAATTCATGCATGGGGGGGCGGGTCCCCTCAGCCCAGCCTGGACCCTCTCCAATCTGGGACCCCTCAGAGGATGTCCAACTGCAGGTTTAGGCCTGATCAGGAGGATTGGGCCAAAACTGGCATTTGGACATCCCTTTCACAATCTAGGACCACTGGCTCCTAACTGCTCACATGCCTGCCTGCCTGCCTGATTGCCCCTAACTTCCCCCCACTGGCCTGATCACTCTCAATTGCCCCCTGCCAGAACAGTCACCCCCATCTGTCCCCCCACCAGCTTGGTTGCCCCTTACTACACTCCCTGCTGGCATTTTAGTCCCCAACTGCCCTCCCGCCAGCCTTGTTGCCCCTCACTGTCCCCCTCTGCTGGCCTGGTTGTCCCACTCAGCCTGCTGCTTAGTTTCTTGGTTGCCCCTCACTAACCCCCCTGCCAGTCTGGTCACCCCACGCAGCCTACTGCTCATTCATTTGGTAGCCCCTCTCTGCCCCCCACCTGCCAGCTTGGTCACCCCCAACTGCCAACCCTGTGGGCCTGGTTGCCCCACAAATCCTGCTGCCTGCTCAGTCATTCTGTTGCCCCTCACTAACCCCCTTGGCTGATCACCCCACACAGCCGGTTTTGTCGTCCTTTCGGTTGTTTTGGATGCAATGGTCACTTAGCCGTATATATCCTATCTAATAAAAGAGTAATATACAAATTGAACATCACTCCAACACACAAGATGGCTGCCCCCCTGTGGACACAAGATGGCCACCCCAAAATGGCCAGCAGGGGTGGGCAGTTGTAAGCGATTAGGCCAGCAAGGACCATGCCTACAAGGAAGGGTGGTTAGGGGTGTCCATGCTGGCAGAGGAGAGAAGTTGGGGGTGACCAGGCATTGAGGGAGGGGCAGTTGGGGAGACTCAGGCCTGTAGAGGAGAGCAGTTGGGTGGGGACTAGACCTGCAGGAGAAGGCAGTTATGGCCAATAAGGCTGGCAGGGGAATAGTTAGGGTGTGATCAGGCTGGCAGGCAGAGTGGTTAGGGACAATCAGGAAAGCAGGCAGGTGAGCAGTTGGGAGCCAGCAGTCCTGGATTGTGAGAGGGATCAGGCTTAAATGGGCAGTCAGACATCCCTCGAGAGGTCCCAGATTGGAGAGGGTGCAGGCAGGGCTGAGGGACCCATGCAAAATTTTGTGCTCCGGGCCTCTAGTGTGTGTACACACACACACACACACACACACACACACACACACACACTAGAGGCCCGGTGCATGAAAATTCATGCATTCGGAGTGGGGAGGTGATCCATCAGCTCAGCTTGCACCCCCTTGTGCTCCCCGAGAGATTGGGCCTAAGTTGGCAATCAGACATCCCTCTGGCTGCCCAGGAGCCCTTGTGGGATGTCCAACTAATGGGCCTAAGCTGTTAGTTGGACATCCTTAGCACTGCTGTGGAGGTGGGAGAGGCTTCTGCCACTGCTGCTGCACTGGCCAGCCATGAGCTGGCTTCTGGCTGAACAGCATTGCCCCTGTGGAAGCACACTGACCACCACGGGCCAGCTTCTGCATTGAGCATCTGTTCTCTGGTGATCAGTGAATATCACAGTGAGCAGTTTTTCTTGATTATTCTGCCATTAAGATCGATTTGCATATTATCCTTTTATTATATAGGACACTAGAGGCCCAGTGTATGAATTCATGCATGGGTGGGGTCCCTTGGCCTGGTCGGCAATTGAGGCCTATCGGGGAGACCAGCCATGGGGAGGGATTGCAGGAGATTGGCCAGCAGGAGCGTAGTGGTCATGGGAGGTTGGCTGTGGGAGTGTACTGACCACCAGGGGGCAGCTCCTGCATTGAGCATCTGCCCTTTGGTGGTTAGTGCGCATCATAGACTGTTCAGCTGGTCGTTCAGTCATATGGTTTTTTAGGCATTTATATATATAGATATATATATACTAGAAACCCGATGCACAAAGATTTGTGCTAGAATGGGCCTTCCTTTCCCTGGCTGCAGGCACCACCTTTCCACTTTGGCCCAGCCTGCCCCTTTCCACTCAAGCTCAGGAGCCACCTCTTTCTGCTCCATCCCCACTTTCCCATGCTGCCCAGAGGCCCTGAGAGACCGAGGGTGGGGCGTCATCACCATGGTGATGATGCAAGTGTCCACCTGCCCCCAGTCGCTGGACACTGGTGTATGCAAATTAACCACCATCTTTGTTGGGTTTATTTGCATACTCACTCTGATTGGTCAATTTATATGTTTGTCTATTATTAGGTAAGACTAGAGGCCCAGTTCAGGAATTTGTGCACAGGTGGGGTCCCTTTGGGTGGCCTGCAAGGATCAGGCAAAACCCGCAGTCCAACATCGCCTATACCTCCTATCTGTTTATCCCATTTATCCAGGCCCACTACCCCCACCATGGATTTGGGAGAGGCTCCTGCCGTGGCAGCTGTGTTTTTCAGCCACTAGTGCAGCTTCTGGCTGAACAGTGCTCCCCCTATGGCAGTGCACTGACTATCAGTGGGCAACTCCTACATTGAGCATCTGTTCAGTTGATCAGTGCATACCATAAAGACCTGTAGTTCTGGTTGTTCCACTGTGAAGGTTCCACTGTGAAGGCTCTTATTATATAGGCTAGAGGAATAGTGCACAAATTCATGCACCAGTGGGGTCCCTTTGCCTAGGCCAACAGAATTGGGCAGAAACCAGCTCTCTGACATCCCTCAAGGGGTCCTATCCCTCAAGAGGGCAAATGCCAGGCTGAGGGACCCCACTGGTACACAATCTGGGCCAGGGAGAGACATGGGAGAGATCCAGAGCATGTTCGGCCTGTTTCACTCAGTCCCAATTGGCCAGACCCGAACAGCAAGCTAACCTACTAGTCAGAGCATCTGCCCCCTGGTAGTCAGTGCATGTCATGGGGTGGAGAGTCCTCATGGGAGGGGTGGGGCTGGCCTGCAAACTTCGCGGCCCCCTGCCCCAGCCAGCCTCACCCCTCCTGTGAGGACCCCCCACCCCAATTCAGGGCCCCTTTCAGGGTAGGCCATCCAGACCCCACCTGTGCATCAGACCTCTATCAGATATAATAAAAGGGTAATATGCAAATTGACCTAAAAGGCAGAGTGACCAGAATGACTACTGGACCAGTCACTATGAGGTGCACTGACCACCTCTTGGTCCCTTTCCTGGGCTGGCAGGCTCCGATTGCCTGAATGCCACCCACGGCAGAGGCAGGGCCAGTGAGCAGGTGGGAATAGCCAACTTCTTAGTCCCTCCCCTGGCTGTCAAGTACCAATCACCGAATGAGGAACCAGGGATGGATGATGGCGGTGGGCAGGGCTGGCTGCAGGGAGCTGGAGATGATGGCTGATCACAGGCCAAGCCTAGCGACCGTACTTGCACATGAATTTCATGCACAATAAAGTGCTGCTGATACACTGGAACCAATACTCAAAGCACATTAAATCAACAAAATTAAAGACAAATAGAGCCACAAAGACTGAGCACAAAGGTACAAAATGAACCAAGAAGCAGAATTTTCTGGTTAATCAATATAGATATTTTAAAAAAAATTATCCTATATAATAAAAGGCTAATATGTAAATCAACCAAACAGCAGAACAACCGGTAGCTATGATGCACATTGATCACCAGGGGGTAGACACCCAACGCAGGAGCTGCCCATTGGTGGTCAGTTTACTCCACCAATGGGCAGCTCCTGCGTGGAGGAGCACCTCTCAGCCAGAAGCCGAGCTCATGGCTTCTAATGCAGTGGTGGGAGCCTCTCCTGCCTCAGTGGCAGTGCTAAGTTGTCAGTCAGACACCCCCCAAGGGCTCCTGGGCTGCAAGAGGGTGCAGGCTGGGCTGAGGGCCCCCCCAAAGTGCACAAATTTTGTGCATGGGACCTCTAGACATATATAAGATACATGTAAAACTAAAATAATTATATTCTGCTTAAAGCTAAAACTGTTCTAAACACAATGTAATGTTTCAATAGATTTAGAAATTATTCAGAAGTAATGTTTCAAGATTAATGTTATAAAGCTGTATTTACATTGTATATTTAATGGACACATAAAAGTGCCAGTTATAGGTCTCACTTTGGCATATCACCAGGTGTATCAGTTAACAATGTGGCTTTTTTTCAATAGACGGAGTTACACATATGTGGATATATACGTGATTTGATATGTATGCTATTTTGTTGTATTGACAACAAGCTTCCAAACTTCATATGTCAAATTTGGTGAAGGTGTTACATCATAGATATTTTTATGCTTAAAAATGTCAAATTTTGTGCCAAAAAAAAAAAAAAAGGATTTGTGGGAAGTTTTAATTCATTACTTTATTTTGAAGAAAAGTGATGCTGAATACCTCAGGAAGCTTATGGTGAACATGCTCCATCTCAAGATACTTGTGAATGCTGGTTTAAATGCTTTAAAAGTGATTATTTCTATGTGAAAGACAAAGAATGTCCAGGTCAACCAAAAAAAGTTTGAAGACCAACAATTACAAGCATTATTGGATGAAGATGGGTGTCAAACTCAAAAACAACTTGCAGAAAGATTCAACATGGTTCAGCAAACAATTTCCGATAATTTAAAAGCAATGGGAAAGATTTTAAAGGAAAGAAATGAGTGCCACAACAAAAGACAAATGTAAAACCAAAAAGTCATCAGAAATATGTTGCTTCAATGATACAAAAGAAAGTCTTTTTGGTATTGAATTGTGAATGGTGATGAAAAGTGGATTTATTTTGAGAATCCCAAGCGCACAAAATCATGGGTTGATCCAGGTCAACCATCAACATTGACTGCAATGCCAAATCGCTTTAGAAAGAAGACACTGCTCTGTGTTTGGTGGGATCAGGAAGGTGTGGTGTATTATGAGCTTCTAAAACCAGGTGAAACCATTAATACTGATTGGTACCAACAACAAATAACCAATTTGAACCACACTTTGATCATGAAATGATGAGAATGTTCCAGAAGACATGGTAAAGTAATTTTGCTTCATGATGACGCACCATCATACTCTTCAAAACCAGTTACAGACATGTTAGAAGATCTCGCCTGGGAAGTATTAACCCACCCGCTGTGTTCACCAGACCTTGCTCCTTCAGATTATTATTTGTTCTGATGGATGGCACACGCACTTTCTGAGCAGCACTTCAAAATGTATGAAGAAGTGGAAAATTGTGTCTCTGAATGGTCTGCCTCAAAACAGGAAAAGTTCTATTGGGACTGTATCCACAAATTACCTGAAAGATGTGGGAAATGAGTAGCTAGCGGTGGACATTACTTTGAATAAAGCACTTTAGATGTTTCTCTTGAAATTATCATGTTTTCTTTTATTACAAAATCTGCATTATTAACTAGTACATCTGGTACTTGTTAAAATTTTTAAAATATTTTTATTGATTTTTTTACAGAGAGGGAGAGAGAGGTATAGAGAGCCAGAAACATTGATGAGAGAGGGTCATCAATCAGCTGCCTCCTGCACAGCCCCCACTAAGGATGTGTCCGCAACCAAGGTACATGCCCTTAACCGGAAACGAACCCGGGACCTTTCAGTCCGCAGGCCAATGCTCTATCCACTGAGCCAAACCGGTTTCAGCGGCACTTGTTAAATTAGATGTTGGCTACTATGTTCTATGACTTAAGTTGAAAGCTCATGTTAATATTAACTGCCTGACCTCATCTAATGGCAGAAATATTCTGTAGCAGATTTAGCACTGCTCTCAGCCAGTCTACCAAGATATTTGGGTGTGCACAGCCCATATCCCCTGGGGACTGTGGTTTTAAACAGCTCTCTGTCTGCAGGTCATTCTGTGCTTCCTATCCTGCACTCAGGAATTGGCTTCCATGGCTGTCTCCAATCTTTCCCGCCCTCCCTCTGACTCCTACGTGTGTTCATCTAAAGAAGCAGCAGCAGGGCCCATGGTGCTCTGCCACCCTTTCTCCCTGGGGGCCCCGGATGACCTCCACTTCTTCGGGTCTCTGGGTGGTAACCACTGTCTTCTATTGTTAGTTCCAGGACCTTCACCATCCCTTATTAGTCTTTTGATCCCACCCAGTCTTTGTAAATACAGCTCACCCCTGAACAACTAGAATTTGAACAGGGCAGGCCCACTTAGAAGTGGATATTTTTCAGTAAATGTACAGTTGATTTTCATATTCCCAGGGTTCACATTGGGATTCAGCCAACAGAGGTTGCCATGGGCTGACTATATATATATATTGTTCTAATCCAATTTATATAAGGGTGTGAGCATCCAGGGACTTGGGTATCTGTGGGGTCTGGGAACCATCCCCCTCAGAGAGTAGGGAGGACTGCAAGAGGGTTGTAATTCTTTCTCTAAACTTCCCCCATTTTCCCCTCTGATGTGCTGTTTTCTTGTCTGAACACTAAATTTGTAACTAAATTTCTAGCTAAGCTACATAACAGAAATTAGTGATTCAATTTCCATTTCCCATGTGGGAGATGAGGGGTGTGGGAGTAGGTATTTACATTTTCCATAATACAGTAAGTTCTGGAAGGGAAGGGACCCTGTCCAATACCTCCTTTATAAATCTCATATATATATATATATATATATATATATATATATATATATATATATGGATTTAGAGAGGAAGGGAGAGAGAACTAGAAACATCAGTGATGAGGTGATGAGAGAATCAACTATCAGCTGCCCCCTGCACACCCTATTATGGGGATGGAGCCTACAATCCAGGCAGGTACCCTTACTGGGAATTGAACCGTGACCTCCTGGTGCACAAATTGACACTTAACCACTGAGCCATACCGGCTGCATGTGCAGTGACAGGGAGCGTCTACTGAGTTTCTCTGAAGGCCCCGCATGTGTTATAGGTCTAAATGGAATGTAAGCTCCTGACTTAGGATGTAGATGTCAAGAAGCCAGGACCACACTATTTTTTTTTCAACAGTATTTTTAATAAACTCACATGACACAAATATCAGAACCAGTCTGGAAATTGTACCTTGATAAAAATACAAGATAAACTGTGTTGGTTAGGTTAATCTTGGTATGGTAGATGAGAAATAATAGATTCTATTTAACATATTTAGATCTCATTTTTCTTTTGTATCACAAACTTACCCCCTACTATTAGTTAGTTTTTCCCATTTCTATGATTGTTAACATATTTACTTATATCAATAGTAATATAATATAAATTATCATATCTAATAAAGAGGTAACATGCAAATTGACCATCACTCCAACACACAAGATGGCCACCCCATATGGTCAAAAATGGCCACCCCCATGTTGACATAAGATGGTCATCACAAGATGGCCAGCAGGGGAGGGCATTTGGGAGGGACCAGGCTTTAAAGGGAGGGCAGTTGGGGGCGATCAGGTCTGCAGGGAAGGGCAGTTAGAGGTGACTGGGCTGACAGAGGAGGGCATTTGGGGGGGCGGGAGAAAGGCCTGCAGGAGCGAGAAGTTGGGGGCAACCAGGCCTGCAGGGGAGGGCAGATGGGGTCGACCAGGACAGCAGGGGAGGGAAGTTAGGAGCAGTTGGACCAGCAGGGGAGTAATTAGGCATCCATCAGGCTAGTAGGGGAGCGGTTAGAGAGTGATCAGGCTGGCAGGCAGAAGCAGTTAGGGGCAATCAGGCAGGCAGGCAGGCGAGTAGTTGGAAACCAGCAATCCTGGATTGTGAGAGGGATGTCCGACTGCCCATTTAGGCCTGATCCCAGTGAGATCAGGCCTAAACAGGCAGTCGGACATCCCTCAAGTGGTCCCAGATTGGTGAGGGCACAGGCTGGGCTGAGGGACACACACCTCCATGCACGAATTTCATACACTGGGCCTCTAGTGTAATAGATAATGTATTATATATAACTAGAGCCCTGATGCATGAACTTTGTGCAAGGGCCTTAGTCCCAGCCCCCACCTGCCACCACCATAGCCAGGGCCTCTGCTGCCTCTTCCTTGGCCCCAGCTTTCTGTGGCTTTGTCTGGAAGGAAGGACATCCAGAAGGAAGTCCAATCTAATTAGCATGTTACACTGTTATTATATAGATAATTAATGTAATTATATTCAATATATTAAAATATATATAATAATAAAAGTGTAACATGCTAATTAGACCGGACAGCTGAACAACCTTCTGGAAGAAGCCACAGTTGTGGAGACCAAGGCAGAGGCTATTGGAGATGATCAGGCAGGCAAGTGAACAGTTAGGAGCAATCAGGCAGGCAGGTGAGCAGTTAGGATGAGGCAGGCAGGTGAGCAGTTAGAGGCAATTAGGCAAGCAGGCAAGTGTTTAGGGGTGATCTGGCAAGTAAGCAGAGGGGTTAGAGGCAATCAGGCAGACAGGTGAGTGTATAGGAGCAATGATGCAGGCAGGCAAGAGGTTAGAAGCCAGCAGTCCCAGATTGCGAGAGGGTGCAGGATGAGGGGAGGGGTTTCCCCATCCTGTGCATGAGTTTCGTGCATTGGGCCTCTAGTATAATATATATATTCACCTCTTCAGTGGTATTAATAATTTTCAGATATACTACAGCATTGCCATAACTGGTTGGCTCAGTGGTTAAAGCATCGGTCTGTAGACTGAAGGGTCCCAGGTTCAATTCCAGTCAAGGGCATGTACCTTGGTTGCGGGCACATCCCTAGTAAGGGGTGTGCAGGAGGCAGCTGATCGATGTTTCTGACTCTCTATCCCTCTCCCTTCCTCTCTGTAAAAATCAATAAAACACACACACACACACATACACACACACACACACACACATACACACACACACACACACACACATATATATATATATATATATATATATATATATATATATATATATAACAGCATAAAAGGAAATAATTATCAGAGAAGGTGTCTTTACTATTTCCTTAGGGTTCCTAATGCTGATTTGCTCTTTGACTTTTACTATAATGCCAAATTTCATGAAATATAGCAAATGGAAATGGGAAAACATTGATTCATAAAGTTTGTAAATTAATATCACATTTTATTGTATTCTTTCTCTATTTTGTGCACAACAATGTTTTACTACATAATTAGGAAAAACGGGAAGTACTTGTCCTTTGATAGTCTTTACTGAAAAGTTCAAAGAGCAAATTCCTCGTTCTTCATATTTTGCAAGCAAGATCACTTCTTAAACAAATGGAGATGGTTGAACATGGGCAACTCAGATAAGCTAACTTAGTGTCTCCCTGCTGAGTGAAACTGCTTAATGATAATTTTACTAGCTTACTTGGGAAATGACCAGAGCACTATTAGATAAGTTAAAACAAAGAAGAAAAGCATGGAACATAGTTTTGCCAACTCCTTGGCCTTTTGGTAAAAATGAACTGTTAGTTCTCCATCTAGGGGCTATCTCTCTGGGTCAGACGGGATGATCTCATAGGCTTTATAATCTCTAAATCCTGGGACTTTTATCTTCAAGTGAACTGTATAGTTTATTTACATAGAAATACACTCACCAGCAGTATGACTAATGTTAAGGAAAATAAGCGAGTGACTTAAGTGACTTCTTTTCCAAATCGGATAAGTAAGTTAAAACACAGACATTCTCTCCATTTCCCTGCAGCATCTCAATATGTACATATTAGATGTCACAGTTCCCGGTAGTGAATTCACTTTCTGCCACCGAGTTGTAAGCATGCTCTCTTGTTACATCAGCAAACTTCTGCTGTACTTATTAAGAAAGTTCTTTAATGGAAATTTGGTTGAATGGTTATTTTTAAATAAAATCTCCTCCATATCTGATACCATTCCATCTTAAAATACCAATAGGGACAGTCAGAGATCTTTCTAGAGGGCATCTGGCATTCAACTCGCTCCGGCATACACAGAATAGAGGAATGTAAGACACACCATCATAGAACATGGCATGCATTCCCATCTTTCAATCTTACTGGTTAGGTGAGAATATCACCCTTCTGAACATGGCTTATTTTACTAACTTATCTCAGTTTAGTATCTACCTATGATTTATCTTTAATCTCAATTAGTTTCCTAGCTCATCTTTTGAAACTTCCCTAAAACTTATTCCTGGTGAGAACTGGGTTCATGGTGAAGGGTGCATCTGTTTTGACTGTTTATATCTCCCCAAGTCCAGCCAAGAGGTCACTTTCTTTTTCTTTTTCTTTCCCTCTCATCTCCCTCAGGCAAATCATTCTTTTCTGCCCATATAATACTTTGTTCAAACAGCTACCATATGACATTATATGAGTATTATATATGTCGATTTTACAGATAGTTGTTATTAATTTTTGATGGGGTGAACACCACTCAAAGGTTTATTACTTGAACCAAATTTTCTTTCCGTAAACTATTTTTGATAGGCCTGTGATTTAGGAAATGATAAACTCAAGTAACGTTTGGACCTTGTATTTAAGTTCTGTATTGTATTCTGTAGCATCTATAGACATTTCTCCTTTCATTTGTTGTTGTTTTAGTGGACAACATGAATCTGAAATTGGCTTACTAGCCAAATCAAAATAAAGTACAACTGAGACTTGGCTTTTGAAAAGTTTCCTTAGGATGTTCAGAGTTCCCAGAAATTAAAGGTTTGTTAAACTAGAAGTACATAGAATAAGCCCCAAAGAATTGACTAAATTCCATTACTTATTTTTATTTCAAAGTAAACCCAAGCAATTTCCCTGCAATGGGACAAACCTCACTGGGGAGAAATTGTCCTTGATTCACCCTTTTCTGCACATCCATTGGGCGTTAATAAACCATCATGGTGCTGAGGATGATGCGTGGTTTTGCTTTGATGTTACTAAGCTTTCATGGTTGGTGTAGCTTCCTACTGAACTAACTTTCCAGTATAGTTTTTCATACTTTTTATCCTCAGGATACATTGATTGATTTTATTGAGAGAGGAAGGAGAGAGAAGAAAGACTGAGGGAAAAGCATGGATTTGGTGCCTCCAGGGGACCCCCCATCCATATAGTGAATGAAGCCTTAGCCCAGGTATGTGCCCTGACTAGAAACTGAGCCCACAACCTTTTTTGAATATAGGACAATGCCTCAACCAACTGGGAAAACCACCAAGCTCTGTTTTTCATGTTTTTTTGTTAAATGAAGGAAAATATTTTTGATGTTGATAATAGTGATAGTGATGTGTTTCATTAACTTTCCATTTACAAATGGAATATATAGTACATACTGAGTTATGCTTTCCTCTTAATCAAAATTAAGAAGTCCTTCAAATTTAGTGATATACCATCACATAATTAACTAAGTCTAGCAATGTCTATTCCATTTAAACATTTGTAGCATACATTTTTCTTATATTTTATTTTTTAATCCCAGGAATGAAATAAACATATCTGTCTATCTGAAACAATTGCAGTACAACCCTATCTAAAGTGTTAATGCCACAATAGTTAACCACTCATGTGTTTCCTAGAGGCCCAGTGCACGTATTGTGCATGGATGGGGCCCGGCCAGTTCCCCCACCCTCCTGCCAACTGATGGAAGTTACTGAGGTCGAACTGGCTAGTGGGAGGGGATGAGGTCAGTTGGCAGGAAGGTCCCACCCCCTATTGCGTGGGGAGCCAATCAGGGCCAGGCTGGCCAGAGAGAGGGACCCTGGGAGGTTGACTGTTGGCCTCACCCCCAATGGGGTTGGGGTGGCTGATCTTGGGTGGAGTTGGATGGGGAACAGTCAGACATCCCTCTCATAATCCAGGACTGCTGGCTCCCAACTGCTCACCTGCCTGCCTTCCTGATTTCCCCTAACTACTTCTGCCTGCCAGCCTGATCATCCCCTAACCACTCCCATGCCAGCCTGATTGATGTCTAACTGCTCCCCTGCCAGCCTGTTTGCCCCCAATTCCCTCCTCTGCCAGCCTGGTCAACCCTAACTGCCCTCTCCTGCAAGGTTCATCGCCTCCAACTACTCTCCCTTGCAGGCCATCTTGTGGTGGCCATCTTGTGTCCACTTGTGGGCAGGATCTTTGACCACATGGGGGCAGCCATATTGTGTGTTGAAGTAATGGTCAATCTGCAGATTACTCTTTTATTAGATAGGATAGAAGTCTGGTGCATGGGTGAGGGCCAGCTGGTTTGCCCTGATGGGTGTCCCGGACCAGGGTGGGGGTTCCCTTGGGGTGTGGGGTGGCCTGGGCGAGGGGCTTGTGGTGGTTTGCAGGTCAGCCATGACTCCTGATGACCCAAGCAGAGGCCCTGGTATCTGGAATTTATTTACCTTCTATAATTGAAACTTTGTAACCTTGAGTGGAGGCTTAGGCCAGCAGGGGCAGGCAGAAAACTTGGCTTCTTCCATTGCCTGGGAAACCCAAGCCTCCCTCCTGCTCTCTGTGGCTGTAGCCATCTTGGCTGGGTTTATTTGCATACTTGTCCTGATTGGCTGGTGGGCATGGCTTGTGGGTATAGTGGAGGTATGGCCAATTTGCATATTACTCATTTATTAGGTAGGATATGTATCCATATTAGGCATAGAGGGTAGTCCCTCTTATTTGTAGTTGTGCTTTCCACTGTTTCAATTAATGTGGTCAGCTAGTTAATTGAAATGAAAATATTAAATGGAAAATTTCAAAGTAAACCATTTATAACTTTGACATTGCACTGTATTCGGAGTAATGTGGTGGACTCTCACACTCTCCTGCTCTGTCCTGCCCGCATGGACATTATCCCTCTGTCCAGGCCCACACTGTACTGGTGGCACAATGAGGTGTTTTCAGAAAAAAAGACCACAGTCACATACCTTTTATTGTAGTATGTCATTGTAATTGTTCTATTTTGTTATCAGTTATTGTTGTTAATCTTACTGTACCAAACTTATAAATTAAACTATCATATAAAATATTGTATATATAGGGCTAAGTACTATTTGTAGTCTCTGGAATCAAATGGGGAGCCTTGGAATATATCCCTCATAGAAAAAGAATACTAGATATATATTATATTTATTCAGTCAGTTATTAAGTAGTACTTTAATGAGCATTTGTGCTAGGCACTGTGGTGAATGTTAGATGGAGATATATTTTCTGCCCACAAAGATCTTAAAATGTAGAAGAATAAAATAACTACAAAATAACTAATTTTAGTGATATAAATGCATTATATATAATTCCAAAGTGAAATGGTGAGTGAGATGATGAGGAAATTTCCAGGTGTAAAATCAAAGGAGGCTTCATGGAAGATGTGTATTTTGAGCTTGAGGAATGGATAAGGTTTTGAGTGACAAAGATTGGAAGCAAAATATTGACTGGAGAGATATGGGCACATCTAGAAACCCACAGAGTCCATTTGGGCTGAGATACACCAATTATTTCAACAGAAGACAAAGCTGCACAGGTATCAGACAAAGGTTCAACACCACAGGAATCCCAACTTTGGAATGAGGGAGAGAGGTTTTATTCAGAAAAAAAACAGCTCGATTGTGGAATTGCTCATCCATGGCCTGCTGGGGCAAGGCTATAAGGCAGCTTGGGCAAGGTAGCGCTGCTGTGACATCTCCAGTGCAACAGCTTGGCTGGGGAAATGCAGGGTTTGGTGAAAACTGCATATACTCCCTTCAGGCAGAGGCAAAGCTGGCTTTACCTAGAGAGAGTGCCCACCCTATTCCCTGATTGGCCTATTTCTTTGCAAATGAGGACTCCAAATCCTCACAGCTGATTGGTTTAAGTAGCACCATCCTGATTGACTGGAATGAAACCACTCTGATAGGTCAGTGAAGGTGAAAATGAGGATATATCCCCATAATTCTGATTGGACAGGGAAAGTCTCAGTCCTATTGGTCGTATTTCTATCCTAAGAGCTCTCTTATAAGGGTCAACTGAGACAGCAGGAGCCCAGTCCGAGAGGTGTGGCCGTAGTGTCTGTGGCTTACTCTGAAACTCAGAGTGCGTGAGAGGCTCTTATTTAGCAATGACTACTACATTCTTCTTATACATTTTAGCCCCATTAGCCACCAGGAGTTTTTAACAGGTGCATTTATTCTTGAGGTCAGCATAGGTCACCTGAAATCATTTCAGAGGAACATGAATAACATAAAAGGTGTTTGGAATGTTGCTGGGAGGGGAGGAGTTATGGAGGACATCTTGGTTGATTACCTGTCTAATTTAAAAATTCTTACTTAGCTTACTAAGTGGACAGGACAGGATGCAGGAAAGCTAGTTAAGAACTTTCCACCATAGGCAGGTGATCTGGGTATCAGTTTAAACTAGACTGTACAAAGGAGGGCATATTTGGCAGATCTTGTCAGTGGGATTAGGATTCAACAGTAGTTGAATGAGAATAGGAAGAGTAAAAACTTGGTTGAAGGTTGATTAAATAAATTAATCAGGATTTAAATAGTATGGTCTTATAAATTTTTGCAGAAATACTTGGCAGAACAGGAATAGAAGGAAAGGAAACAAATGGTGATTACTCAGAACCATAGTTCAAAAAATGAAACCATGTGAAAGGTCAAAATACAGCAAACCCTGCAGTGCTGGGGAAGCATCACAGACACACTTCACAGGTGCTGCGCACCAGCCAGAAGTCAGTTCCAATCCAGGAGCGAGTGCTGGGCTGAGGGCACAGAGGAATTCTGTGATTTTTATATCAAATAGAAATTGAATAGATTGGGAAGAAGTGAGGAGTGGATGTGTGATAACGAAGGGTGTCCTAAGCTGAAGCAGCGCCAGGTCCTGAGGAAGTTCAGGGTGTGCCAAGTGCACTGATGACAGAATGGAAAGGAGACAAACATCGTTTATGAAACCAGGATTCTTGAAAGGCCCCCATGTAGACAAGGTAGAAAAAGGGCCATAAACTGAGACAGACTAAATTATAAAACTAAAGCATCCCAAACTGCATAAAAGTTCAAGACAAATTTCTAGGAACTATCTCCAACTCTAAGAAAATTGTGATACTTAAACGGGCAAGTGTTAGTGAAAAAATAAAAAATCCCAGTATTTCTTCTGGGTCTAATAACTTAAGAATTCTCAATTAGTTCCTCATTTTTCAAAATTTCAATTTATCATTTCAAATGCAGACAGTTTATTTATTCTCTTATTCACTACAATCAAGGGCATATAAATTTAAAACCATTGTATGTGTTTGAAGGTAGAATCAATTCTCATTTATAAATTCCATATTTGCAAATTTTCCAACTCACTGAAATGTACTTATGTGTGAACACAGATTAATCCAGACAATGCTTTTATGTTCATTTTCAGATGTGCACAGAACAAGGAAACATTTCTGTTCGATGATGCACACTCACCAGCTGAAGTCCAGCATGGCAGTGCCCCCCACCCCCACCCCTGCATTACAGCTCAGACCACGTCCTTTTTGTGATCCATTTGGTGCCATGGTTTTTGCATTTTTGCACTTTTTGTTGATGAGTTCATTGTTTAGAATGGCCCCCAAGTTTAATGCTGGAGTGCTGCCTACTGTGTGATATGCTTATGGAGAAAATGCCACTCTATGTGGATTCTAGATACTTCACTATTCCTCATGTATTTGTTTATCGATTGATATGGCAACCAGAATTGAAAGTATTCTCAATCTTCCCAGTCAGTGGAGAACACCATGTATTAGTCTCTCCCTATTCTATCAGCATAATTTTATTAATGGAGTCTCAGAGTGCTTGGCTCTTTTGGGAGAAAAATTGTTGGCTTGCTTTGTGTTTCCTTTATAAATAATCAATTTCCCCTTCCTGCAATTCCTTGTGTCCTCACCCTCATCCTGACTATTTTCCTGTGAAAATACTTTAAAATAATTATAATTTATTACAAGAGGTCTTCCCTACCCAGTTCAATTGGAATTTGAACCTAGCATTAAAAACATTTATTTCTGTCATAATATGTGCTCCGTTTTTGACCACTGTCAAGGTCCTTTTTTAACTTTGATCTTGTCTGGTACAGTTTCTATTTCCCCCACTTTTAATATCTGTATATTTGATAAGAATATAATCTATTTTAAACAAGGCTCTAATCAAATATATAAGACAGGGTGAAGAAAAGAGCTCTTGGGCAAATCACGTATGCCCGGTTACTGCAGGACAGAGAAAGTGCCCACCTGTCCTATCATTATGACCCTGTGAGGGAAGAGCAGAACATGCGCACTGACGGCTGAGCCTGACCCAGCTAGAGCCCACAGTGGCGTGTTGGTTAACAGTTTCAAATCAGATCATATTTCAGAGAATATGGGGCACATTATATCATGTCCTAAAGCCAATAATCTTTACTGATTCCAGTGACAGTAGTTCTGTCACATTATTTTATTGTGGATTTGTCTTGTCTCATGGTCATGGAACTATGAGATGATGTGTGATAAGTTGTCAGTAAAGATTTTGGGCCAGTGAATGACAAAATAAAAACAGAATTTAAAACATAGTATTCTGTTCCTGGAACTTAAAATGAACTGGAAGAAGAAACACTGGGGAAAGGGAAGTTAGTAGGGGAGCTTCTGGAGTTACCCAGGAAGCAAAGAACATAGACAAAGACAATAGTGAGAGGTGGAGAGGAAACAACAGATGAAAGACATAGATGTTTCACAGAAGGGCAGCAGAACTTTGTAACTAAGAATGGATTTGGGGAGGGCAGAGTTCAGGAAAATCAAAGAGAATTCCCACATGTTAAATCTGGAAGAACTGGGGCTCAATAGACAGAAGCAAAGGAATTGGTAAAAGAATTCCTGCTTAGAGTGAGATTGGTTTTATTGTTTTTAAGTTTGACTTAATGGTGATAAAGACAAAAGCTGCTCTAGCCCAGTAGTACGCAAACTCATTAGTTAACAGAGCCAAATATCAACAGTACAATGATTGAAATTTTTTTTGACAGCCAATTTTTTTAAACTTATACTTCTTTTAATGCCACTTCTTCAAATAGACTCGCCCAGGCCATGGTATTTTGTGGAAGAGCCACACTCAAGGGGCCAAAGAGCTGCATGTGGCTCGCGAGCCGCAGTTTGCTGACCACTGCTGGTTTGTTTCAGTAGATAGAGCATTGGCCTGTGGACTGAAGGATCCTGGGTTGGATTTCAGTCAAGGGCACATGCCTTAGGTTGCAGGCTTGATCCCCAGTGGGGGCATGCAGGAGGCAGCCAATCAATGATTCATCAATGATGTTCCTCTCTCTCTCTCTCTCCCTCTCCCTTCCTCTCTGAAATATATATATACTGAGTGGCCAGATTATTATACTCACCTGACATTTGTAGGCAAATTAGCCTTATACTGCAACCTATGGGATATGGAAGCCGAAGGTTTGAACACCTTTGCTGTCTGCAGTTACCAAGATAAAATGTCTCCAATCCACACAGGAACACAAGGATTGGACAGTCAAGCATTGGAAAAAAGTCATGCAGATGGCAGAGTGAGAATTTCATGGAAACAACATGAAAGCATGCACCCCACATGCATGAGTATAATCCTCCAAGTTGGTGAGGGCAGTGTTATGGTTTGGGAATGTTTTCCTGGCATGATTTGGGCCCTTTAATTCGTGTGGAACAACATCTGAATAGCACAACATACCTAAGTAGCGTTGCTGATCAAGTTCATCCTATCATGTTGATGGCGTATCCCAATGGAGATGGCTTCTTCCAACAAGACAATGCGCCATGCCACGGTGTTCATATTGTGCAGGAGTGGTTTCAAGAACATGAGGAAGACTTTACCTTGCTTAGATGGCCCCCACAATCACCAGATCTCAATCCAATTGAACATTTGTGGGACGAAGTTAAAAGAGCCATCAGGCAGCTGGTTCCACAACCATCAAATCTCACAGAACTGGACAGTGCTATTCATCAGGCATGGTGTCAGATTCCTCGAGTCACCTTTCAACATCTTGTGGAGTCAATGCCAAGAAGAATCACTGCAGTATTGAAGGTAAAAGGTGGCCCAACAAAGTACTGATGGGGTGGTCATAATAATCTGGCCACTCTGTATATGTATATATATATATATTAAAAAACACATACAAAAGTTACTCTCCATGGGAGTTTAAGACTAAAGAGTCATGACCATTGGCGTAGAAGAAGGGTTTCGGAGGGATGCCACATCAGGGGAAAATGCCAGTGGCCTTCTTGGTGGCATGGTGGGCTTGTAGGCTTTCAGTCGCTATCAGTGCCTCTGGGTTTCCTGGCACAGAGTTGGATTATTGCAAAAGTAATAACTCTTCCTATTGAACCCAGGATCTCTTAGCTTTGCAGATCTATTTAAAATGTTACACATGGTAAATGTGGTTATGAAAATCTTGAAAATCAAAGCTGGCCAAGATAATTATATCCAAATCATAAAATGGGTCATAGGAGTAAAATCGTGGGTATCCCATTATCTAACCAACAGAAATATTCTGATAAAGTGATATACCTATTTCTAAAAAGCAGAATGTTCTACTTTATTATTTCAATGGATGCTCAATATATAATCACTCTACCCGCTCCACACAAATAAGTATGAGGAGGAAAATGAAAAGATATTAACTTTAAGTCCATTAATCAGCCTTTAGAAAAGACCCGGCTATTAGCTCTTGATCATCATCAGCATCACCAGATACTCATCAAACTCCCGACTGGCTGTGCTCTGCTGAGCATGCAAATGCCAGGCAAAGTCACAGGGGCTTGTCCTCTCTGAAACTATGAACCTACATGAAAGAGTAAGGGAGAAATCATGTAAAATGGCCATACAAAAACGCTAAGTGAGCCCTCTTCAATCACAGCAGCAATGCCTCAGCTATTCCATCTTATCAAGGAATAATATCTTCCATCTAAACAAATGTTCATCAGAACAAGCATGTACCTATCCATCCAGTCATCACAACAGCTTCTACATTTTCAGCTTCTTTCAACTGTTTTCTGTACCTGCCCATGTGATGGCTAAGGGTCATCACATGAAAAAGCCATTGTTTAATTTCATGCTCTCAAAAGTCTTCCTGTGCTTTTCGCCGGTCGGTCATTTTAGAAGTCTGCTCTTAGCAGTCGATTTTCCTGTTGTTCTTTGGCCTCCCCTTAGCTGCTCTCTCATTCACATGCATCTCCAGGCTTTGTTAATCAAGTGAAGTGGATTGTCATACATTGAAGTGAGAGTGTACCGTCCACGTGGGGCGCTAAAAGAAAGGCACATTGTCCTGCTGGGGAGATAACTGCTCACTGCTCGGAGTGCTCAGAAGCACGTGATCTGTCCACTTCCTCTAGGAAGTTAAGGTTGAAGAAATACCAACCTTGGTGTGTGGGCGAAGGGACTGTGGCTGTTCTGTTTACAGTGTAGATTGTCAGGTCCATAGTTAACACATATGTTAGGAACAGAAAGTGGAGGAATATAGACTTTCCTGTAATCAACTTGCTGAAACAAAATGTAGTCTCAATGATATTATAAAAATAAAGATAAATATTTTACTCCCATTTTGGCTGTCCTCTCTCCAATACACATATACGTACACAACACCTTTTAGATTCCACTGGTGGTCATTTTCTTAAACCAGAGAGAAGTGTTTTTATCCCACTAGTGGGTCTGCTGCCATGGTCAGAGTCTCAGGAGAGGGTGGACCCGGGAGTGCGGGAGGTATGCCCCGGGAGCGGACTTGGGAAGGAGGATTAAACATGCCTGGGAAGCAACGGGAAAGGCAGTCACTTTTGAAAACCCACAACTCTCTGTAACTAAAAGACTAAGAAGCAAAATGGTTTGCTCAGAGTGTCGGGGTTTGTATTAAACCTCCTGAAGCTATTTGTGAGTCCCTGTCAGCAACTAGGGGCTTCCCATGGGTCAGGTGACATGTAGCATCTTTTTCTTCCTTTGAGGCAGGACTCCCAGGTAGGCTCTGTGCCATGCATGCAGCATCAAGTCCAGCCCCATCCACCTGTGCAAGCCCGCTGAAAGGGCATCATGGCATGATGACCACTTAGGCTTTTATAAGGAATCCTCACCCAATGATATTTTTTCATTGATTTAAAAAAAATCTTTATTGTTGAGAGTATTGCAGATATCCCCCTTCTTCCTCCCATTGTCCCCCCTCCACCTGGTTCCTACCCCAGACCTTCACTACCCTAATGGCTATGTCCATAGGTAAGATCTTTGGTGAATCTCGTCCACACCCCTTCCCTCTGAGATTTGTCAGTTTGTTTCATGCTTCCATGCCTCTGATTCTTATTCACTTTTTTTTGTTGTTCATTAGATTTCTTATTTATTTATTTTTATTTTTAGATTCAATTGTTGATAGATATGTTATTTGTTGTTATTTTATTCCTATTTTTATCTCCTCCTCCTCCTCCTCCTCCTCCTCTTCCTCCTCCTCCTCCTCCTCCTCCTCCTCCTCCTCCTCCTCCTCCTCCTCCTCCTTCACCTTCTTCTTCTTTTTCTTAAAGAATATCCTTATACCCTTCAACATTTCATGTGATACTGGTTTGGTGGTGATGAACTCCTTTAACTTTTTCTTGTCTGTGAAGTTCTTTATCTGACCCTCAGTTCTAAATGAGAGTTTTGCTTGGTGGAGTAATCTTGGTTATAGGTCCTTACTCTTCATCTCTTTGAGTATTTCTTGCCACTTTCTTCTGGCCTACAAAGTTTCTGAAATCAGCTTACAGTCATATGGACACGTTCTTGTAGTTAACTAACTGCTTTTCTCTTATTGCTTTTAAGATTATCTCGTCTTTAACCCTTGGCATTTTATGATGTGTCTTGGTGTGGGTCTCTTTGAGTTTCTTTTGTTTGGGATATATGCTTCCTAGACTTGTAAGTCTATTTCTTTCACCAGGTAGGAGAAGTTTCCTGTCATTATTTCCTTAAGTAGGTTTTCAATATCTCGATTTCTCTCTTCTCTTTCTGGAACCCCCATAAAGCAAGTGTTGATATGCTTGAAATTATCCCAGAGGCTCCTTAATCTATCTTCATATTTTGGATTATTTTTTCTATTTGCTCTTCTAATAAGGAGTCTCTTGCTTTCTCGTGTTCCAAATCATTTTTCCCCCTAAATCTTCTACTGTTGAGCACTCTATGTGCATCCCTGTGTGGACTGTATATACAGTCTTATTATAGTTGAACTTTGATTGCTGCTGGTGTCACTGAGAGGAATTGACCTCCAGGCCAATTGTCTGTGAGGACCAGCTGCAACTATAGTGGAAGAGTGGCTGTGCAGGAGACAGCCCTATGGAACAGGACTTGCTTCAGTTGGGCTTTGGTTCTCATTGAGTGTGTCACTTGTGGGTGTGCAGACTTGTAATCTTGTATGATCTGAAGCTGTACACGAGGTACACTGGCTCTGGAGCCTCCCAGGAGGTCAAACTCAGCCACTATCTGGGTCTCCCCAGCAGGAGCTACAGAGGGATATGCATATGGCTGCTGCTATTTGCTATTTGTATTGGGCCTGGAGGTGCACAGGTAAGGCCCAGCTTTGAAGAAAGGCAGGCTGGTAGGAATGCTGGCTCTTGGGCCTTTTATTGATAGATTTTGGGCATGCTGACACAGCTGCAGCTTGTTTGAGAGGTTTTAGTAAAATCTGAAGCCTGAGCCAGGACAGGTCATTCATATGGAAAAGCTGCTACAAACAGCTTGGGTGGGTATGCATATTGGATGAGGCAGGGGTTTCCCAGGGTGGAGCAAATAGTGTGCTCTAGGCTGATGGAGACTCAGGTATGACTGCCAGTCAGCCCTATACTAGGGGAGGTCCAAGGACAAGTACAATGATCCCTGTGAGCACCCGTGTCTGGGAGAAAGCCACCCCTGAGTTCCTTCCCTGATGCCAGAAAATCCATTTCCTCCCTGTATGTGTCTGTGTCCCCAGGTACCTCAAAGGACCTACACACAAAGGACCTACACAAAGGACCTACTCCTCTCAAAGGACCTACACACAAACTCACAGGGTCAAACTTCTTCCCAGCTGTGAGTTTCTGTGTAGGTCCTTTGAGAGGAGTACCTGGGATTACAGCAGCCTCCTTGTCACTTATCCTAGCCATATCTTTTTTTTTTTAATAAGTTTTTATTGTTCATATTATTACAAATGTTCCTTCCCCCCCCCCCACCATTGCTCTCCTCCACAAGGTTCCCATCCCACCCTCTGCCCTTTCCCCACTCCCCATTGTCCTCATCCATAGGTGCTCAGTTTATGTTCAGTCTCTTCCCACGCCCCCCTCTCCCCTTTTCCCCAAGAATCATCAGTTCACTCCCCTTCCATACCTCTGATTCTATTATATTCAACAGTTACTATTGTTCATCAGATTTTTTTTTAATTTCCTTGGTTTTTAGATTCACTTGTTGATAGTTACGTATTTGTTGTTCATAATTTTTATCTTTGTTTATTTTCTCTTCTGAAAGAACCCCCTTCAGCAATTCATATAATTCTGGTTTGGTGGTGATGAACTCCTTTAGCTTTTTTTTTTATTAGTGAAGCTCTTTATCTGACCTTCGATTCTGAGTGATAGCTTTGCTGGATAGATTATCTTTGGCTGTAGGTTTTTACTATTCATCACCTTGAATATTTCTTGCCATTCCCTTCTGGCCTGCATGGTTTCTGTTGAGAAGTCAGCTGACAATCGTATAGGTGCTCCTTTATATGTAACTACCTTCTTTGCTCTTGCTTCTTTTAATATTCTCTTTTTTGTCTTTTGCTCTTGGAATTTTAATTATGAGGTGTCTTGGTGTGGTCCTCTTTGGATTCCTTTTGTTTGGAGTTCTGTGTGCTTCCTGGACTTGTAAGTCTAATTCTTTCTCCAGGTGGGGGAAGTTTTCTGTCACTATTTCTTTCAGTATGTTTTGATATCTTGCTCTCTCTCATCTTCTGGGACCCCCATAATTCTGATGTTGGTTTGCTTGAAGTTGTCCCAGAGGTTTCTTACATTATTTTCAATTTTCTGGATTCTCTTGCCTTCTAGCTTTTGTGGAGGGGTGTCTTCTGGCTCTTTATGTTCCAAATCTTTGACTTGATTCTTGCGATCTTCCCTTCTGTTTTTAGGACTCTGTAAAATATGTTTTATTTCAGACAATGTATTCTTGATTTCTTGTTGATCCCTTATCATTTCTTGATGACTCCTTATTAATTCTAGTTAATCTCTTTTCATATCCTCATAGGTCTTATCCATCTTTTCTAGGAAATTCTTGAAAAACCTTATAAGCGTAGATTTGAACTCTATATCCAAATACTTTTTGTCCTCCATTTCTTTCATTTGTGATTTATTTTGTTGTCGCATTTCGCAGTTACAGATGGGACGGGGTTTCAGGGTGGAGCCTGCAGCTTTGGCTTCCGTCAGCCCTGCCCTATGTGGGTCCTTCAGTACTCGCTGCCAGCACCTCTGAGAGAAAGGTGCCCTCGATTTTCGCCTGCTGCCAAACAGTCTATGCTCTCCCCTGATGAGCCCGGTATTGGGGTTCAGTTCAGTTGGAAGTGGAGTTGGAGGTGGCGTTCAGAGCAGTCTGGAGCCCCTGTCTCCTTCCCGTCAGGGCAATCCCGCGGCACAGCCGACCGCCCTTTCTCTGTGCGCAGTGTGCACGCCTCCGGGACCTCCTTTCGCCGCTTCCCCGGGTCCCGCCTTACAGCCCGGCTCCCTATGGATGAGCCTGGGTCCCAGGGGTCTGGGGAATTGGGGTTCAGAGCAGTCGGGGGCCTAGCACAGTCGGAGTTTTATCTCCTTTCTGCTAGGGAACGCCCGCCAGGCACTCCGCCTCCCCCTCCTCTCTGGCTCCTTCCTCTCCGCGCGCTGCATCTCTGTACCTTGGGCTTTTCCAGCTCCTCCGCGCCTCCTCCTGGTTTTCTCCTTGCTTCTCGCTGTAGAATTTCCAGTCAGTCAACCTTCCTGTAGTTCTGGGCAATGTCTGTTTTATATTTTAGTTATATTTTATTGAAATTGTTGTGTGCGGCTGCGGCTAGGTGTTCACCTGGGCGCAGCCATCTTGGATCCTCCCTAGCCATATCTTGAAGCTACGGAGACTTTTCTTCCCAGCTCTGGAATCCTGGGCTAGGGGGCTGGTGTGGGGCTGGAACCCCTTGCTATTCACATGCAGCCTTTGCAGAGATAATCTTCCTCCAAAATAAAAAAATAAAAAAGCACAAATGGATGCTGGTCCAGCCCATTTAGCTGCCATCCACTCCTTTTACCAGTCCCCATGTGTTTTCTTCTTTATTTCTCTAGTTGTAGGGCTTCCATTCAGCTAGTTTTCAGGCAGTTCTGAATGATGATTGTTCTGTGTTATGGTTGTAATTTTGATGTGGTTGTGGGAGGCTGCATGTACAGGCATTTACCTATGCCACCATCTTCTCCATTGATTTTTAGAGAAAGAGGAAAGGAAGACAGGAACATTGATGATGTGAGAGAGACACATAGATTTGTTGCTTCTGGCACATCTCTAACCAGGGCTGGTTATCAAGCCTGCAACCAAAGTATGGAACCCTTCAGTCTGCAGGCTGACACTATCAACTGAGCCAACCAGGCTAGGACCCAAACTGGAAGGGTTGACTATATTATCCTTTTTTGTTTCTGGGACAAAGGGTGTCTTGTGGTCCCTTTACTAAGTGTGTCTGGTACTTCTAGCTAGACATTTACCTAAACATGCATTTCCTGCCTACAAGGGAGCTCATCTCACCTTGACTTTCTTTATTCCAACACTCTCACTGCACCCATTTTTTCCTTTCTCCCTTGAAATCTTCACGTGGGAGCATTTCCCACTAGTTGTTTATCTTTTTTTTTTTTTTTTTTTTTTTTTTTTTTTTTTTTTTGCTTGCTTGCTTACTCAATAGCTTACTTTCCATTGACTGCTTTTCATATGAAATAACTGTCTAGATAATCTAGAAACAATGGGTAATCCTCAAGTCCCTTCTACTATGGAATGCTTGATGTGATTTTAGGGGGAAAATTTTACTTATTGATCCTGCCCAACCTAATAAGAAAATTAATTCTAATTTCTGGGCACTTCACTGATCAAAGTTATATACAGGGTGGGACAAGAATAGGGTTACTATTATGAGTATGTGAAACAGTTTATTTCTATATTATTATTCACTAGAGGCCTGGTGCATGAAATTCAGGATGGGGGAGGGAAGGAGGTATCCCTCAGCCCAGCCAGAACTCCTTGGGGGGTGTCTGACTGCCAGTTTAGGCCCAATCCCACAGGGAACAGGCATAAACCAGCAGTCAGACATCCATCTCACAATCTAGGACTGCTGACTCCTAACCACTCACCTGCCTGCCTACATGATTGCCCCTAACTGCTTCTGCCTGCCAGCCTGATCACACCCTAACTATTCTCCTGCTGGCCTGATTAACACCTAATTGCTTTCCTGGAAGCCCACTCACCCCCAAATGCCCTCCCCTGCAAGCCTGATTTCACCCCTAATTGCCCTCCCCTACTGGCCTGATTTTGCCCCCAACTGCCCTTCCCTGCTGGCCTGATCATCCCTAACTGTCCACTCCTGCAGCCATTGGTTCCTCACAGTTGACCCAGATTTGGTTCTGATTGGTTGGTTTCTATGCCAATCAGCATCTATGGGCCTATCTCTGGGCCTGATAATAGAGGCAGGCTGGCAAGTGGCTGAACTGTTGACCTTTGGGATCAGACCCTGCTTCTCTCTCCTAGCACACCAGCAGCCACTGCCACTAATGAACAGCCCCGCCTCTCTCTCTCTCTCTCTCTCTCTCTCTCTCTCTCTCTCTCTGAAAATGTCAGCAGTTCAGTCCACTCACCTGCTGCACATGCAGCCTGGCAAAGGGTTGAACCTCCTGGTCATTGCGGATGTGACAAACCCATATTTACATATTAGGATTGCCTTATTTTCCATATGAACAACTATAAACCTACTTTTGCTCCTTCATGTATAAGTGTGACTATGATTAGGAAAATCATTTGATATGAAAAAATAATCTTATAATAAGAGATCTAAATACATACATAATGAAATAACAGTTGTATGAAACTCTGCTATTTGTCATGGATGCATATCATTGTACTTAAATGATATTAGGCATTTCATATGTATTATTGTAACCCTTACAACAATCGCATTATGAGGATATTATTTTTAAGATTAGGCTTTGAGAGGTAAAATTACTTTCCCCAGGACTCAATAGATAAAGAAGGGTTGTAATTTTACTCATTCTTCTAATAATAGACCTAGCACTCTTTAAGCAACTGTCCATGGTATATAGTGAATAGACCCTGTGCAACTCAGATACATCATTGTCCTCCTTAGTTCTGGGTGCTGAAAGGACTATTGATATAACCATACAAGACAGAGTTGCTGCCTGGAAGGAGTTTTTAAATTATTTTCAGAGACCAGGCCTTCAAACTTCTGTGCCTCTGCTCATGTGCCTCTCTGATGGCCCTGTTTTTACCCTTGTCTATCTGCTATTCTTTTACACATTATACTTAGCAAACCTATTGAGATGTAATTTTTATTGATTACAAGTCTGCACACCCACAATTTATTTTAAAATATATTTTATTGATTTTTTACAGAGAGGAAGGGAGAGGGAGAGAGAGTTAGAAACATCAATCAGCTGCCTCCTGCACACACCCCTAATGGGGATGTGCCTATAACCAAGGTTTATGCCCTTCACTGGAATTAAACCTGAAATCCAAGTCTGCAGGCTGATGCTCTATCTACTGAGCCAAACTGGTTAGGGCTACATGCAATATTTACATGCATCTTTTTTTTATTTTATTTTTTCATTTTTTGAAATTCATACACTGGACGGGGTGGGGGGATTGTCCCTCAGCCCAGCCTGCACCCTCTCCAATTGCGACCCCCCAAGGGATGTCTGACTGCCCATTTAGGCCCAGGCCTAAACGGGCAGTCAGACCTCCCTTTTACAACCCAGGACTTCTGGCTCCCAACTGCTTGCCTGCCTGCCTTCCTGATTGCCCCTAACCACTTCTGCCTGCCAGCCTGATCACCCATAACCTCTCCCATGCCAGCCTGATTGATGTCTCATTGCTCCCCTGCCAGCCGTTTGCCCCCAACTTCCCTCCTCTACCGGCCTGGTCACCCCTAACTCTGCAAGGTTGATCACCTTCAGCTGCCTTCCCCTGCTGGCCATCTTGTGTCCACATAGGGGCAGGATCTTTGACCACATGGAGGCAGCCATATTGTGAATTACAGTGATGGTCAATCTGCAGATTACTCTTTTATTAGATAGGATAGAGGCCTGGTGCATGGGTAGGGGCCAGCTGGTTTGCCCTGAAGGGTGTCCTAGGTCAGGGTGGGGATTCCCTTGGGGCATTGGGTGGCCTGAGTGAGGGGCCTGTGGTGGTTTGCGGGCTGGCCATGCCCCCTGGCAACCCAAGCAGAGGCCCTGGTATATGGGATTTATTTATCTTCTACAATTGAAACTTTGTAGCCTGGAGCAAAGCTAAGCCTCCTGCTCACTCTGTGGTGGCAGCCATTTCTGTTGGAATTTATGTATCTTCCATAACTGAAACTTTGTACATATCTTGCCATTGCCCCCCCCCCACAACCCCACTCCCATACATGCCCCCACCCCCCAGAATTTGTGTCCATTGGTTATACTTATATGCATGCATAAGAGTCCTTTGGTTGATCTCTTATCTCCCCCACTTCTCCCTAACCTTTCCACAGTAATTTGACAGTGTGTTTGATGCTTTATTGTCTCTGTATCTATCTTTTTGTTCATAAGTTTATAATTTTCTTTATTATCCATAAATGAGTGAGATCATGTAGTATTTTTTCTCTCATTGACTGACTTATTTCACTTAGCATAATGTTCTCTAATCCAATCCAGGTTGCTGCAAAGAATTCCTTCTTTTTTAAGACAGCATAGTATTCTATTGTGTAGATATACCATAGTTTTCTGATCCACTCATTTGCTGATGGGCACCTAGGCTGTTTCCAAATCTTAGCTATTATAAATTGTGCTGCTATGAACACAGGGGTGCATATATCCTTTCTGATTGGTGTTTCTAGTTTCTTGGGATATATTCCTAGGAGTGGGATCACTGGGTCTAATGGGAGTTCCATTTTCATTTTTTTTAGGTAACTCCATACTGTTCTCTACAGTGGCTGCACCAGTCTGCCTTCCCACCAGCAGTGCACGAGTGTCCATTTTTCTCTGCATCCTCGTCAGCACTTCTCTCTTAATGATGATAGCCATTCTGACAGGTGTGAGATGGTACCACATTGTCATTTTGATTTGCAATTCTTAGATAATTAGTGACTTTGAGCATGTTTTCATGCGTCTCTTGGTCTTCCTTCTGTCTTCTTTTGAAAAGATTCTATTTAGGTCTGTTGCCCATTTTTTATTGGATCATTTATCTTTCTTTTATTAAATTGTATAAGCTGTGCGTAGACGTTGGAGATTAAACCTTTATCAGATATAACATTTGCAAATATGTTATCCCATACTGTGGTCTTTTTTTGGTGTTTTGTTGATGAGTTCTTTTGCTGTAAAAAAAAACAAAACAAAACAAAAAAACTTATTTATTTATTTATTTATTTATTTATTTATTTATTTATTTATTTTTATGTAGTCCCATTTGTTTATTTTCTCTTTAGCATCCATTGCTCTAGGGGCAGTGCCAGTGAATAAGTTCTGTCTGAGATTTTCTGCCTGTGGATTCCTCTAGTATTTTTATGGTTTCCAGTCTTACATTTAAGTATTGTATACATTTTGATTTTACTTTTGCGTATGGTGTAAGTTAGTGATCTAGATTTTTTTGCATGTATATGTTCAATATTTCCAACACCATTTATTGAAGAGACTGACTTGACTCCATTGCATGTTCATGCCTAATTTGTCAAATATTAATTGAGAATAGTGGTTTGTGTCCATATCAGGATTCTTTATGCTATTGTATTCTATTGATCTATATATCTGTTATTGTGCCAGTACCATGCTGTTTGAGAACAGTGACTTTGTAATACAGCTTGAGATCTGGTATTGAGATCCCTCCTACTTTATTCTTCTTTCTCAGGATTGCTGTAGCTATTCAGGATTTGTTTGTTTGTTTGTTTGTTTGTTTGTTTCAGATGAATTTTTGGAGAGTTCTTCCTAAGTCTGTGAAATATGCCATTGGTATTTTAATGAGGAGTACATTGAATCTATAGATTGCTTTGGGTAGTATGGACATTTTAATGATATTAATCCTACCAATCCCTGAACATGATATGTTCTTCTATCTGATTGCATCTTCCTCTATCTCTTTTTTGAGTGTCCTATAGTTTTCCACATATAGGTCTTTTACCTCCTTAGTTAAGTTTATTCCTAGGTATCTTAGTTTAGTGTGTGTGTGTGTGTGTGTGTGTGTGTGTGTGTGAGTGTGTGTGTGTGTGTGATGAGAAATGGGATTCTTTTTTAGTCTCTCTTTCCTTAAGTTCACTATTGGTGTATAGAAAGGCCATAGATTTCTTGGCATTAATTTTGTATCCTGCTACATTGCTGAATTCATTTATTAAGTCTATTAGTTTTTAATGGAGTCTTTCAGGTTTTTGATGTACAATATCATGTCATCTGCAAATAAGGACAGCCTTACTTCTTCTTTTCCAAATTGGATGCCTTTTGTTTTTTCTTCTTCTCTAATTGCAATGGCTAATACTTCCAGTACTATGTCAAACAGGAGTGGTGAGAGTGGTTTCTGTCTTGTACCTGTTCTTAGAGGAAATGGTTTTAGTTTTTGCCCATTGAGTATGATGTTTGCTGTGGGTTTATCATATATAGCTTTAATTATGTTGAGGTATGATCCTTCTATTCCTACCTTGTTGAGAGTTTTTATCAGGAAAGGGTGTTGGACTTTATCAAATGCTTTTTCTGCATCAATTGATATGACTATATGATTTTTATCTCTCAACTTGTTTATGTGATGCATCACATTTATTGATTTGCAGATATTGTACCATCCTTGCATTCCTGAGATAAATCCTTACTTGGTCATGGTGTATAATCTTTCTGATGTACTGCTGGAGCCTATTTGCTAGAATTTTGTTGAGGATTTTGGCATCTATGTTCATGAGGGATATTAGACTGTAATTCTCATTCATGTGTTGTCTTTTTCTAGTTTTGGTATTAGGGTAATGCTGGCTTCATAGAAGGAGCTTGGAAGTGTTCCTTCCTCTTGAATATTTTGGAACAGTCTTAAGAGGATACGTTTTAGTTTTTCCTTGAATGTTTGGTAATACTCTCCTGTGAGGCTGTCTGGCCCTAGGCTTTTGTTTGTTGGAAGCTTTTTCATGACTGCTTCAATTTCTTCCATAGTTACTGGCCTATTCAGCTGTTTAGATTCTTCCTGATTGAGTTTTGGAAGTCTATATATTTTTAGGAACTTGTCCATTTTCTCCAGCTTGTCCAGTTTGTTGGAATAGAGTTGTTCATAGTATTTTGTAACAATTCTTTTTATTTCGGCGGGGTCTGTTGTTATTTCACCTCTTTTGTTTCTGATTTTGTTTATTTGGGTCCTCCCTCTTTGCTTCTTGGTGAGCCTGGCTAGAGGTTCATCAATCTTGTTTATCCTTTCAAAGAACCAGCTCTTGGTTTTATTGATCTTTTGTATTGTTTCTTTGGCCTCTATGTTGTTTATCTCTGCTTGGTCTTTATTATTTCCTTCCTTCTGCTTACACTGGGCTTTTCTAGTTGCTCTTTTTCTAACTCTTTGAGTGGTAGAGTTAGGTAATTTATTACCATTGATTTTTTTTTTTTTCCAGTAGGCTCGTAGAGCTATGAACTTCCATCTCAAGAATGCTTTTGCTATATCCCATAGGTTTTGGATTGTTGTGTTTTCATTGTTTGTTGCCATGATGTTTTTTTTTAATTTCTTTCTTGATCTCTCTGGTAACCCAGTCATTGTTTAATAGCATGTTGTTTAATCTTGATGTGTTTGATTTCTTTGCATTGTTTTTATTGTAGTTGATTTCCAGTTTTATGCCACTGTAATATGAGAAGATGCTTGATATGATTTCTATCTTCTTGAATTTGAAGAGACTTTGCCTATATCCCAACATATGGTCTGTCTTAGAAAATAATCCATGTGCACTTGAGAAGAATGTATATTCTGTGGCTTTGGGATAAAATGTTCTGAAGATGTTAATTAATTCCATCTTGTCTAGTGAGTCATTTAGGATTGATATTTCTTTGCTAATATTTGTTTAGAGGATTTGTCCAAAGGTCATAGTGGGGTATTAAAGTCTCCTACTATGATTGTATTGCTTTTAATATCTCCCTTGATATCCTCCAGGAGTTTTTTTGTTTTTGTTTTACATGTATTTGGGTGCCCCTGTATTGGGTGTGTATATGTTTACCAGAGTTATTTCTTCTTGTTGGATTGCTGCCTGTAGTATTATGAAGTGGCCTTCATTATCTCTTGTTATGGCCTTCACTCTGAGATCTAATTTGTCAGATATAGTATTTCTACCCCAGCTTTTTTTTTTTTTTTTTCATTCACCTGGAAAACCTTTTTCCATCCCTTCACTCTGAGTCTGTGTGAGTCTTTTTTTATGAAGTGGGTTTCTTGTAGGTAGCAGATATATGGGTCTTGTTTTTTGTTTTTTGGTTTTTTTAATCCAATCCATTACCCTATGTCTTTTGATTGGGGAATTTAATCAATTTTCATTTAAAGTTATTATTGATAGGTATTTATTTGATGCCAATTTTTATTCTTTACCCCTGTGTTCCTTCTTCACTTCCTATTTCTTTTTATACAGCAGACCCTTTAGCATTTCTTGCATTGCTGGTTTGGTGGAGATAAATTCCTCTAGTCTTTTTTTGTCTGTGAAGCTCCTGATTACACCTTCAATTTTGATTGATAGCCTTGCTGGATACAGTATTCTTGGATCCAGATCCTTCCTTTGCATGACTTTTTATATTTCATTCCATTCCCTTCTGGCCTGATGAGTTTCTGTAGAGAAATCAGTTGCTAGTCTGATGAGGGTTCCTTTGTATGTAAATTTCTGTCTATCTCTGGCTGCTTTTATGATTCTTATTTTGTTGTTGGTGCTTGCCAATTTAATTATAATGTGCCTTTTCATCAGTATTTTCGAGTTCATTTTTCTTGGGACTCTGTGAGCTTCTTCAATTTGTGTGAGTTTTTTCTTCCCTATATCAGGAACGTTTTCTGTCTTAATTTCTTCAAGCAGGTTTTTTATTCCTTGCTCAGTTTTCTTTCCTTCTGAAACCCCTATTATGTGGTTGTTGTTTTTGTTTTGTTGTCCTAAAGTTCACTTAGGCTCTCCTCCTGCTTTTTAATTTTTTTTTCTAGAAGCTGCTCTAATTGGGTATTTTTTCCTACCTTGTCTTCTAGCTCACTGATGCAGTCCTATGCTTCTTCTAGTCTACTCTTGGTGTTTTCCAATGAGTTATTTACAGCAGCGATGTCATTTTTCATTTCTTCTTGTTTCTTCTTCATTTCCTCTTGGTTCTTACTCATATTGTTGAGTTTGTCTTTCATTCTTTTCAGCCACCTTATGACCATTTCTATGAATTCTTTCTCTGATAGGTTGCTTGCCTCTAATTCATTTACTTCCTTTTCTGGTGATACCTGCTTTTCTTTCATATATGGGCTGTCTCTTTATATCCCCATGGTCTCTCTTCACAGGATGTCTGGTTATGTAGTTCTCTCTCTCCTGCATTAACTTAAAGGCACAAAATACAACACAACCAGGTACAATACACAATGCACTGAACAAAAATGTATTTGCGATATTAAATAACCTCCAATAAAGGTGACCACCAGAGAAAGACAAATTAGGGGACAGGAGAAAGAAGAAGAGAAGAAAGAAAGAAAGAAAGAAAGGAAGGAAGGAAGGAAGGAAGGAAGAAAGAAAGAAAGAAAGAAAGAAAGAAAGAAAGAAAGAAAGAAAGAAAGAAGAAAATGAAATTTGGAAAAGGGAAAAAAAAAGTTAGAGAGGCAATAATAAGACTAAAGGAGAAAAGGGAAACACACACTATATATATATATATATGGGAAGAAAACTCCACTAGAGCAACCACTAATCCCAGCAAATGCCAGCAATAAATACCTGGAAATTAATACAATATACAACACCGACTAATATCAAGTGAGGCAAGGGAAAACAAAAGTAAAAAAAAAAAAATAAACCAACAAACAAAAAACAAAGCAAGCAAAAGCAAACAAACAAAAAATGAATAAGCAAAATAATCTCACAGAAAAGCATAAAATTTGATATAATCAATATGCAAGCAAAAAAACAACAAAAGGATGGAGAGAAAAACAATGTTTTTTGATAAGGCAGCAAAGAGAGAGGTGTGTATGGACTTTCTTCCCCAAAATCGGGGAAGTTTTTTGTCATTATTTCTTCAAAGAGGTTTTCTATTCCTTGCTCAGCTTCCTCTCCTTCTGGCATCCCTATTATGCAGATGTTTCATTTTGTGTTGTCCCAAACCACCCTTAGCTCTCTTCCTGCTTTTTAAGGTTTTGTTTGTTTGTTTGTTTTTGTTTGTTTGTTTGTTTGTCTTATTTTTTTCCCCCCAGTAGCTGCTCTGCTTGGGTCTTTTCTTCTTACCTTGTCTTCTAATTAGCTAATGTGGTCCTCAGATTTTTCTAGTCTACTCTTGAAACTTTTCATTATGTTCTTTATTGCAGCTATGTCATTTTGTATTTCCTCTTTATTCTTACACATGTTGTTGAATTTGACTCCCATTCTTTCTAGCATCCTTATAACCATTGCTCTGAATTCTTTCTGTGACAAATTGCTTGACTCCATTTCATTTATTTCCTTTTCTGGTGTGTCCACATTTTCTGTTATATGGGGGTTGTTTCTTTGTATCCAAATTTTTGCTTTTACTTTGTGATTGTTTCTATGTATTAGATGAAACTTGTATGTCACCCAGATTTTTTTTTTTTAGTTCATCTTATATAATAAGGAACCCAGTAATGCAAGCTCTCAGGTCTTTTGGGCTGGGTATTCTAGGGATGTCCCCTACTTGAGATATTTATGTCCTCTTGGTGTAGTTGAGTCTTGAGTGTTATTGTCCCATTTGTGGATGGAGTCTCCTCTCAGGGTGTCTGGTTATGTGGCTTGCTATCTATCATGTTGACTGAACAGCACAAAATACAACTTGACAAGACACAACACAAAGGGAACAAAACATGTATGTACTTGTGACACCAATAACCCCAATAAAAATGACCACCAGAGAAAAGAGAATTAAGAGAGAGAGAAAGGAGAGCAAAAATTATATCAATAAAAGGAAAATAGAAAAATAAAAGAATAAGAAAGAAAAGGAGGAATATATATGTGGAGAAAAAAGCACAAAACAAAAACAAAAAAAAATGCAAACATCAAGAAAAAGGCAGGGGATAGAATCTGTAGAGCCAGAGCTTATATGCAGAAAGTTAAGATTAAGGAATTGAATGAATAGGGGAAAGACCATGGTTCAGTAAGAGGAGGTAGAAATATAATGAGTGGTTAAGAAGAAAAAAGAATAAACAAATAATTTAAAAAAAAAAACATTTATCTATCTATTTATTCATCTATTTTTTAAGAGGGAGAGTAGAGGAGAGAGCTTGAGTTTAGTGAGTGAAATTATCTAAACAATTAGGAAAAGAAGAGAGCTAGAGAGGAGAGGAAAAATAAAAGCATAAAAGATTGAGTAGAGAAAAAATAGAAAAGATAAGGGTGAGTGGATTTGGAGCAGGGGATAGAAAATTAGATATATAAGTAAGCCAACAAATACTACAATAATAAGAACATGTCAATAAAGCAGATAAAGAAAATCAATTTTTAAGAAGGGTTAAAAAGGAAGGAAAGAGAAAAACTAAAGCAGGAACAGAATAGAACACAGGATGCAAAAGGGAAAAGTGAGAAAGAAAAGGGTGGAAACAAGAAAAAATAAGATAAAATAAAATAATTTTTAAAAGAAGAATGAAGAAAAATAATACAAAAAGGAAAAGATTTAAAAAATAAAAGAAAAAACATTTTCTTAAATAAAATTAAATAAATAATTTTTTTTTAAAAGTGAAGTGTTATTCACTTCAGCTGAGTTTTATTTCCCCATGCGGCCAGTTTAAGACCCTACTCTTCTGTCCTGTCTGCCACTTCTCAGTTCCCTGTCTGGTAGTCAGCACCATGTTGAAGTTCCAAGCGATTCACTGCTCCTCTGTGACTGTCACCACAGCCTTGGCTGCAAGCAGGTGGGACCAATCTCCCCATTTTGCTTGTCTTCCTGCTGTCTGTCTTAATCACCCAAGCAACTGCTTCTGACATGGGCTTTAGGTGTGGGTGTTGCTTTATTGGTTTCCTGGACCAAAGGGCTCCTCAATCCAGTCTCCCAGGGCTCTCTGAGGCCATTCAGATTCTTTGTTTCCTCTGCAAAGCTTGAAGCTGAGTCTAGTTGTACTAGTTGCCCTGCAGGTGCTGCTGGGAAAGGCTGGCTCTTCGGGATAAAAATGGATGCTTAGGGTTGGAGGGTCTGGTATGTCCCAGTGCCAGATTCATAGTCAACTCTCATAGTCCTGCTCCTCTCCACAGCCTCTCCCCAGCTTCCACAAAACTGTCCCTCCAATTGCACCTCAGCCTCAGTGAATGTTTATAATTGAAAGGTCCTATGAACTGAGTTTAGCGAATAAAAGCAAAAACAAAACAGAGGCAAAGCAACCATGTGATTGCAAGTTTCTCAGCTCCTGCCACCAATGGCTGGGGCTGTTTTTCAGGCTGCCCTTCTGGGCTCAGCTTCTCTTGGCTGTCAACTTAGATCTAGACTGCCCAGACACCAGCAGCCCTGTGTCCTTCCTTTCCACAGCCAGACGTTACACTTGTCCCCAGAAGACTCGGATTTGATGCAGTGCAGCTTCCTTTTGACCCTCTCTGCCCAGTGATCATGAATCTCTGTTCCGCCAGGATCCCTGATCTTACCATTGTCCAGGTGTCCTTTGCCCTTTCCAGCTGTAAATTGTCTTACCAGCTGTGTCTAATTTGCCAATTCTGGGTGGATGTTATTTGATTTAGTTGCTCCTTCTATCTGCTCCAGGACAAGGCACAGGACATGTCTGCATAGTCAGCCATTTTCCCTCCCTGTTACATTGACTTTTAAATATAAAATCAAGCTGAGTTTCCTAGAATAAACCCTAATTAGTAGTGATATACTTTTATTTATCTATTGTAAGATGTGATTTTTAAAAAATATTTTTGCATTTATCTTTATGAAGACTATTGGTCTGTAATTTCCAATTTTATTATACTGGCCTGTATTTAATTGTCCAATTTTGTATTCTCTCCTTTTTTATTTTCTGGAAGAATTATGTAAGATAAGTGCTATTTCTTGATAGGAATCAGCACTGATGACACTTGAATATGAAACTATCCCTGTGGGAAGGCTAGATAATGAATTGAATTGCTCTGATATGTAGATTTTTTGTTTCATCTGTATCAGTTTTATTTTTCAATAATTATTTTTCATTTCATTTAAAATCTGACCTACTTACCCATGTTTCCCCGAAAATAAGACATCCTCTGAAAATAAGACCTAGCGAATGAAAAGATAAGACATCCCCTGAAAATAAGACATAGCGCCACTTTGGAAGAAAAAATTAATATAAGACACTGTCTTATTTTCAGGGAAACAGGGTATTTTTTTTAATTTTATTGATTATGGTATCACATAATTGTCCTCATCCCCCCATTCACATCCCAAACCCCTCCCCACATATGCCCCCACCACCCTGTTGTCCATGGCCACTGGCTAGGCCCATATGCATGCACACAAGTCCTTTGGTTGATCTCTTCCTCTTTCCCCCCACCCTCCCCTACTTTCCCTCTGAGGTTTGAGAGTCTGATTGCTGCTTCTCTTTCTCTGGGTCTGTTTTTGTTCATCAGCTTATATCTTTCATTATTTCCTCTAGACGTGTGAGATCATTTGATCTAAGAAATACCCTTGTAAGAACCGAAACTGAGACAAGCCACAATGGTTATGCTGAGAGGTAAATGAATCAGTCTGTAGTGAGTTCCTTTCTGGACAGGTTTAGCCTAAAATCTTTTTTTTTCTGTGAAGCCTTACCTGATGTCTTACTTGATATCTTCAAAGGGATGGAATTGTGCCATACTTTGTGTGTATAATTTGTACTTCTCACCTTCCTTCCAGGTTATCTGTCCCCATGTCTCTCCCTATACTAACTAAAGGGCTCTTGAGTTCAATGATTACATCCTATATGTCTCTGAGTCTTTGTCTCCATGTATGGTACTTATCACATAGCAGATACCCCCCAGGCTTACAGACACGTAAGTTCCTCAGACATGTTAAGTTCCTCAGTAGATTAGGAGCACTTTTTGAAAAAAAAAAAATGGCAAGACTTGTCAATGCTCATATCTATATCATACTAGTTACCCAGTGAACAAAATTTGTCCACATTAAAAGGGAATTAATTAGCAGAAGTATTTTAAAATTACTATTTGCCCTTTCTCTATAATAAAAATGTCAGAGATGAGAGAAAATTAGTAAAATGTATATGAAAATCCTCCTCCTGTCAGCGTCTGGGGTATGTCACAGGAACCAGAGTCAAGTCCCTGCACATCCATGTGCATCTCGAAATGGCACGAGACCCAGCCCCACCGGCCCCACCCCCATTGGGCTTGATCCAGACCTGGCAGGTCCTACCCCCATCAAGCCCCGCCAGGTGGGTAGTGTGGCTCAGGTCACCTGGCCTGGCTCTGGGGTGTGGGGCATGCCTTGAGGTCCCCTGTCAAGCGCTGCCAGGCCGGGGGAGTGGCCTCAGATCCTACAGCCCAGCACCAGGGCATAGGGTGTGGCTTGAGGTCCCCCATCCAGCCCTGTGAGGTTGGGGGCATGGCCTGAGGCCCCCTGCCTCATCCCAGCTCCACACAGCCTCAGGTCGCTGCTAATTGCTTATTAAGGCTCATTATGGAAACTTGGTCTCTGCCATGGGCACAGCCACCTTGTAATGGTGTGATGGTCAATTTGCATATTCCCTCTTTATTAGATAGGATATTTAGAATAATTTTTAGAACGGTTAAATTAAATATACTTGCTTGCTGAACTGTTCAGAAAAATCAGTATTCAATGAACTAAGAGAAGAGCAGTTGATTAATATTGGGAAAGCATGCATCACCAAAGGAAGAGAAGTAAGTGAACTAACTTTATTGAGTGCTTACTGTATGTCAGACTCTCTGATAAACAGTTTATATTTTTTACCTCAAAGTAATTATACATAGAAGATATTATCCCCATTTTACAGGTCAAGAAACTGAGGTTCAGAAAAGTTAAGCACTTTGCCTAAGTCCACAAACTTATTAAGTGAAAGACCTAGGTTTCACATTCAAGTCTGAATGATCTCATTTTTCATTTCTTGGTTTCAATTGTACTTTAGCCCCTTTGGTTTTCTATAAGACACTTCCTGAATTTCCCCATCACCTTTAAACTTTAACAGAATAGAATATTCTGTGGTTCCCCTAATTGATATTTGGAATCATTGTAAGCTTTGAAAAAACTCCAAAGTATTCCCTGGTTACTTGTTCTGCCTACAGCATAAATTTATAGAAGTAGCATAGAAGTTCCAAAGAAGACTTATCTCAAACTATGCTGCACAACTCCATGGCATTTGATATCAGATGCCAACATTTTGAATGTGGCTAATTGGGGACATCATTGGTTCCTGAATTCATACCTAAAGAGCATAAAGGAAATTAAGAGTTCAAAGCCATGATAACTCAAGCAATCTCCATGGCTTGGCATGAAAGAAGAGGATCTCTCAGTGATGTCATCTTTACACTAGATGCCCAATGCATGAAATTTGTGCACAGGTAAGGTCCCTAGGCCTGGCCTGCAATCAGGGCCATCTTCCCCAGCTACCAGCAGCAGCACCCCCTCTCCCACCACCCACTCTCAGTTTCCCATTCGTCATCAGATGATCAGAGCCTATTGGCCAGTGGGGGAGGGACTGGAAGTTTGGCTGTTCCCACCTGCTCACCAGCCCGATCCCACTGCCAGTTGCCCTCAGTGTGTGGGGTGACCAGCATGACAGATGCCTTGGCCTGGTGCTGCCAGCGACTGCCACCACCAACTCCCTGGTTCCCCATTCCCTATCAGGCAATCAGGGTCTGTGGGCGTCTGCCCCCTGGTGGTCAGTGCACATCATAGCAACTGGTCATTCCACCATTCAGTTGATTTGCATGTTACCCTTTTATTATTTTTATGTATGTTCCACATTAGTTCAGTTTAGAAAATCCTGTGGGCTAATTTATGCAAGGCACAGTCCTTCTTCTCATAGTCCTTCTTTGACCCCAGATTCATGAAACACCAGATTCAATTCACATAACCTCTCTGCTGCTATTAGCTACGAAGTTTCTACCTTCAGTCACTTTTCTCCTTTCCTCTCTCAACACTACAGTACTCTACAAGTCACCTAAATCTGGGTTGCATATAATAACCATATTTTCCCCAATTATAAATGTGAATAATGTACCATTTTACCGATTCAATTCATTTTAGCCAAAAAACTGGAAGGGAAGATACATTTTTCTGTGGCTCCAGCCCATCAATTAAAGCAAGATGCTTCTGAGGTCTTCCCAATGTAAAAAATAAAAATAAAATAATATATATGTAGTATTTGTTTATTTATTTGTTAACTTGCCACTTCTACAGGGAAATTGTTTGCAACACATTATTGAGGAGACAGTCAAACAGTTCACACTGATCATTCCATGGTCTGCCATGACTAGGGTGATACTTTCAGGTATCATAAGAATAAGACAAAGTAGCTGGATCAATCCTTTCTTGAAATGTGAGTGTCTGTTGGAATAACTCCTAGGCACTCAGGTTCTTTCTGTCTAAAGAATGAAGTACTCTATGCAGGTCACATTAGAGGGGAAAAAATCAAAAGAGCATGTCTGCCTTTTAAGTGTCTACCAGGGCTGACCAGCAGACCCTGAGCAATGTGTGAGTGATTACTTTGACACATGGTTCTGTGAAAGAGAGGGCTAAGGGACTGCTTGGCTAGAGAAACCAAACAGTCCCATTCACTTGCCTCCTTAGGCTTTTATTATAACAACAGCTTGAGCTAAAATTAACTATTAGATGCTATCAGCAGGGTAAGCATCCTTGAGAAGACACATGCATCTGCAGTGTCCTTTAAGCAAGGATGTCTGAAGACTAAGCATAAAGATTCCAGCAAATACCCGGGTGCTCGCACATACACAGACTTGCTTCCCTACAAATGTCAGAGATCAATATGGATATCTTCTCACTTTTGGCAGTAGTTACAACTTCTTTGTGGTCTGTGTATCAAACTTTAGAAAGACGGAATTTGGTTGAGACTTAACATCCTATATAATAAAAGAGTAATATGCAAATTAACCATCACCCTGCTACACCCACAAGCCACGTCCACCAGCCAATCAGAGCAAGTAGCAAATTAACCTAGCCAAGATGGCTGTGGCCACAGAGAAAGCAGGAGGGAGGTTTGGGTTTCCCAGGCCATAGAGGAAGCCAAGCTTTCCACAAACCCTGCCAGTCCAGGCCTTCACTTTTAAAGCTACAAAGTTTCAATTATAGAAGGTAAACAAATCCCCTGCCACCATGGAGCAAGCAGAAGGCTTGGCTCTGCTCCAGGCTACAAATTTTCAATTGTAGAAGATAAATAAACCCCAGATACCAGGGCCTCTGCTTGGGTAACCAGGGAGTGTGGCCAGCCTGTAAACCACCACAGGCCCCTCACCCAGGCCGCCCCATGCCCCAAGAGAATCCCCAACCTGATCCGGGACACCCTCAGGGCACACCAGCTGGCCCCCACCCGAGTACCAGGCCTCTATCCTATCTAATAAAAGAGTAATATACAGATTGACCATCACTCCAACACACAAGATGGCTGCCCTCATGTGGTCAAAGATCCTGCCCCTATATGGACACAAGGTGGCCACCACAAGATGACCAGTAGGGGGGCCAGTTGGGAGGGACCAGGCCTGCAAGGGAGGGCATTTGGGGGAGACCAGGCCTGCAGGAAAGGACAGTTGGGGGGGTGGGCAGGCCTGCAGGAAAGGGCAGTTGGGGGCACAAGGCCTGAAGGGGAGGACAGTTAGGGGTGAACAGCCCAGCATAGGAAGGAAGTTGGGAGCAAACAGGCTGACAGGAGAGCAGTTATACATCAATCAGGCTGGCAGGGGAGTGATTAGGGGGTGATCAGGCTGGCAGGCAAAAGTTGTTAGGAGCAATCAGGAGGGCAGGCAGGCGAGCAGTTGGGAGCTAGCAGTCTTGAGTTGTGATTGGGCCTAAATGGGCAGTAGGAAATCCCTTGAGGGGTCCCAGATTGAAGAGGGTGCAGGCTGGGCTGAGGGACACACAGGGCCCCCCGTGCATATATCTCGTGCACCGGGCCTCTAGTTAATGAATATTGTTTATCATGCAAACCTGGATAGATGGTATTCTAAATCAAGAGAAAAGAGAAAAAGATTGAATAAATCCATCCCCCCACCCCCAAAGTGTTTTGGCTGAAAACTTTTTACAATATATTTTTATTGGCTTCAGAGAGAGAGAGATTAGATGAGAGAGATGAGAAAGAATCATTGGTTGGCTGCCTCCTATATTGGGGATAGAGCCTGCAATCCAAGCATGCACCCTGGCCGGGAATCAAGTCCTGATTGGGAATCAAACCTGGGACCCTTCATCCCACAGGCCTATTCACTGAGCCAAACAGGCTAGGACTTAGTTGAGAATTTTTTAGTAATCCCTTAACATCAAGGAAAATGCAAAGAATAGTAATAGTTGGAAACAGTAGGCATTGGAGCAAGACATAAATATGCTTGTCTTTTACTTAGCACTGTGCTTAGGCAATGCACAGTTCCTATGAGAGCTGCCTGGTAAAAACTTGTGGAATAAACGAATGAGTGATGTTAGACCCTGACCTTCTTACAGGGCAGTTTCCAGCTGTGGTGGATTTGTGCTGCTGTGTCGGAGGATGCAGAAGGCCAGGAGGGCCTTCCTCGGGGATCCTAGGGCTGAAAGTGAGCTCCGAACAGCCTGGATGGGACCAGCTCTGCTTATCCAGAGACGGGGCGGACCCTTCTCACCTGCAGCTGGAGCACAGTTTGTTGCCAGTTTCAACAAAGGGCCTCTGTTGTCTCAGGAAACAGTATTTCCTCTTATGAGGTGCTATCTTGGCTTCTCTGCCAGGAGGGAGCTACTCTTGGAAATGAACTCCAGAAACTTTCTTTCCTATTTAACCAAAATACCCAGTCCACTGCCACATAATCCTCACACCAAGGGCCTAACAAGGAATGAGAGGCTGGTACAGCATGACGTTAGGACAAATGTTCCCTGTTCTTCCTGCTGCACACACAGAGTGAACTTAATTTCAACAAGATGACTCCATTCTTAGGATGCCTTTCTAACCACTTTTACCCATAATGCCTCTAAATCACTGTCTTTGATTCAAATTATGCAGGAAAATAAGGAAATGAAAAAAGTGAAGCTGGTTTGTAAAAAGTAAAATGACATTTAATTAAAACTAAGCTTGCAAATTCATGGGGAAAATATATTTTGCTAGAAACAAACAAACAAAACCCTGTGATTAAGCTTCTGGGCAGCATCACTGTCCTTTTGCGGGTTTGAGTGTCTTTAATTTGTACATTGGCAATGCCGATAGATATTTGTCATGTTGTTAACAATTGCTCTGCTAAATTACACGTTCAGCATTACGCATCCGGTTGGCCTTGTTTAGTCATGGGGTTCATTTTCTTTCTGTACTTTTGTTAAGCTTGTTTCTGAGTGGTGGTTTGTTCACACAAGCTTTCAATTTTAAGTTACACATCCATTTACCAGGCATTCTTATTTGCTTAAAGCGAAGAACCAGATTGTGATTGTGTTGTAAATGAGTCAATCTTTTCTTTTCATTTATAGGAAAAGCTGTGGATTCTAAAAACAGAGAACAGAAAGAAATAGAAATTCTATTACTCAGTTATTAGTATAAGTAGGGCTGTATCTATGGGCTAGAGGGGGAGAAAAGAAAATGGAAAAGGTGTATTTAGAGTTTTTAACATTAAGCCACCCCAGTATCCATCTTCTCTGCTTCTTTTCTCTACCTTAATCCCACCTCTGCCATTCCAAAATCAAAGTTAAAGGCAGCTGGGAAGCAGAGAGGAGGCTTAGGTGATGCTTCACAATAACCTTAGCAGGTGGAGGCAGGAATACTGCCTGGAGAATCTCCTTTTTAAATTTCTGCAATGGACCCTAGCTGGTTTAGCTCAGTGGATAGAGCATCGGCCTGCAGACTCAAGGTTCCCAGGTTCAATTCTGGTCAAGGCACATGCCAGGTTGCAGACTCATTCACCAGTAGGAGATATGCAGGAATAGCTGATCAATGACTCTCTATCATCATTGTTGTTTCTATCTCTCTCTCCTTCTCCCCTCCTCTCTGAAATAAATAAAAATATAATAAAATTTCTAAAGATCCTGATCTTTATAAGTAAAGACTTTTCGGCATTTAAAGAACTTAACTTTGCCTTTTCAGGCAGGAAAATATAGTGAACAAATAAACATTTCCTATGTATCTAAGCATTGAGTATCGACTCTCCTGGAAATATTGGAGCAGCTGTTGGCCAAAACGTGTTGGTAGTTTTCAAAGAAGACTGGCCAAGTCATGGAGGATAAGGAGAGGTTTACGTGTTCAGCATTTATGTGAAACTCATAATATACTAGTGAAGAAATCTGTTGCATAAAAACCTTTGGAAATGTATGGTCTCTCTTTCTTTCCTTGACTACCTAGATACCTCAGCACAAGTTCCCTATTCTTCCAAAAAAATATTTTGGAAATAAGAAAATCAACATGATCCTAAAAAGAAAAAAATCTCTTAATTTTTAATTTATTTTAATTTATTTATTTTTGTCCCAGCTGGTGTGACTTAGATTGTTGAGCATCATGCTGTGCACCAAAAGGTCGTTGGTTCAATTCCTGGTCAGGGCACATGCCTTGGTTGAAGTTTCAATCCCCAGATCAGGGCATGCAGGAGGCAGCCACTTGAATGCTCCTCTCTCACATCAATGTTTCTCTTTCTCTCTCCCTCTCCCTTCATCTCTCTCTAAAAATAAAAATAAATAAAAATAAAAAACACGAAAAAATCAGCCCTGGCCAGTGGTGCTCAGTAGTTAGCATGTCAGCTTGCACACTGAAGGGTTTCAAGTTCGATTCCTGGTCAAGGGCACTTATCTGGGTTGTGGGCTCACTTCCCACCTTCAGTCAGGGGGCATGTGGGAGACAAAAGGATATTCTAAGACTCACACAGGAAGAAGAGATGTTGTAGAAAGATTTATTTCTGTAGAACCCAACCCTTGAGTTTCCAAGGTCCCATTTCCCTTTGTTCCTCCAAGGAAGAAGTGTAGCTGGGGCTTCAGTAGAGCTAGAATCAGAATTAGCATCCAGAGTTTCCTTTCCTTCTTGGAGTGAAGTCCAGCCCAGCACCAGGCTAGACTTTGTTGTGTCCTCCCCCTTCTGTCCCTCAGTCCATTGCATGTAAAGTCCACAGGACTACCTGGCTATGGACGAAACACAAGGGCAAATACAAGGAAGCCAAGAGCAAGCCACAGGCTAAGAGTCATAAGAAAGCGAACTTCTTTATTTAGGGAATTATATATCACCAAAATATCACGGTGATATTTTGCATTGGCTCCACCCATTCTGGCCAGTCCAGTACCTTCCCTACATCACCCCAACTTCACCAGGCATGTGTCCATCTCCCCTTTGTTGGGCACCTTCCTCCCAGTGATTCTGCAGGGAATGGGCTGGTGATTCCCTTGGAAGTGTGAAATGGTGGTCCTCCCAGTGATTCTGCAGGGAATGGGCTGGTGATTCCCTTGGAAGTGTGAAATGGTGGCTTCCTGTTGTAGCTGTCTAAATGGCCCTGCCTATAAGGTCTGGCCTCTGCCCCTTTCCTACGATTAATAACTATCTAATCACAATGGTATCACTATGCATTATTTGTGTGTGTTTCTCTCACCATCAACAATACAGAAGTTTTCAGCAATATAATTACAGCAGAGCTTATGAAAGTCAAGTTACGGGACTGTCCAATTCCACGGGGTTATGGCACCATATTCTCGTGGTAGTTGTAACGGTGGTTTCTTTATCAGACGACGTAATTGAATGAGAGGCAGGATCCCTGGGGTCAGGCTGACGTCATCTTCACAGTGTGATCTGGAGTGAGTTCTTACCCTCCCTCTCATTTCTATCTTGAATCAGATGAGTAATTCTTGCCCCTTTCTTTTGCCCAGGAATCTTGTCAGACTTTCTTTGTTCCATTCAAGGATCAGTCAGGCAATTTTGAAGACACATAAATGGGGATACCCTTTTCATGACCTAATTTCTATGATTAAATTAGGCCATCATTCTTAGACACATATTTTTCTTCTCTTATTTTGTATATTTAGACTCTAAATAGTTTTTAACATTACTTAATATATTCTACTATTATTTATTTTCTAAATTCAAATTTCATCTATATTATAACTTTTAAGAAAATATTCTTATAAGAGCATATTTTCTAAACAGAGGGTCTCTGCAATTCTAGAATTTCCCTAAGGGAACTTAAGAGTTCATCTACTCTAATACTCTCACTTTATAGATGAAGAATGAGCTAATGATTTGAGAGGCAAAAAGTTTCATCCAAGAAAGAACTAAGCAAGGAATTCATGCTTAACTTTCACTTTTGTATTTTTTACATTGGTTCATATGTCTTGGGATCACTAAAACCAGAAACGGAACTTGAAGATCAAGTAAGCAGACCAGATAAGCATATGTAAGCTTAAGTTTCCCCAGGGTCAGAGTCCAACTCTGTTCATAACTTGGCCAGCAGGTTGTCAGCATTGTCATGGAGGATGAAGGATTCATGGTTGTGAATCTTTTTCTTTGCTTCTTCATGTCCCACAAGACTCAGCCCAGAATCTGGATCTAATTGAACTTCTATTTTTTCATATTTATTTTGAATGTGGTTGACACATATTTTATCTTATCACTCTTAAATTTTATCTTCAACTTGACTTACTTATTTAGATTAACATGTGCTGAGCATTTACTGTGTTTCAACCATTGTTCAGGGGTCTGGAAATAAAGAGCTGTATCTCAGTCTCTTCAGTGTGACACAACCTATCTTAGATATGTTTATAGGCTGTGAGCTCTGAGGAAAGGGAGATTGAGTCATAAGAAGATATCAGATGGGCTGAGAATTCTCTTGCCTTTTTTCTTTTGTCTTTACTCCCCTTCCTTATTAGGGCAGAGAAATTAATTTTATACAATGGTATTTTAAAGTGTAACTTCTCCCTGTTTTAAACAGGAGAGAAGTAGTTATACAGTAAGTCCTCATTTAATGTTTTTGATGGGTTCAGCAACTTGAAGCAAAATGATGTATAATGGCCAGGCCAGCGTGGCCCAGTGGCTGAACATTAACCCATGAACCAGGAGGTCACCAGATTGAATTCCAGTATCAGCATCTCATCGACGTTAAAACAAAATGACATTGAAGAAGACATTGAGAACCTGCTGTACTTCCCTGTCTTTATAACCTAGATACTCACCAGTTCTCCATGAGTGCCCTGAGCAAAGCCAGCTTCCTGATACTTCAAACTATTCCTCCTATACCGTGGAAAGCAAGTCATTAGGGTCCAGAAATATATACACATATAGATTAGTTGAGGAAAAGATATTATTCACCAATCATTGCCTCCCATACTTTGGTTTTTGAATCTGTGTTCTCTGTTTTTAACAAGACATTGACATGCAGACACCTAGATGTTTAATAGAAACACTCAAAGCACTGTTAACATTTTAAACTTGTCTTATGTTTCCTATTGTTTTATATTCAGTTATTTTCCTCCTTTTTCACTTTAGAAATTTTCTCACTTTCCCATGAATTTAAAAATGTGGGTTTTTAGTCATTAAACTCATAGCTGGAGAGAAAAATTGTTATGCCCAGATTTCGTGATCCCCAAGGACCACCAAGGAGCTGAGTCTGATGCAATAGCAGAAAGCCTGTTCCATGCCAGCATGGGCTCTGTCCCACTTACACTGACATTGGCATGGTGGAAGAGAGCGAGCTTCAACAGATCAAGGGGCTATATAGGGGTGGTGATGTCACTGCTTTGGCTGACCCTGATTGGTTGGGTGAGGGCTAGGGTCCAGTTACAAAATGGAGGATAGCTCCACCCTGCCCCACAGTACAAAATGGAGTCAGGAGTTAGCCCCCCCCCCTGCCCTCTTATTCCCCCCTGTCTTATGTGCACGAGTCAAATCATTGACTCATCCCACTTCCTTTAAGGGTATTCTCTGTTAAAAACATTCTTACAGTTACCAATACCCTTAGTACCACAGTTCCCATCAGTATTGTCCTCACTGAAGTCCAGTTCCCCTCCTGCAGGCATCAAGTCTCCTCCCGGCCTGCGTGGAGCCCAGGCTGGGGATCTCACAGGTGAGGTCACTGGTTGTCAGGATCCAGGAAGTTTTCTGGTGCAGGAGCTGGGAGTGGTGTAGCCAGGTCTGGGTGCCATCTACTTCAACAGCCGTGTATCATCCCTTTCAGGTTGGGGTGAGTCCTTGGGCAGTGAACTTACTGAGTCCAAGGCTGGAAGGGGTGTATAGGGTCTGTGGTGGGCACTGGCAGTGCATTGGAACAAGCTTATGGGTGGCTCCCTGGGTCTCAAAAGAGGGGAACCCATCTCAGTAGGGGGTACACCTGGCCCATAAGAGTGTGAAGGTACAGATCTCAGATTCTGATAAGCCTGAAAAGGGGGAATAGGGGAATTTCTAACTGTGCCTCTAAGCCCCTTAACAGAACACGGTGAAAAGTGTCCAAGCAGTCACCTCCTTGTCTCTGCCACTGCTACTCAAAACAACCCCTGGAGGGGATGGACGCCAGGTGCTCCCACCGAGGCATTTTTCCACTGGGAAAGGCACTTGCTGCCTGCTAGTAGGGGAACCAGTGACACCCTGAATTTTCTGAAAAGCCCCCCTGCCTGAGGGTATTTTCATTAATATTACTGATTTTAAAACTATAACTTAAAAGTTGTCTGGTGGCTCCCTGGATTGATGTCTTCTTAGAGGTTACTGGTCCCATTGGCTCTGTCAAGACTGAATAGGCTGCCCCAGTGTCCACCAGGAAACTAACAGGTTTGCCTCTCACTTGTAAGGTTACCCTAGGGGCTTAAAGGAAAGGAGCCCAGGTCCTGTCAGTCATTTTCTCCAGCTAACCTGCCAGGATATTCTCTCTTTCTCTGTTATCCTTTCTCATCACATGTACATCCTTTACAAAAACCTTTATCAAATTAACTTTCAAACCTTCTTTCTATATCCTTCAAAAATACATAACATGCCTCAAATCTTATAGAAAAGGCAAAGGGAGGAGGGAGCAGGTCCAGTACCTCAGGTTCCAAATATGAAATGGAAATGATGAAATGATATGAGAATATTTACTTCCCCTTCTCCTTTTTCTAAAGCATTATAACTGAAATAGTTTTAAGAAATCAGAAAGACAGAAAAATCTGGAAAGTTTCAAAGTGATTTTATGACCATAGTGAAAGATATTAGGAGTTTGACTGAAAACAGTGAAATCCAAATTGTAATCCAATCACTTGTTATGATGAACCCTTAATGTGGATGGATAGTGAGTACTCTAGACAAGCCTTGATCTTCTCAAAAGCATTAATTTTGTTAGCAAAGATGTCTCTAGGAACCGTGGCATCAATAAGACTGGATCTGAGACCAAAGCACTCCTATCTTCCATAGCCCAACCCGCCCACACCCCTCTTTCCCTCACAACATGCAGGCTTCATAGCACTTTCAAAAAACATATGAACGTCTCCAGACCAAGTTCTTGGACTGTGTCCATGGTTGTGTATCCTCTCTACACTCTTGGCTTAGCTATCTCGATCTTCAAAAGTCCCAGCAGTAGAAACATGCCTCTTTGCTTGCCAGCCTAACACTAACAACTCCATGGCAGGGAACCTGGACAGAAATAGGAATCGGTGTTTAGCTGACACACTTCAAACAAGAAGGATGTTGTTTATAATGCCAGGCCCAGTTCTCTTAGTGCCCAGGTAATGGGAATCTCACATTTTAGAAGGGCCTTGATTTTCTCTCTTTCTCTCCCACTTTTCCCCTTACTATACAGCAGTGAAAGCTTTTCTCCATTACTTTCCTAGACTCCAAAGCTATTGAAATGAACTTTCTACAAATTGGTAAAGTCAGGCCCAAAGCAATGGACTATAGATTAGCTTGCAGAGAGCTTCACAGACCATGTGAGCCCATCAGAGAACTTAAAGCTAGAAGCCAAATTCTCTGAAACTCACCCAATGAGGGTTAAAGAGGCAATATATATATTTGTTTTACAGGTTCATAGCAAAATATTACACACACACACACACACACACACACACACACACATACACACATACAGCACACATCCTAATATATAAAAACACAGGGTCTGTAACATCCAAAATAACCGAAGACTCAACTGACCAGAAGTCAATCCTGCAGTCAGTGCTGGGTTGCAACTGCTGTGGGCACGACTACCCAGCACTGACTGGCAAGGGTCTGCAGATCAGGCCCAGAGAGCAGCCTGGAGAGAGAAGCAGGGTCTGATTTGTAGCTTCTGTTGCAGCTGTTGATAAGTCCTTGTCTCTCTCTTTCTCTCCAGGCCTGGTCAGCAGCTGCACCTCTCTTTCTCTCCGGATATCCACAGGGGCTGCTGATCAGCCATGCTTCTCTGATCAGACTTGGAATTAGGCCCAGATATGTTGACTGGCATAGAAACCAACCAATCAGAACCTAATCTGGGTGAATTGTGAAGGCAGAACCTAAGGTGAGGAGGGTGAGGAGGGGTTTTAAGAGCAACAGCTGTTTGGTGTAAGGTATAAGAAAGCAGTTCAATTTTTTAATGACTAGTTTAGCAGTATAGTGCATATGGCTAGCTATCAGTCCAGATATAGGGATTATTATCTGCCAAGAGCATCTCCTCCTGCTGAAAAGGCTCCCTCTCGCCATTTAAGCAATCCTATACTATATAATCTATCTATACTAATCAAAAGGTAGTATGCTAATTAGATGAGGTCAACTGGCCATCTTCTGGATGTCTGTCTTTCTTCCAGGCAAAGCCATGATGGTGGGGTCCAAGACAGACAGGGCAGTTGGGAGCAAGATCAGGCCAGCAAGGGAGGGTCATTAGGGGGAAGATCAGACCTGCAGGGGAGGGCAGTTAGGGATGAGATCAGGCCAGCAGGGGAGGGCAGTTGGGGGCAACCAGGCTGGCAGAGGAGGGAAGTTAGGGGTGATCAGGCAGGCAGAGGCAGTTGGGGGTGAGATCAGGCCAGCAGGGAAAAGCAGTTGGGGGCTAGATCAGGCTGTCAGGGGAGGGCAGTTAGGGGTGATCAAACAGGCAGGCAGGTGAGTGGTTAGGAGCTAGAGGTCCCAGATTATGAAAAGGATATGTCTCTGATTATACAGGGTGCAGGCTGGGCTGATGGAAACCCCCCCCCCCCCCCATGCAAGAATTTTGTGCCATGGGCCACTATTCTATGTATAAAAACCTAATATGCATATATATACAGTACATGCTGAAGAGTTATCTCCCATGATTTCCTCTAGTATCTTAAAAGACTAAAGAAAGCAAACACACAGAAAAAAAGAAAAAAGAAAGAAAGAAAGAAAGAAAGAAAGAAAGAAAGAAAGAAAGAAAGGGAGAGAGGGAGGGGGGAGAGAGGGAGGGTGGGAGGAAGGAAGGAAGAAAAGAAATTTTTTTTCCCTCTATTAGGCCAAAATCCAAGTATTTAGCCTGGCACTTGGAGCTAGTGTGACTTGGGTTTTAAAATATACCACATGACTCCTTTTGAGAACCCTTGAGCTACTGATTGACTGTCCAAAACACTGCTCAAAGTCTTCTCAATTTAGGAAAAGAGTTTTTGCTAACCAAACAGTGCATAAGTAAGCTTTGTATTGCTCCTCTTCCTGTGAAGAGTAGTAAGGAACAGTTCTGTCAATCAATGAGGGACTCTTTCTGAGGGAATTTAAATTGTTCACATCTAAGGGATGTTTAAAGTTCATGGACTGGAGGAAGTGGGCTATGGGTACCCATCCAGCCCTTCCTGGAGAGATGCTGCCAGCATCAAAAATGCATCTATAGAAACTGTTATGGATGGATATGATGAACATTACCTGAGCCTAATGAAGACAGTCACAGATTTGTCTTCAAATCCAATGGTGTTGAAATTCCAAATGTGCAAAAACACTTGTCTGAGGACTGGGAGAACACCATCACTCTCCCCTTCCCCTTCCCTATTCAGAGACAGGAGTTGCTCACATGAAGACTAGAGTAGAAGCCTGCCAACAATGCTATATACACATATTTAAATAGTCATTCTTCAGGCAAAATAAGAAATGGTCTAATATTTTTCCAGATTACATATTATAAAACCCTGGAGTCTTTAGTTCACATTTCATGAACCATTTCCAGCTTCTCAACAGCTTTCTCTAAAATGAGGTATCTTAGCCACGTCGGGTATTCCGCTCTGAACTCACCCACATGCTCTCAAAGATCTCCACCCCTGCTCACGGCCCAGAGAGCCCTTCACAGCCCTGTCACCCAGACACTTCATCACCGATCGCTCCTCCTCATGCACAGAGCAGTAAGACTTCAGACAGCCTGTGCCAGCTCCACACAGAACATGGAGCATGAGTTAACCATAGCAATTTGCTATATTTCAGAAGCACATTAAACATAGTTCTAAGTGGGCCTCAGCCAAAGTACAGCTTAGGAAATAAAGTAAGGCTGCAATTCACCATTTATTAAATTCTACTTTTATGGGGCATTTTATTAAGCATTATTCTAAGGATTATTTCTTTACTTTATTTTTATTGTATACACTATTACAAATTTCCATTTTCCCCCCTTTACCCACCTTCACACCCCCCCAGATCTCTCTAAAAGTTACAATCAAAACCACATTAGCATAAAATTGTATTTAAAACTTCTGCTCTGTGCCAGGTTGAGCTATATACTCAGAATGCAAAAGGGACCATGCCATACCCTTGCTTCACTCACCTTAGAATCTGGCAGTGGAGACAGCATAGGATGTAGGCAGTGCCATACCTCAGCATTGCCTTCTGTACTCTAGCTAAGGAGATTACCTGTCTAGCACAGTGCCTGGCATACAGTCAAGCACTTAATCAATATTTACTGGATGAAATGAGAGAAATGAATAAATGTTAAGATAGAGGAAGTATAGGGCCCTTTGGAAAATATATAGAAGGATAAACTAAACTGGTTTGAAGGAGTAACTGCAGAAAGTGTGTTACACTGAGATGGGGTCAAAAGCCTCAGGGTGCAAAGAAAAGGCCATGCTGATGGACATAAGCCCAGGTTTAAGTCCTAGCAGTCCCTCCTGAGCGGTACAGCTCTCAAGGTGCTGACCCTTATGCTCTGCATTTACAAAACACAGATAATGGCTTTGAAGGCCGTTTTGGAGGCTAACGGGAATGTTTGTTATGGTTAAGTGTCTGTGACCAAGAAGAACCTCAATGAAAGCTTTCAGAGAAGTTGCAGAAAACAGCATTGCACATTAAAGCGATAAATACTAAGTAGTAAGATTAAGAACACAAGTATTCTGAGGGTTGGATACTGATAATAAGCTGAAGGTCCTTGTGGAAATACAGGATAGGTGTGATGGTAGCTCTTAGCCTATAAGCCTGCAATGAAATACTACATGGTCATAAAAAAGAAGGCAATCTTACCCTTTGAGACAGCATGGACAGACCTGGAGATTCCTATGCTTAGTGGAATAAGCCTGTCAGAGAAAGACAAGTACCAAATGGTCTCTCTTTTATGTGGAATCTAATGAACTCAATAAAATGCTGAACATAATAGCAACAAAGGCATGGAAGCACGGAAGAGAATGACGGGTCTCAGAGGAGAGGGGAGACTGCATGAAAGAAGGTGAAGGGATTGGTTGAAGGCATATATGCAAAACCATGATACAGACAGCCATGTGTGAAAGCCAGGGAGATGCCAGGCAGGGGGAAGTGGGCAAAGGGTGAAGAGAGGCAGGTGCTTTGTGAGCATTTGTCTTCCTCTTCCAGGCCATCCTGAAGGTCTTCACATTCACTTTTAACTGCAGATCCATATGGCCTGTCACTGCTCACAGCATTGGAAACAACCTTTCAGATACCAGGTAAACTTAGTGTATTGTGTGGTAAAGGCTTGATATGGACTAAATGTGAGATGTGTGTGTGAGTGTGTGTGTGTGTGTGTGTGTGTGTGTGTGTATACACATATCCTTATATAATAAAAGGCTAATATGCAATTAGACCAAATGGTGGAACAACTGGTCGCTATGATGCACACTGAACACAAGAGGGCAAACACTCAACACAGGAGCTGCTCTCTGATGGTCAGTGTGCTCCCACAACCTGGGCTCACAGCTGGCGAGCCCAGTGTTGGTGATGGTAACCTCTCCTGCCTCCGGGGCAACACTAAGGATGTCCAACTGTTGGCTTAGGTCTGAACATCCCCCAAGGGCACTGGGACTGCAAGAAGGTGCAGGCCAGGCTGAGGGACCCCCTCCAAGTGCATGAATTTTGTGCACCGGGCCTCTCTAGTATATACATAAAAACACAAATTTTTCTCTCTAAGTTCTTGCAATAATCAGCTTCTGCTGCTTATATCCTAAATATCTATAAACTACACCAGACTCCTTTCTTCTGTTCTTCCTTCTGCTCCTGTACATCAGACTCTTTTGTGCTGCATTCATATAATTAGGTCAGTACACACACACCGCTGCTTTCCACTGGCTTCAGCTCTTACCAGGTGAGCTTTGGGCAATGCCCTGAGGTGAACTGTCAGGCATGTTAACGTGGGCAGAGAGGGCTGGGAGTGGGAGACGTTGGCAGCAGACTTTGGGGTTTGCGGTCCATACCATGAGATAGAACTATATTTTTATGTGGCAAGAAAGTCAACTAAAAGTGAGAGGAGATGGTGGTAGCCACAGATGAAAGAAACGGTCAAACCTGAAAACATTTCATCATAAAAGTTTGGAGAAGGGAGAGCGTTGTTACGCTGACAAGGGGAGAGAAGAACTTGCGTGGGCCTTTGAACCCAGAGCAGGAGCCAGGCCCAGGCCGGGCAGCGATAGGCCTGGGGAGGACCCTCAGAGTGAAGGCTTGCTCCACGCAGCCTGTGGAGCAGGTGCAGGGGCGAGTCCGCACAGTCTGGGCCTGCAGGGACCGGGGCTGGAGAACACCGAGGCCTTCATAGTTCTGAGAGGGGATAGCAAACACTGGACTGCGGCTCAGAAGCCTAGGTTAAGGTGGATTTTGGAAAAATGTTATCTTTGCTCCCTAACTCTTAAAACACAATGGCTTCCAATCACGGCACAAACATGTGTCCTGCACGCTCTCTTCAGCGGTCTGGCCGGGGCACCTGCAGGCTGACTAGCAGGATCTTCCCCCCTCCTGCTCCAGGGATGCCGTGAACTTGGCTGAATGCAGCATCTTTGTGATTCCCATCTCCCAGACTCCTGGGCTTCATCCCCAGGACAACCCTGCTTTGAAAGAAAAAAAATGGTCAAGGTTTGGATCCCAAAGGCTTCTGTCTGTCCTGCCCCAACCAAGCCCAGGCAACTGGCCCAGACGCCTTGAGGGCAGAGGAAGAAGAGTGAGTTTCTGCTGCTTCTTGTTTCCCAGGCCTGGTTGCTCTGGAGAATCAGGTCCCTGAATCATAGGGTTGCCGTTTCTTTCTTTCCCCCTTTCTTTCTCAGCAGAATACACTGATATCCCCTTACTGTCCTGGATGTGATTCATAAAGGCAAGTGAATTAGAAGGTGCTTCTTCCTTGCTGCTCAGGTGACACCCTGACTTGGCCTGGGTGTGCCTGTTTTCCACCTAAAAGCGGTGCCTGTAGTTGACAAATCATTGGCACCAACTGTCCTCCAGAATAAGTGCTGCCCACCGGGCCGCTTGGTTTGGTTAGGATCAGCTGGTCCTCTGCTTGTACGAATGTCTTCTTTGGAGATTTGTGTGCTTGTTTGTTACTCATCAGAGGGAAGGACGGCAGACTTTAGGACCAGGGCGTGATGGGCTGATTCAGCGGCTTCTTGCCCACCCCTGGCTCTAGCTTCTGCTTCTCACTTTGTCCAGCTCCTCTCCTGGCTCCGGGGACCCACCTAAGCCACTGTCAGTGAATGAGCTTCCAGCTTTCCCTCTATCACAGCCTGTGTTAGCTCAGTTCATGGGAGACCACTCCCCAGAACCAAACTCATTACCTCTGTGACCTCAGCATAATTCCAACCAATATGTAGACTAGACAATTGCATCTACTTAAACTTCTCCCAACCTAGAATTATTAGCAAAGATATTAATAACAATAATAATATTATATTTAGAAGCTCTTTGGCACATTTTATCTCCCAGAGTCTTAAAGATGGTAACTAATTAATCTTCACAACACTCCACACAAGAGAGGTAAATATTATTAACTATAATTAAATATAAAATGGGTATACCAAGGACAGCAAAATAAGTCACTTATTTATCACAGTTCACTTCATGTAGTATAACTGGTATTTTAAAACACCCATCATAGGTACAATAATTAGAGATGTGCTTTTGCTAACAAAACCACTACCCACTTCTAGAGTCCCCTTGGGTACTAAATAATTACCCACTTTGTGTGGTTATCTAGCTCACTAATTACCCACAGAAATTGGGGTCAGGTGTTAACTGCTTGAAATAAGTATCCTCCAAAGACATCCCTCAGCTGTATAGAGAAAATGATGTGTTCATAGCAAAACTTTCATAACTCATAACTCATGTATTTGTTTATCTTTGTAAGTAGAGTGAATATAGATGAGGCAAATTAGTTTACTGTGTAAAAATCATCATTCTGAATTATCATTGCAAATGCACGGAGGTTTAAAAGGGTCTCCGTCCACTCCATCCCCCATGTACCTTTTCTGCTGGAGATGAGCCAATAATGTGATGCCCACATCTGGCCTCCATGGACAAGCACATGGACCAGCACTGAGCAGCCCACTCTGCTCAGAGATGATTCATCTTGGCCTTGCAGGGCGGCACAGTGAGTCAAAGATGCTGTTGGACCGCTCCGCCCTTCATGATCACTCCAGCCTGTCTTTTCCTCTGAGTCTACTCCAAAAGCACTGTTAGACAAATCTGAGAAATTCTCACCTTGTCACAAACCCTGTCAACCATCCTTCTCCTGCTCAATAAGGACAAAAAATAAATAAATAAAAAATGGAGGAGGGTATTGAATGAAACCCAACACTATGATCGCAGGTCTTTCTCTTTTTGCCTCTATTTGTTCTGATTCCCTCTCCTCCCCTCCTCCTCCCCTCCCCCTTTCCTCCCCCTTCCTCCTCTCTCTGAGGCTCCATTTGCATGTGCTCTTTCTTCTCCTTCTCCTTGGCACCCCGCCTGCTGGTGCAGGTTTCACAGTCGGAGCTAAGCGTCCTCTCCAGTGGAGCACAAAGAAGCTATCTTTTAGAAACATGGACCTAGGAAGCCTGCCCTCTCAGAGGGTCCCTCCTCTCCCCTGTGCCCGGGCCAGGATGGCCTCACACGGAGGCCTGCTGCCTGCGGCTCCAGCCGGGAAAACGGCTCCGGGGCAGCATGCCCATTGGTGCAGTTAGGAGGAGACCCTGGTTTTGGGGTGATGCCTGTCTGACAAGACCATTGCGTAGCTCCGCTCTTACACTGTGCCAGCAGACATGGTGGGAAGGCGGCCTCTCCCAGCTTCCTGTACCACGTGTGGTCCCTGAGCTCCCGCTCCTGTGCGAGGCTTCGGCTCACCCACCAGGAGATGTGTGGACACTGGGGCGAGCTGCTTCGGGAATAAGGAGACGTCTGCGCAGAAGCCAGGGGTGAGGGTGAGCTACAGTGACGATGGTTCACTTCCAGTCCCGGCGGAGGAGCGGCAGAGAGGACCTGGGTGCAGCCAGGAGGGGAGGCAGCTCCAGGGAGCACGGAGCCTCAGATGCGGGGCCGCCGGTGAGTGTGGATGAGCCACCCCGGCCCTGCAGCCCCGCAGGGGGGCTGGGATCCGACCTCCCGCCCAGGAGAACCCGCCCAGACCCCCCCCCTCCGCCCCCCGCGTGCCCCGCAGGGGTGTGTCAGCTCCTGGGGCGCACACCTGGGAGGCCGGGCCGCTCCCGCCGCTACCCCGCTGAGCGTGAACCCAGACGGACCCTCCGGCTGCGGTGTGGGGTGGCGTGTGTGCGGGGGGTGCGGGGTGCGGGGTGGGGTGAGCGGTGAGCCACCGCCTCGCCCTGGGCAGCTAGGGCGCCTTGCAGAGGGTGCGGGCGCCGGAGGGGAGCTGGAGAGGATCAGGGGGCGGCCCAGAGATGAGAGGAGGCGATGGGGGGCCACAAGCTTTGTGTGCCGACCGGGCGGGGCGCCAAGGTTCCCGCAGGAGGAGAGCCTGCAGCGGGGAGGGCAGGGGAGGGCGGTCCTGATTCACCCGCGGCCCCGCACCAGGCCGCCCCTGGGATCCGCGCCCCGGGCCCCCGGAGCCAGTGCTGGGAGCGGAGCGGGAGGAGCTGGGGCGGGGAGCCCCGAGCAGCCACGGCGCTGATTTGTGCCGGCGCCGCTGTCAGTCGCAGCCCCCCTCCGCGCCCCCCTCCCGGAGCCCGGAGCCCGGAGCCCGGAGCCCGGAGCCCGGAGCCCGGGGAGCCCGGGGAGCGGAGCCCGGAGCCCGGAGCCCGGAGCCCTGAGCCCGGGGAGTGGAGTGAATGCGTTCTCAGAGGCAGCCGCCGCCAAGAATGGGCATGTTGTCTTATTTTCATAGGAAAGGGGACGGGGCGGTGGGAGACGGGGGAGCGGAGCGGGGGGAGATGGAGGGGAGCAGAGGTAGATGGGGGCGGCAGGATGGGACGGAGGGCTGTTCTGAGAGGACAGGGCAGGGGCAGAGGACAGACGGATGGATGGAAGGGCCCGAGGAGCCGGAGGTGAGCGCAGCCCGGGCGGGTCCAGCCTCGGGGCGTCCACCCGGGGGAGCGGGCTCCGGGGCAGACAGCACCGGCTGGTCCTCAGGCCTCAGCCCCTAGTCTTCCCTCCTGGGCTGCTCTGTCCTCCTCCGGGCAGACAGCGCCCACCTGGCTCACACTGGACGAGGGAGGGAGAAAGGAAAGCGAAGGAAGGAAGAAGGAAGGAAGGAAGGAAGGAAGGAAGGAAGGAAGGAAGGAAGGGAGGGAGGGAGGGAGGGAGGGAGGGAGGGAGGGAGGGAGGGAGGGAGGGAGGGAGGGAGGGAGGGAGGGAGGGAGGGAGGGAAGGAGGGAGGAATGAAAGAAGGGAGGGAGGGAGGGAGCGAGGGAGGGAGCGAGGGAGGGAAAAAGAGAGGGAAGGAAGGAAGGAGGGAAGGAGAGAGGAAAGGAAGATGGGGACAGTTCTGAGAGTTATTTTTCCTCCTACCCTTCCCTCTGGGAGGCATCTCAGAGCCTCTTGCTCAGCTTCCAGGCCAACAGGGACGCTGCAGCCCATGGCCAGGAGCTCAGAGAGGATGGGGGGCAGGAGAAGATGGGGGGCTGAGAGGATGGGGGCAGGAGCGGAGATGGGGGGCACAGAGGAGATGGGGACAGGAGTCTCAGCGCCTGGGCTGTGGGCAGCCCCTGGCCTGGCTCAGGCCACTCCCAGACGCACCCCGGGCCAGGGCCAGCCTGCCAGGGAGGAGGGGTTGGCACTCGGAGGCCTGCATCTCAGGAAGAAGTAACGGAATAGTTCAAAGCCTCCGCCCCTCCCGCCACGCTCCCACCCAAGCCGCCTCCCTCTCTGGGCAAAGCGGGACCAGACAGCCCGGCTCTGGGCCGCCCTCTGCCCGCCCGCCGCCCTCCAGCCGCCCGGCCCCAGGACGCGCAGCCGCAGCCGGGACCAGCTCCGCCTGCCCGGCCCTGGAGCCGCCGCCGCCGCCGCTGCCGGTGAGTGACCGTCCCTCCTTGCTCCCCCCGCCCAGTCCCTCCCTGCCCGGTTCGGCATTCGGTGCCGCGGGGAGGGCTGCCGCAGGCGGTTCGGTCATCAGCGCTGAAGGCGCGGAAGCTTGGGGGACACTTGGCCCCGAGACCGCGGAGTCTCGAACCCTGCACCTGGCCCCTCAGACGCTCGGCCCCCGCAGCGTGCTCACCATCCTGTGTGCAGGCATGTAGGTGTGCAAGCATGTGTGCACAGGCATGTGCGCGCAGGCATGCACACGTGCAGACATGTGTGTGCAGGCGTGCGTGTGCGGACATGTGTGTGCAAGCATGTAGGTGTGCGGGCATGCGTTAGGAGGCATGGTGTGCAGCGGGGAGCCCGCACGCGGCCCGCACCTGTGGCGGGAGCCGGCGGGCCCCACCTGTGTGTCCCTCTCCCTGAAGCAGGAGCCGCCGCCGGGCTTGGCTTTGTCTCCGGAGGAGCAGTGCGCGCCCCTCGGTCCCTGAGACCCTAACTTGTGAGGTGTACGTCCAGGTCCACGGGTTAGGCTCTCGGGAGCTGCGAGCCGCGCCTGAGCACCGGGTTTGGTGGGACTTTCCCCTTAAAGCAAACGCAGGAAAACAAAGTTTGCCTGGCGCCCCAGGTGCCGCTGAGGGCTGCGCGCTGGCGGGTCACGCAGGGGCCTGGGCAGGAGAGGGTCCGTGCGGGCGGCTTCCTGGCTGCTACCGGCTGTGGGCCAGGGCCCTTCCCCAGAGCCGCAGGCGGTCCTCAGAGGAACAGAGACAGCTAGCTCTCACCTGGTGCTGGGCCTCAGCACAACAGCTGAAGTCCCAGCATGCCCCAGGCTCCCAACTTCTACACTCAACAGTCCATCTTAAAACTGCCCTAAAAATGGGCATGTGGACATATGAGATATTCAGTTCCACACATGAGTATCATACAGGGCTAGATAGTGAACACAGACAGTGATAGTGGTGAACCAATAATCTGGGCCAATATAGCCATAGGCTGAAATTTTTATTCTCCTTCTTCTGGATAAAGGGTGGCATTTTGGTGTTAAAAAGACTAAATTTGTACTTCTTTGCAAGATCTTAAATAAAATAAAAGGAGATATATAGCCTCCTTGCTTGGCTACTATTTTAAAATGCTATGTACAATGATTTTAAAAGTAATAGGGATTGGAAATGTATGATATATACTGAAAGAAAACCAGGATGCACACACAAAAAAATAGTGTATTCTTTAGGATTAACTGTATTATTCTTTGTGAAAAAGTTAGGGGAAATTATCAGGAATTTAATCCAATCCAATGTAGTTATTTATAACACAAAACTATACATTTAAAATTATCTTTTGAGGTAATCGTTAGCATTACCTAATTTGCAGTTTTCTGAAAAATGTGACATTTTGTAAAAGAATAATTTCAGTGATTTAAATCTATGTCATAGTTAGAAAAGAGAAACCGTGACTTATCTTTCTTTGTTGTGAAAAATTCCAATATACAATTTCATTTAAACAACATTGGTGTTCTTGGACCAATATTTGTCTTCTATTTTCTGAAAATACCTAAATCAATCCTGAATTCAAATGCATTCTTCATTTGGAGACTTTATATTGGTTGTGACTGTTTATGATGTTAAAGGTTAAGGAAGCTCTTCTTCCCTGTCTATTGTTTGTTTTGATTTTAAATATTCATTGCGATTTTAGTATTTGACTCTAAATCATAGTCAAAGAACCATTTTGTATCCGCAGACTGAATTGAGAGGATGAACTGTGGAACAATGTGCCATGTCTTTTGTTGAAACCGCTTGTGTACTTGTAACATTTAAATATCACTCTCCGGCCTTTGATAGTCTGAATGTGTTTCAAGGGAAAGTTATTGGATTTTTCAGGTCATTTTTTGGTTTGTATAGACTGGATTGATGACTTCCTCCCATCTTAGCTGATGTGCATGCATAGGTATTTGGAAATTATGGAAAGGCATCACTTTAATTTATGGATCTATAGCACCCCATGATTTATATCAAATATTTAAGACATATGATACCTTTCAAAGTCAAAATATATCTGCAGTTAATTTTATGAAAATGTATGCATGGGTCAACAAAAACCTGCTAGATATCATTCTTCTGTGATTTTAAATAGTAACCGGATAGTAATTTAATCCAAGTGGTACAGTTTGTATTCGAGGGAACTCTCTTGGTTTTTTGCATGTTTCCAAGTGGATTGCTCGTGTTCTGAGGTTGCTATTATACAACTGATCACAAGGTATTTAGGAGTGCATAACAACACACAAGATTTTATATTTCAACAGGGAACTGCTTCAGTATAAAGATAGGTTTCTCAGCACCCCTTCTTCCTCAGCGAGCCCATCAGTGAAATTCAGTGAAATGAAGAACATAATTGGTGGTTGGTTCAATCACTACCAGTCTAGACTAGCCCAGACGCATCAATTAGAGAGGCTGTCTTTTAAAAAGAGAGAGTGCAACCGAAACAAGCAGGGCATTATGGATACGGATCTTTAAAAGTGCAAATCCAGCTTTGCAGATAAAAAAAAATAAGGGGGGGAATGGGGAGGGGGCATTGCAGGAAGAAAAGAGAAAGAAGTGAACTGGAGCTTTGGGACAAGAAAGACAGGAAGTGAGAGAGAGGGAGGAATAATGAGTGAAATGCCATGCAGCACCTCCGAGGACAAAGTTACAGTTCAGCCCGGAGCATATGGTTCACCATATTTAACTAGCGCCCCAACCCCCCGTTTTTTTTTTTTCCTTTTCTGCATGTTTCCTAAGAAGTCCCAGCTCAAACCCAGTGCCGCTGGAAATGTAGGAAGCTTCTAGTGAGAATGAAGCCAAGTGGTGCTAGCCAGCCAAAGCTCCTTTTGCAATGTTTTTCCCCAAAAGAAAGAACAGAAAATGTTAATGTTTGAGTCTCTAATCATACCTTTAAAAAATCAGCTGTATTAATGAACACTGCTCATTTTAAATCCGCTAACTGGGAAGTATTTTATGGGCAAGACAACTCTAGGCAAGCAGCTAGTAGTTGAATACAGTGAAAGTATGAAGACTGTAACAAAGGCCTGGTGATTTAGAGGGGAGTGAGTAGGTGGATGGATAAAAGAGAGGATTTAGAGAGCATTAGGAATATATCAAGCTCCAGGGAAAGAAAGGGTTTAATTGGTATTAATTAAAACACTGCTAATATATTCTAACAAAATCAAATTTGATGTTCTAAACTAATCTCCTTGCTATGTCAAAGGAAAAGAAAAGTATTATCTTATTTGCATCTCTGCAATCCAAATGCATTGCTCATTCAGCGGAATTAATGTTTACCACCAGTCTGTTTAATCTCCTCACACATTTAGTCAAACTTATTCTTTCAAACTAAAAGGATCAAGGCAGGGAATTCGTGCAGATATTGGGAAGACTCGTGGCTGTCCTTGTCACTGGCTTCGTATTTTTCTATGTTCCTTTCTCCTCAGTGACTCTAATGAGGTGGAAAAACGGTGAGACTGCAGCGAGAATGATGAATATAGTTCATTTTTCCTCTTTTTTTTCTTCTGCCTTCCAGGTTATTTAGGAATTGCAGTTGCCAAATTATAGGAGTGTCTTTATTTACACGGCTGATGTTGGTCTGCTAATTAATAATCATATTTATTTCTGATTTCAGAATCTACTTTGTTACAAATTACTATTGAAAAAGGCTCTCAGATCAGAAATTAATGACCCTTTATCGGTTGTTTTCAACTGCAGTTCTCCTAAATGAATGGGGAGGTGAATGTAAAATTTCATACACCAAGAACTGAACTCTTTGTTTCCTTATTAAGTTAAAATTTCTGCAGGGAAATTCACACTTTTATCAAATGGTGAGTTTTATTCTCTATAGTGTTGAACTCTCACAATGGATAAAATTGCCCCTGAGTGACATCATAGCAAAAATATTTCTCCACCCCTTAGTCTCCCAAGACTATGATATCATATGTAAAAATGTGGCTAACCCCAACAATAAATAAGCTAACTGTATTGAGGACCATGTATATGTGTTTGAAGGTGAGGGATTCTGCACAGGATTGAGGATGTGAACTTCTGACTCACCTGCTGAGACGGCTGCCTGCCTGCCCCACTGCCTTTCCCAGCTCCACACCGCAAAAGAGCAGTTGCAGTTCAGCTCCTGTATTGTTCTATAATCCAGGCAATAAATGCTAATTAGCAATGATCAAGGATCTGACTATTCAGAGTAATTATCATAATTTACGTCTTCCTTGCTAAAGACATTCCTTGCTGTTTTTTTTTGTTTTGTTTTGTTTTGTTTTTTAAAATAAACTGTTGTTCTACCATTGCACTGCAGTGGAAAGCACACCGGAGATATGTGTGAGGTAGGATTGGATCATTTGGGTTTCATTCAAAGTCGCCGGCATGTGCCTCTTAGCTTGTTCCAGATGGAATTGCAATTTATTTTCTAAAAAGGAATTCTTGGAAATACACAAAGTTTTGCATGTGCACCAGGAAGATATGATTTTATTTTACAAACCCCAAGGCTCCTCCTTCCAGCCCATCCCCTTCCTAAAATCACTTACTGAGCAGAACAAAGGAAACTGCTAACTACAGAGGCATCTCAGCGAACAGCAGCAGCATGATACAGTCTGTGATATGACCACACATGGCATTGCACGGAAATGCAGCGGAATAAGTCGTTTAAATAGTAACCCTAATTAGCAGACAGATCTTTAAGGAGGTATCAAGAAAATGGATCCAACCAACTTAAATAATAGGCTCCATTCCCCAAGATCACAAATGTACATAGTGATCCGGTGATGGGTTGAATCACAGAAAGAGGAGGACAAAGCCCTTTTCTCAAAATGGAGCTTTGCTCTGGCATCCTGTTTAGGGCACGTTAATCAGACATTTTGTAAAAACAGGATTTAATGCAGGGCTCTCTCTTTTCAAAGATATGATCTGCCATCCTCTTGCACCTTTCTTTTATCAGTTGATCTAAATTATCACCTGAAAAATTGTGATCCCCCTTAGATTTTCATATAATTGCTGCAGAATATACATGAAGCCTTCTCCACATTCTATAATGAGGCTTGTAGCCCAGGTTTTTTCTTATTGCTTGAAGCAAACAAGGATACTTTACACAGAAGGAACAGAATAAATAACCATGTTGAAATTCTATTTATTGGAGCTTTACCTATCAAGGTTATAGTCCCAGGGTCCTTTGTTCATTGGCCTTTATGGAGAACTTCAGCTTTTACTTGAGGGCTATGAGCATATTAGAGGGATAATTCCCTTTGAATACTACACAGAAGGAGCCACCTGCAAAATGTTGATGCTCTTATTGAAATCTCAAGTGGAATCAGCTTTCAAAAAATTAGATATTAGAGACATCCAATATAATTTGCAATATGTAATTATACGAAAGTGCATATAGATGTGTTTGCTTTACATGTTTCCTACTTGAGATTTTTTTTTCTCTTTGGCATTTCTCATCATTTGACATGGATCCTGAGTAGAATGTTTTTCAAGTCAACTTAAAAATTTTTCTTGTTAATTAACATAAGAATAAAGGACTCTGTGATCTGTGTTCTCATGCAAGAATGCATGTGTATAACATCAACGTTGGCAATTAATCATATCTGACAAAGTTGTCATTGCAGAGACTGTTGCATTACTTGTAAAATATTTGCTGCTTTAATCTTCATCCTAACTTTAGATAATTTGAAGTAAGGAAGAACACTAGAATAGTAAATATTATTCATAAGACATCTATTTCCTTTATTTAAGTAATGAGATAACATGTCAAGGAAATGGTCTTAGGTAGAGACAATAATTTTAACCTGCTCAGAGTAACCAAGCTCATAACAGTAATCTTCCTCCATTTTGCATGGCACGTGATTAAGAACCGAGACTCTGCCAGGGATCATAGATGCCAGGCATCAGCCTCCCTTTGGGTGCCTCAGTGTGGTCCGTTCATGGCCACAACTCCCTCTCCACAGAGCGGAGCCCTGAAGATCTGCTATCAGGGAGGAACCTGGGCCATGCAGCAGCAGCAACTGTCTGCCTGCCACTGCCACCTGCTCTGTGCACAGGCGATGATGCTCTTGATGAAGATCGGGAAACTCATCACAGTCAGGTCACAGAAGCACCTAAGCAACCAGTGCCAGGGCCCCAGTTTATGTTTATCTGCTCAGAGACCAGATTCCAAGGGACAAGGGTCGCTCATGCTGAGATGACACAAGATCTTACTTCATCCCAATTAAGTAGGCATGGATGCCAAGGAAAACTGATTTGTTAAACAGTTGACTCCTAATACACACCTAGAATATGGTGGTTCGCTTATTTATAATTCTTCAAATTTATTTTAAAAGAGGAGTCCATGTTCTAAAAGAGACATTTCTGTGGGCTCTATCTATGATACACATTGGTTTGCTTTTCCTCTGGGCTTTCTATTAGGTTACCCAAAGGAGTAAAAAATAAATTCTGTGAACACCTTTCCTTGACACAATAGCATTTTAACTTATTCACAATTAAGTCTACCACACATGTAGCAAAGGCTTAGCACCCCACCCTCCACTTTGTGTCCACAACATAATGAATTCTAAAATATGTAAGATGTATATTTTACTTAACTACTCATCTAGGATCCATTCTTGCATGTTTGGTCAGAACAGAAAAATACTAATTAACAATATTTAGCAGCAGGTTATGTTATAGGTCCCGGAGCAAATACACTTGCCATCTAGAGAGCCAAGGTCTTTCATGTATCCCAAGTGTTTAGGGCAGAAATCAGTGAGAGAAGGTGGAATATCTCTTGGTGTACATACCTAACTCATTACGCATCCTCATTGTGTGAGCTTAATGAAGAGGCTGACAATAAAAGCTTTAGTTAAATTAAAATCCACCTGCAAAGTACACTTCATTCATAACATCTATTGAAAAATAAAAGAAATATTAATACAGTTCTTCCCAAACATTCTGATCTGTAAGATGCGTGGGTTGGATTCATTGATCTCCAATTATTTTAACTGAGAATTTGTGAAGCTGCTCCAAAGTAGAGGTACAAGAACGACTCCGGGACCCTTGACTCTGGAGATGCAGAGAACCAAGTCTTATTTGTTTTAAGACTTGTCCTTTAAAGTTATATTCAATTCCACCTCCAGGTACTGTATTTATTAACATGAAGTTGTCTTGATGCTAAAACAGTAAAGTTCATTTTTAGGAAAAGCAGTGGCAGAGAGAGGAATAGCTGGAGAATGAAAAATGCTCTCAGTTCTAAGCCCACTCTGCAACACAAACATAGAAGAAACCCAGACAAGCACCTGCCTCCCTACTTTATTTATTAAAAATCTTTGTGTTGAAAGTGTTACTTATGTCCCCATTTCCCCCCCCCAGTGACCTCTTCTAGACTACCCCCAACCCCTACCCTGGCCTTCATCACCCTGTGGTCTGTCCATGGCTTATGCATATATGCATACAAGGTTTCTGGTTGATCTCTTCCCACCCACCTGCCCTTTCCACCCACCCTCACCTTCCCTCTGAGATTCCGCAGTCTCTCTATTCTAAGAGCATATTCTTTAATCCCTCTGCCTTCATTTAATTTCTTTGCTTTTCTCATTGGGCTGACATCTTTGAATTTCACCTTTCCCTTTCCACTTGACTTATTTGAATCATGTCAATAGTCCCTTCAAAAGTCTACAATAGTTATATTAACACACTACACTTCTAAAATTAAATTTTAATATGTTCAAAACCCCTGAAATTTGCTTTGCTCCATTCTCTAAAACCACTCAAATATATCATCTTTTTTTTTTTTGCTCCATTTTCTAAAACCACTCAAACATATCATTTTTTAAATTTTATTTTATTTTATTTTTAGCAAACCTATTTCCCCTGGCTTCCCAGCCTTTGAACCTGTCCATGTGCTGTTTTTCCCCTCTGTAAACTCTGTGCCTTCACCTCTTCCACACCTCAGAAACACTTTTTATTTCTTGCTTTCTTTCCTTCCCTCCTCCCTCATTCTTTCTCTTTTCCTTCCTTTCCTTCCTTCCTTCCTTCCTTCCTTCCTTCCTTCCTTCCTTCCTTCCTTCCTTCCTTCCTTCCTTCCTTCCTTCCCTCTCTTGGGCATGAGCCAGGCACTATACATTTAAATACAGGAATTGACATTAACTTCTAGCAACTCTGATGGCTTCGACCACTCTGCATTGCTGAGGACTTATGTACCCACAATTATTTCATTTTGCATTTACTCTTTAGCTATTTGAACAAGTCCCTGATGTCCTGCGTTCCGCTGTTGGTTCTCTGCATGCCCTGTTTCTCAGTTGCCTGTGGGATTCACCTGAAGTTTCTCTTACAGACATTTCTCCCAGGGGATTAGCATGGTGCCCTCACACGCCCACAGAGCTGTTGCTGGTCTGAGTCAGGGGCACAGTAAGAAAGGGCTATGTGTTCCTGGTGCCGCAGTCTGCACGTAGTCTGGAACAGTGGGGAGCTAAAGTATCAATGCACGTGTTTATGTTTATTGAGCACTAAATGTGATGACTTTCTGTGACATGTTCTGTTGTGTTTTTTAGTTGTGTGGATGTTCCTTTCAGCTGATCCTATAGCCCCCAGGAAGGTTCAAAGACCACAGAGAGACCCAGTGGATGCCCAGGCCACTCAGAAGCTGAAACAAAAGTAATCGCCTGAGGACACCTCTTCTGCTCAGCAACACCCTCACCCCACAGGCCCTTCAAGAAACAAAGAAACTTAAGAATGCCATCTAGATTTTTTGACATTGGTTTTGAGAGAGAGGGAGAGATGGGCAGACATACAGAGAGAGATTTGGTATTCTGCTTATTGATGTATTTATTGGTTGATTCTTGTATATGCCCTGGCGGGGATTGAACCTGAAACCTTGGTGTATTCGGACCACTTTCTAACCAACTGAGCCACCTGGCCTGGGCTCATGCCATCTAGATTTTTCATGAGCCAAAGAAAAATTTATTCCTTCATTTGTATTCCTTCCTCATTAGTATTCATCTGCTTGAATTTAAATTTAATGCGACACTTATTTTTTAAAAGTCTTCCAAGTATACATTTGCTTATGAATGCACCAATTTTTAAAATAGGAATTGCACAAATGTGTTAATATTTTAAGGAACATTAATGTTCTAAGTAGATTGATTTTTAGCCACACACAAAGTGTGATCTTAAGAGTGACCTAAAGAGTATAAAGTGCTCTTGAAATAACAGCAGTGAGAGGTGATCCGAAGGGTAAAATAATGGGGGAAGTCATAACGCAACAGAAATGCCACATATCCTGCCTGACATCAACCAAGCAAGCACTCTTTTTATTCAGCCATCTGGGACACATGAGCTATGATCACTGCTTCTGGCCAGGAAATCTAGTTAGACAGAAGGACACAAACTTTCAAAAAGATAAATAACGACTCAGGTCAATAGATGGCAAGACCCAAACCCAACCCAAAACAAATGGTTTAAACAAGGAACCCCGAGGAGATCAGCAGAAGCAGGACAAAACTGGTCTGTTCAGGGAAGAGGGTGCCCCTAAAGAGAAAACGATGAAGTGAATCTTAAAGGATGTTAAAGAATTAGATAAGTGGAAAGAAAGGGGAAAAGCGTGTCTTTTAGATAGATGCATTTTTGTGAGAGCAAACGCACACACAGCTGTCTCACCCCAGGTGTTGCCTACAATTATAATTATATTTCTTTGCCATTAAAGAAAGTGACTGGTAATAATATGAGAGCTTGTGATTATTCTGTTAACCTAATAATAATAGTATTTATTGTAGTCTCACAATATGTTAAGCATTTTATGTTAGCTCACTTAAGCCTCACAGCAATTCAGCAAAAACCCATTTTATAGGTTAAGAAAACTGAGTCTTAATGCAGTTAAGTGACTTGCTACATAGCCAATACAGAGTTCACATCCAGAATTGCAATTGCAAAACTCATAGCCGAAGGCCATGGCTTCCAGCTGGCGTGCTGCCAGACATGTGAACCATGCAACAGCTGACTGGTCAGGCTGGGCACTGCCCTCTTTCCCCCAAGGCTGTCAAGCTAGAACAATAGTAGCTGACCAGTGTGAATGAATCAAAATTATATCTATGTTTTTGTTAGATTGGCAAAAAAATGTAATCTATTTTTGGTGTGTTGCAGAATTTTACTAGTTAGTTTATGTGTGCCATGAGATGAAAGAGATTGAAATCCCTGATCTAAGGCCTGCAGTCGCAATATTGCAATCATTACATTACTACTTGATATTATTTTTGTTGTAAACAAAGAGCTATTTCCTTAATCCCTTCAAATTTTTCAGATTTTTGGTTAAGTTATACTAGAATGATAGAATGTATTTTCCTAATAGAAAATTGAAATAATTGGGGAATAGAGCATATTAATATTTTAGGCTTTTTTCTTTCTTTTTTTTTTTTTGCTAGAACTTTAAGGAGATTCTTCAATTTTGTCTGCATAGTCTCAACTTCTTTAAAAGAAAAAAAAATGGGTTGGTAGTGATTAAAGGTCAGTTAATCTGTGTCCTTCCTACAGGTGAGAGAGAGGGGCTCTTGGAGGCCTCATATTTACGTTCCCCCAAGCTAAGCACAACAGCTTGAACCACCCACCACCCACCAAGAACCTAAACCAGTCATGAACTTGACCTTGATTAGTGGAAACATTTTATCTCAGAGGTTTGGGAGCCTTGTACCTAGTAGATTGTTTCAGCTTTGCACCTCTTTGGCTTCCCAGGTTAATATGAAAAATATCTAGCTGTGAACTAATTACCATTTTAGATCCTGGTCCCTGGCCAGTTTTCTCAATAGTTAGAGCATCAGCCCTGGTGGCAGATTCTTCAGTCCCAGTAGGGAAGCAAGTAGGAGGCAACCAATTGAGGTATCTCTGTCACTTCAATGTTTCTCTCTCCCCCTCCTCCTACCTTTCCAATCTCTCTAGAAATCAATGGAAAAAATATCCTTAGGAGAAGATTAAAAACCAATCATATAATGGCCCAAGTTATTATGTGCAATATATTCAATGATATTCTTAAGGTATTTGAAAAGTTGGTTCACCTAAACAAATCCAATCTTCTAACTATTTTGTTAACCAATTTTGTGCACAGTATGCATTTACAAGTGTTTCTGCATGAATATGACTTTCAATAGTCCTTCAATTTTAAAAGTGTCAATGGTTATTTGCTATTTTAATACTCACTTATCTGTGTATCAATTCAAGAATATTTCAGCCATAAAAAGCTAGAATTGAGAAAACTTCACTCTTCTTTACCAGCCCCTTTGCATTTAATTGGCATTTGGTTATGATTAATAAAATGGTCAGCTGGCCCAGCTGGCATGACTCAGTGGTTGAGCATCAACCTATGAACCAGGAGGTTATGGTTTGATTCCCAGTCAGGGCACATACCTAGATTGTGGGTTCAGTCCCCACTGTGGGCCATGCAGGAGGCAGCTGACCCATAATTCTCTCTCACCATTGATGTTTCTATCTCTCTCCCTTTCCCTCCCACCCATTAATCAATAAAAATACATTTTAATAAATAAATAAATAAATAAAATGGTCAGCTGGATGACACAGAGATTCAGAACACAGTTCTGCCTTGAAGGAACCTGTGAAGTGGGGTCCACTTCAGGACCAGCGTCTCGCTTGGGATGCCAGATAAGAGACAGCTGCACATCTCCTCTCAGACACTGGCATTGTCAGACAGAGCTCCTCATGGCTGAGCTTGGCCTGTTTTCCAGATGGTTATTGGCTGTATTTCACCCAGTTCTCATTCAATGAGATCGTAAATAAACAGGGCTTTTAAAGTAGCCAAGCACAGAATATGATTTTGTTGGCATTTTATAAGGCTTTGTTATATGTCCCTGGAACCCTCAATAAAAGGAATATTGCATCCACTGTGAACTTGTGTATTTCCTGGAAGAGCATGCTCTCAATACGAGGTTGTTGGCACCAGAGTACACAAAGCTAGCTTCAGGATCCAGGATCCAGCAAGTAATCTAATATGATAGGAAAATTTCAATTCAGAGACAATTTCTAAATGACCTTATGTTGCCTTTCAATAAATTTCACTGTCATCTACCCAAGTCAGAAACCAATGAGTGCTCCTCATCTTTCTCTTTTCAGCTGTCACGGCCAGTCAAATATTTTTTTTTCTTCTTCTTCCTGTTTTCCAATGCATCTGCACGTCTCCACCTTCCACATGGCTGCAGCTAAGACACACCTCACTTCTCACCCGGATCAGGGCATCAGGCCTCCAGTTTTTCCTCCAGTGCTGCCAAGCGGTAACCAGGAAAATCTCCCTATGCCACAAATACCATCACATCCCTCACAGTGCCCAGCATTTTATTGGATCCCTATTGCCCTTGAAATAGCATGACACCTAAAGCCCTTCCTATCCTGGATCCTGGCCCAACATTCTTCTTCTTCCCCACATTCTTTTCAGTGTTGCTGCCACACATATTTGCCATTTCTTAATGCTCTTTTTATACCCTGCGCTTTCTCAGACATCCACACTGTCTGGGTGGCTCTCGCTCCACTGCCCCTTCCAGACTCTGCATCTCGCCCCTTGGCTCTCATCCTGGAACCCTTTCCTCTCGGGAATCTTTGCCTCAACCATCCTACCATCACCCTATGACTCTCTTTTTTCATCGGTGATTCCATAGCCTCTGTGCACTCCTCCTAGTAGCACTGATCACCCTGATTATTGATAACTTGTGCCAGTCTTCTCTCTTTGAATATGTGGTTCCAGAGTTGCCTTGTTCAGTAGGGTCGCCATTTGCCATATGTGGCTACTTCAATTTACAATCAAGTAAAATAAAAAAATTAACTTCTCAGGTGCACTGGCCACATTGTAAGGGCTCAGGTGCCACGTGACTAGGTGTAGGTAAAAAGCAATCCCCTTAATCAGTGTAGGTAAAAAGCAATCCTGTATCCTGGAAAGTTGTCCAGGACCAGGCTATTCTGAAAGACAGGCACTGTGTCTCCTTTTTCACTGCACCCTCTGGCACTGGCAGCCCTTCCTAGTGGAGCTCACCCTCTGAACCACAGAGCAAAACAACCAGGTGAGTGACTCTTTTCTCAATTCCTTCAGAAATGACATAGCACTAAAACTATGCTATATGCATGAGAAGTAAATCCTAATAAAAGTGTAATATGCAAATGAACCATCACACCAAGATACAGATGGCAGCCCCATGTGGACACAAGATGGCCGCAACAAGATGGCCACCACAAGATGGCCTGCAGGGGAGGGCAATTGTGGGAAGTTAGGGGCGACCAGGCCAGCAAAGGAGAGCAGTTGGGAGTGACCAGGCTGGCAGAGGAGGGTAGTTGCAGGAAACCAGGCCAGTAAGGGAAGGCAATTGGAGGAGACCCAAGCCTTCAGGGAGGCCAGTCAGGGGCACCAGGCCTGTAGGGGAGGGCAGTTGTGATAATCAGGCAAGCAGGGAGGAAATTTAGGGGTAACCAGGCCATCGGGGGAAAGCAGTATGGGGGACCAGGCCTGCAGTGGAGGGCAGTTGGGGGGAACCCAGGCCTGCAGGGGAGGGCAATTGGGGGGGGGGGTACCAGGCCTGCAGGAGAGGGCAGTTGGGTGGGACCAAGCCTGCAGGGGAGGGCAGTTGGAGGGCAGGCCTGCAGGGTAGAGCCATTGGGGGGGACCAAGCCTGTAGTGGATGACAGTTGGGAGGACCCAGGCCTGCAGGGGAGGGCAGTTGGGCGGGACCAGGCCTGTAGGGGAAGGCAATTGGGAGCCAGCAGTCCTGGATTGTGAGGTGGATGTCCAAGCGTCCATTTAGGCCCAATCCCAGTGGACAGTCAGAGATCCCTCAAGGGGTGCAGATTGGAGAGGGTGCAGGCTGGGCTGAGGGACACAACCCCTGCCCTATGCATGAATTTCATGCACCGAGCCTCTAGTTAATGTATAACATGTAAAGATGCCCAAAATATTAAGGCTTAATTTTAGCATAAAGCCCTCACTGAGAAAGTCTCCTTTAGACTATTAAAAATGTAAGTGCCTTATAAGTGCTGACTGAGTAAGGATAAGACACATCTAAACACAGAGGTTTTGTTTTGTGTGTTTTGTTGTGTGGATCCATGTAGGAGGCATGTCGAGATTCCCAAGGGCCTCCTTTCTAGAGGATGTGAGGATAGATAATTTCTTCTTTCACCCCAAGCATAGCTGACCTGGGTCACGCAATAGGATTACCCATTCTTTCACTTTGCTTGGTTTCTGCTGGGAAACAGAAATAGAGAACTGAGCTGTTATTCAGCGAGTGAGATCAAAGTGAAAGTGATTAAAGTAACTATCAGATTTGATAAGACTACATGTTCTTAGGGAATTGCCAAAGTTCACTTATACTGTTAATTATTTTCTGAGCACCACACACTTTGTTAGGTACTGAGGACACAGACAATTCCTGTCTCAGAGCAAAGTAACATTAATATTATCATTCCAGTTCCTCTCCCTGCATTGTAGCAAGAGCACTTGACCTTGGCTGACGTTGTAACCACTTGGGGAATTTAACAAATACTGATACCTTGGCCCTTCCTCAGAAGACTCTGACATAATTGGTATGGCCTGGGATTCTGGTTTTTTAAAGATCCCAGGAGAGTACAGTGTGCAGCCAATGCTGAGACATGATCTTGGAGTGAACTCGGAGATCAAGAGTCTTTGGTATCAATAATCGATAGCATATTGGAACCAAAACGAGGAACTTTAAAATGGCCTGTTGTGCATATCATCATTTTACTGTGTATTTCTCATAAGATAAGCTTATACCTAAGAGTTCATCCAGGCCAATAGACAGTTCATGACTGAGGTGCGACCTGACAGCAGGTGTCTGCCACCAGCTCAGTTCTTTGTTTACTACCCCACGCAGCTCAGGAAAACGGAACATAGAACCATCTTCACGTCAAAAGACAACCACAAATTTTTATAACATGATATATATATATATATATATATATATATATATATATATATATATGTGTGTGTGTGTGTGTGTGTGTGTGTGTGTGTGTGTGTGTATGTGTGTGTGTGTGTGTGTGTGTGTGTGTGTGTGTGTGTGTAAAGAGAGAGTTCAGTTCCTCAGGAGCCCTAACCGCATTCTTATGAATTCTAAAATCAAAATACCTGTGTTGAATTCCACACATAACTAAGAAGAACACTTTGCCTTTAAATTTGAACTACTCAATAGAAGAAATAGTAGTGGGAGGAAAAATGAGTACATTGTGCTCCCACATTTTCTGTTCTCACCCACCTTATTACATAACGTTCTATTCAATGTAATACTTCACAGTGCAGGTAAAAATCGCCAGGCTGTCCCCAGAAAAATAACTACCGTTAAAAAGTTAGCTCTCTTAGCCATCACCACACACACTTTTAGATTCCACTTGGGGATTGAGAAAACTCAGGATACATAAATCACTGAGTTCACGCTCCACCCACAGAAGACTACACAGAAAATGTGAGTCTTTCCATTCTTAAGGCATCAAAATAAAACTAACGTGCACACACTCCTTTCAAAATGCATTTTGTGTGTGAGAGCCTACGCAGTGGGGAAATTCTGTTTTGTATCTATTCCAAATCCTCGTGCTGTCATATAATCCCATTTTCTTTTGTTCCCTGTGGAGAAAAGAACATCTGCTCTCCATTCTCTCTGAACTCAATCCCTTCAGCTCCTTAAAGACTCCCAGCTTCCTTCCAGCGCCTCTTCCCTGGGAGAAGTGATAGCCATTCCCTTCAGGTAGTGTCTCTCCTGCATCGTGCAGCCTCACTCTCATGTCACACATACTCATGCTCATCACATCATGCTCATAGCAAAGCAAGCCTTGGCCAGCAGCAAAACCAAACAAATGTGTCCTTGTTTCCATAAATGAAGTTATACGTCCAATAATAGATACTGCATACATAGTTGTGAATGCTAATCTTCCAATAATTATGTGCCAAAATTGTTATAATTTTATTCAGAAAATATTGGCCATCTGTTGCTTTTAGAAATGAATTAAAACTTCAATGATTAGGTTTTAATTTCTTTTATGCAAGTGTTCCCCAAACTGGCCTGGAATGGCCCCTCACCACTCCCCAGCAGGAGCCCACCCCTTCACAAAAACAGATACTGAATTGGAGCATCCAGTCAAAGGGGAATCGCTGTCTGAGCATTCCTATCTGCTTTGTCATTCATGTTTTAATAAATTCCAAATATCATCAAGTGTTCCACATTGTGCCAAGTGTAGCTAATTACATGAAGTGACCAGCTGTGATAAAGAAATTCCAGAGTGCCAGTCCCATAACGTGTCAACATCTGGTTTGTGTATGTTTTCAAACCCTACATGTTAAGTGATACTAGAAATTAAGACATGAATATTTAGCAGAATCTTGCTCTTACCAACTTTCTATTAGAATATTCAGTTTTCATAAAGGAAAAGTTGGTGAGGAGGTGTTCTACTGAACCTGTTGAGGAAGGCTGGAATCTGTTAACCGGAAGGATGACACTGCACAGCTAGGAAACATGGAATGTTAAATTATCATATGATTTCTGTTTCTCTGCCAGTTTACTGCATCTCCATACAGGAGGCTCAGATAACCACATGTTGAACTCATTTGACATTTCATGATGCCAAGATTTCAGGCAAACCAGCACTGAAAAAGATGGCATATGTGTATGTGCTTGTGTGTGATTATTGTTATTAACCCGCATGCATACTCACCCCATGCATGCTCACCCCGTGCATGCTCACCCTGTGCATGCTCACCACGTGCATGCTCACCACGTACATGCTCACCACGTACATGCTCACCACGTACATGCTCACCACGTGCATGCTCACCACGTGCATGCTCACCCCGTGCATGCTCACCCCGTGCATGCTCACCCCGTGCATGCTCACCCCGTGCATGCTCACCCCATACATGCTCACCCCGTGCATGCTCACCCCGTACATGCTCATCCCGTACATGCTCACCCCGTGCATGCTCACCTCATGCATAAGTTGGCCACCAACTGTTTGAGCACTTTGAGAAACTTATTACCCAGGTTTGGTGAAGCCCACTGGATTTTCACAATGTTCCAGAGCTGCAGGAAGGGCAGTGTGAGCCTCACTCACAGGGCAGCCATCCCTACGTGGAGGGAAGTGCCTCGAGAGGAGAGTTCCTCAAGGATGAAACTCTCCAGGTTTATCTACTAGTGAAAAGTCACCTAGGACCTGAGGTCTAAACTTTGCTCTGATTATGTATTTTGCACTAAGTCACTTAAGTTAGCCTATCAGAAAACTCTCACTTTAGGCTTATCTTATTGCCCTTGGGCGATTAACTGCCAAAGACAGGGTAAGTCTGTTCAGCATAAAACTTGTAATAAACTCAAGGACTGAAAAGAACCATTTGTCCTTTGCCCATACTTACAGCTTCTTAAATGCTTGCACCCTATCACTACCTGGGGTCAAACATTGCATGGAAGAGAGTGATAGCATAGCCTACAATAGTGGGAAGAAGAAAACCAAAACGAGTGGAATTGTAATGCATTATGTGAGGTCCTCAGCATTGCTTTTTTCCAGTTTTCTCTTGCTCTGCCATAGTGTGATAGTGGTAGATTTAGTGGGAAAATATGACCTAGCCAATTGTAGAATAACCATGATATCTTGAATACCTCTAGAGAAGAGACCTTTAAAAATCTCCACTTACTGATTAAATAGTTGCTCTCCTAGAGTGCAACCATCATTCTATATAACAAAAGGCTAATATGCAAGTTGTGCCCTGGACCAGGAGTTTGACCAGGGGGTGGGGCTGGTCAACCAACTGCCTGCGGCCCCTCTGCCAGTCAGGCTCAGCACCATTGACCTTGATCAGGGCGGGCAGCCAGAGAACCCACCCATGCATGAATCCATGCACTGGGCCTCTAGAATAATTGGTCATTACTTTGAATGGTACTCCATGTACTGGAATTACTCAACTAAGGATTTCAATCAACATTAAGGAGAATTTTAGAAAATATGCCAGAGAGTGAATGTCAAGAGGTCTAGTTAAAAGTCTTAGTGTTATTAATCAAAGTTCCCATGTTCTAGATCTAACTTTATCAATAATTATTTTCTGTAGTTCCTTTAGGTCTTCTGTAGAATGAGAAACATTGTAGCTAATTTATTCATCTTTTACAAAGATATTAAAAGTAAATATGATAAAAATGTTTCTAAAACTCTTTTACTGCCTTCAATATTTTCTCCTTATCTTTTGCTTTTGGCATTTTAATTATAATGTGTCTTGTTGTGGGTTTATTTGTGTGCATCTCTTTTGGAGCTACCTGGGCTTCCTGGGTCTGAATGTTTTACTCCCCAGGTTAGGGAAGTTTGTAGTCACTATTTCTACAAATCCAAAGATCTCTCTCTCTCTCTCTCTCTCTCGCTCTCTCTCGCTCTCTCTCGCTCTCTCTCGCTCTCTTTCTCTCTCATTCAGTACCCCCATGCAAATTTTAGTGTATTTAATGTTGTCCCATAAGCACCTTATGCTATCTTCACTAATTTTTTTTCTCTTTTTGCTAATTTGATTTCACTGTCCTATCTTAGAATTGATTTATCTTTTTTTTTTCTTTGTCTACTCTGTTGTTGAGCCCCTTTAATGTATTTGTTTGTTTATTTATTGGGCTCTGTGACTTCTGTTGGTCACTTTATTATATTTTCCACATTTTGTTGACGTTCTTATGGTGTGTGTCCACTCCCCTCCCCAGCTGAGTGGTCATCTTAATGAACGACCGCTACTTTGAACTCTTTATCAGATAAATTATTTACTTGTTTCATTACTTTTCCCCCTGAGGTTTTTATCTTATTCTTTCTGTGGGACATATTCCTTTGTTTCTTCATTTTATTTGACTCGTTGAAACGGTTTCTGTGCAGCAGATATGACAACCCTCTCCTCCCATGGTGCACCTCCCATGGGTGGTAGAGAAACCTGGCCTTCAGCCTTGCCTGACCCTTCACCCTCTCTCAAGCTCATGCTTGTCCGAATGGCTGCACATGTTGTTCATGGCTCCTGGGAGCTTAGAACATGATCCCTAAGAGGAGAATACCAGCACCTAGGTCTAGGCTGTCTGGAAGCCAGCTCTCCAGTAAACAGTGTTTAACCATGTAAATATAGACTGTGGAGCCACAAGTGCTAACCCTGCTGGTCAGGTGATGGGAAAGATCCCCAGGATGACAGTTGCAAAAAGTGGAGCAAAAGTAGGTTTATAGTTATACGAAAAAATAATGCAATAATTAATAAATAATGAAACAAAAATAAACTGTGTTTGGCATACTCACCAGGGTAACCCTATCTTTGCTCATCTCTATAATCTATTTTTCTGGGAGATGCTAATGAGCTGCAGCAAGACAGGGAGAATGCCTCGGGCTTCACAGCCACCTCTCCTTGGACAGCTCCACGGGGCACGTAAGTGGCCAAAGCTGGAGCCTGGCCCTTGGACCACAGCTCCAGGACAAGCACACAGCCGCCTTCAAAGGAAGCCTCGCCCGCTGCCTGGGCAGCCTTCCCAGAGCTACCTCTCCCTCTCTCTGGTTGCCCACGTCTGTGGGACCAAGAAGGCAAGACACCTGGGCACCAGAACCAGGCAATCAAAATCACACCCATTAGTTCTGAATTATCCAAGTTAGTAGAGAAGAGTAGGGATACAGATGTCATAAGCAAAATAAAACGATTTTCAGAATGTATTTCCAGCCAAATTTCCCTCTGGATTCTAGATCCATAAATTTTCAATAATGAAAATGCCACAGAAGCCACCCAGCCTCTCCCCTGCTGGCCTACAATGTGCCAACTTGGGGGTCACTACTCCATCCTGAGGCAGACAGGGAGTTTACTTACTTTTTCTTTATAGTGAATCCTACTTCCACCCATAGGCCATTCCTACTTTTACCCATGTGTCATGCCTACTTTTACCCATAGGACATGCTTACTTTTACATATAGACCATATAGTGCAGCTGATTATTTTTGGTAGGCTCCACACTCCAGTTTGTCTCTCTGCCTATTAAAATGCGTTATTTAGAATTGAATTAAACTTTCTAGATCTAGACTAACAGATGGAGGGTAGAAAGTAATACTCACTTAAAGTGTTTTTTTCCTAAGTACCGAATCTCTGTACTAAACTTCACATCAACCATCTTGGAACCATTTAGCAGTGTTGACCCATCTCATCTTACTATCCTTTAAAACACTTAAGTCAATTTTGGGTATGCCACTATCAAACACCACTTCCCGTATCCTTATATACCTATTCAGCCCATTCTGTCTCCCAACAGATTTTCATCCTTATTAGGGTATCTGATATATTAGACTTTTTTTTAGCATCGGTTTATAGACTTATTTGAATCAAATTTGCCCAAAGAATTTACAAAAAGCCTTGTCAAATGACTTGTTGAAATGTCATATCCCCAAACTGTCAGTCTAATAACTGTCAAAGAAAGAGGTAAATGTAATCTAGAACATTTTGGGTTTGTTTGCTTGTTTTTTGTTTTTTGGTTTTTGGTCTCATGTTTACATCAGTTTTTTAAACAATGGCAAATGCTGGGAAGAGCCACTAGATGAATGATGAGTGGCAAAGGAATGATGGTTTGGGATCAATACTTTGCTTCAGATAATCAATGAAGCTACATTTGGTAAGTGAAGAATTGAGATTACTATTGCATATGTTGATGTTTTAAATACTGAATTTTCCTATTTCTTGCTCTCTTTGGTATGATAAATAATCCCTCTTGAAAGAGAAAATTTAGGGTAAATGGAGTTGGAAAGCTCTTGCCATAATATGTAAGGATATAAATATGACCTTACACCCTTGCTCTTACCTATTACACATAATAAAGGAAAAGGAACGATAAAAAACAATAACAAACAAACCAAAAACACCTTGGTTTCTCCCTGCAGTAAAAATTCTCTGTAGGAAAAAGGGAGTTATGTAAGGTAAGTTTTATCTGACAACTATTCCAGGGGTTGTTACCAAACTGCCTAACAATGCTCATAATAATGCATTTTAATTTAATTGATTTAGCTCAGATGAATTGAAATTTATGACACAGCAGTTCCACAATCTGGCTTCAGAGAATGGAATTCTCAGTAAGGCTCCAGTGTGCTGTGCTCTTGAGTGGTGATGTTATCCAGACATTGAAAGCCTTCTTTTCATTCTTTTTCTTACTCTTTCTGTATGAAGATTTGGGAATTATTTTTCTGTACTACATTTTCTTTTGCTTTTTTCTTCTTTCTTCTTCCCTCCATTCCTCTTCTCTCCTTTCCTATCTCCTTTTCTCCACTTTTCTTTCTTTCTGTCTTTCCTCTTTCCCTTTCTTCCTTTCTTTTTTCCTTTTTTGTTTTTCCTTTTTTTTGTATTTTCCCCGTTTTTAACTCAGTTTCGGAAAATTATTGCTCTTTTACCAATTATTAACATTTAAGTGACATTGCTACTTACATTTGGTGTGTACTTGTGACCTTATTTCTTATTTCTCACGCTACTGCTGTTCTCTCAAGACTTTATCTTTGAATAAACCTGTGTTAAAACAAAGGAACTCCTCATCTCTCCTCCTTGTCCCAATGGTTAACCCCATTCACTCTCATTGTTCTCCTGTGATCTTCACTCCATAATTGCTCTTAAATTGGAATGTGCATCAGTGGACCTCTGAGAGCTGTTCACTGGCAGGTTGTGGGGCACCACCCCTGATTCCCCTGCAGCATATCTGGGCAGACACCGGGAAGCGCATTTCTGTCAAGTTCCAGTGTGTTGCTGTTGCCACATTTGAGAGCCACATTCTAATTCCAAACAATTATTTCATTTTCCTTCAACTATTTCCTCAATGTGACAAATACTATCAGTTCATTTAATCTTCTTTAATAACATTCATTTCAGCAACTTTTAATCATCAATGTGGCTCCTCTTTGGACTATTTCCAAATCCTTCCTTGTTGGGTGCCTAGAACTGGGCACTAGACTGCGGATAATTCTGACATAATAAAAGCAGCAGCCCCTTATATTTCTATGATGTATTTCTCCCAAAAGTTTGGTGCAGTACTTTTTTATTATTTTGTTTGTCTGGCTAATATTGATGTGAATCTATCTAATTTAGATAAAGGAGGCAACTGAGGGAAGAGACACTGAGCAATCACCAGGAAGATCTACAGGACAAGATGCAGACTCAGTCTTTATGTCTCCTGGTTTACAGCTTTATTTCAAATCTTGGAGGAATTTTTTAATTTATAAATTCAAAATCCAGTTCAGCTCCTTGAGTCAGGTGAACTGCATAGATCTATAATAAAATGCCCCCAAAATTAGAGTATTACTTAATTTTTACTAAAAATTGTTATTGATTATTCAGATACCAACTAAGCCTAATTTTAAAAGTCTATTCAAATAATATGCAAATTTAAAACTCTTTTATGTGGAATTTTATTATTCTGATCACAAATAATGTCTTTTAACTGTGACCTCACCTTTGGCTTTCAGTTCATGAAACATATTAAATTTGGTTCAGTTTGTCTCCCAGATTCTTCCTGCTGTCATAAAATAGCCTTCTACTTTGGCCTACAAATTGGTGATAGCATTGTTTCATTTTTATAATTAGGAACCTCTATGTGGTTCACTCAGCTGGTTTTATGTACTGCATATTTACAAAAACAAAAGTGAGATGAGAGATTAGAGGCTAAACAGTTTCTCAACATAGCAACTTTATTATTTACACTGGAGGCCCAGTGCACGAATTTGTGCACTGGTAGGGTCCCTCACACCAGTGCACGATCAGGACTGGAGGGACCGAAGGAGGGTTCCCTGGCATGTCCAGTCCATCTCGCCCAGTCCTGATTGGCTGGACACCAGCAGCAAGCTAACCTACTGGTCAGAGCATCTGCCCCTGGTGGCCAGTGCGCATCATAGCGATCAGTCAAATGGTTGGACACTTAGCATATTAGGCTGTTATTACATAGGATTTTTTCAAAGTCCTTTAGCTGTTTAAGTCCCATGGTTCTCTCTCTGGCTTTTTAAAACCCTGTCCTGTCTTCCCACCATGACAACAAAACTGGAGTTGATGGGCTCTTGAGGGTCCTGGTAGCTGCTGTTGTAAAAGGGAAAGGCTCCACCTGTGACTGACACGTGTGGTGAGTCAGCAGCAAGAACCACATTCATTTCCACCAAGGAAATAAGCAGCACCAGGGACCGGTGTCCTCACCCACATTAGACAAACAGAATCGGTTCTAATCATTAGAACACACGGTGTCTAATTACATCGAAATCTGCGTTGTAAATGGCCACTTATCTGCTTGCCAAACCAACATTTAAAAAATATTATAGTATAAACTGGCAAGTATTTTAATGGGTTGTTACATATTTTATACTTAATTATTCAATTAAGTATCCAGGGAATACGATGAATAACACATATCCCTGCTCCTCGGAGTGCTCTCCAGGAAGAGGAAACAGAAATGATTGCCTTTCTTTGGCTTTGAGCTGCATTCAGTCCCAGGAAGTCAGCAGTGTGGGTTCCTGCCTACTTCACACCTGGGGAAAAGGATGAGGAGACTGTTGAAAATATCCAGAAGAAAGTTAAAAAAAAAAAAAAAAGGGGAGGGGGGAGAGCATTTGCATAAAGGTTCATGTTCAGTGCCTACTGACAAACTTTTCCAGTAAAGGCAGGTTTTAGGGGGAGGAGAACATAAGAAGGCATAGAAGACATTGTATTCCAGGCAATCAGAAGTTGCTTTTAGGTGATCTGGAACGTTGCAATTCCATTCTCTCTGTTCTTACACATGGGTAAGTAAAATATATTGAAGACATTTGCAGGGGAAGCACTAGCAGTGGGGAAGCATGTTTCATCTCTGTCCTGGAAAGAGTCTATTTACTGGGTTATTCCTTTGTTTACCAGTCTGACCTGGCTGACCACAGGCAGCCAGACAAATGTATCAAAGATGCACCTGGGTCCTCCAACACTCTCTTTTTCTAAAAGATATTTTCATTGACTTCAGAGAGGAAGGGAAAGGGAGAGAGAGGTAAACATCAATGATAAGGGAACATCATTGATCAGCTGGCTCCTGCACACCCCACACTGGGGATGGAGCCTGCAACTGGACATGTGCCCTTGACCAGGAATCGAACCCATGACCCTTTAGTTCACACTGAGCCAAACAAGCTGGGGCCTGGAATGCTTTTTATTTTGTATGTAGTTTATGATCACGTTTTCTTATATTTGGTTGAACATCTGACCATGTGAAGCTACATGAATACTAAGGAGCAAATGCTCCAAATAGGGGCATCTTTTAACTTCTATTGTGTGACTGATGCGAGTGTTTCTCTGAAGAGTGTTTTGCATATTTATGGCTTTACATGTGACACCATACATGTGCCAGAGCTGTTTACCAAGAGCCAATAGAGGCCCTTGTGCACTTGAGGTCCTAGCTGAGCCTCCACAGAATTTTCTCCAGCATCAGCTCACTCAGCAGGGCCTGTACCCAACTCTGAGCTCCACCATGTCCCCTCCCTCAGGGCCTCCAGCTCAGCTTTTGGTACCTGTTAGAAAATAATTGATAGGTTAACCCTTCCTTAAGTTATTATCTAACAAGGCGGGTTTCTCCCATGGGCATTATGCTTTAATAAAGGAACACTGAAGGCTAAAAAGACTTAACATCTCAGAGAAGACTTCTTCCATGAGTGGTTTTTCTGAGACCAGGACAGACTGTGATGTGAAGGCAGAACCCAACTGAGTCCCTTTTGTGCGTGTCTCACCACCTCTTGCCTGGGGAGCACTGTCCAGCAGGGGGGCTATTCACCTGCCTTCTCCCACTCTTCCAAGGGGAGCCTCTAGACTTTGTTTTCATAAACTCGACTCTAGGTGTGTTTACAAACAGACATCAGACAGAACCAGAGGCAAAATCTGACTTGAGAAATGATCTCACTCATATGTGGAATCTAATGATCAAAATAAACTGATGAACAGAGTGGATCCAGAGACATGGAGGCATGGAACAGTGTGAAGAATCTCAGAGGGAAGGCAGGGGAGGGTGTGTGGATGGGAGGTAATCAATCAAGGACCTTGTGTGCACATACGGATGGCCCATGGACACAAACAGTGGGGTGATGAGGGCCTGGGGTGGAGGTGGGCTGGAGGGGTGAATGGGGAAAAAACGGGACATATGTAATATTTTCAACAATAAAAAATTATCTTTTAAAAAGTGACTGACTCTCACCCCTCACATTTAATTCCATTTAACCACTGCTTGTCTCTGCTTCTGCCACTACATCCATCCAGAAGGGCGAGAGCATTCCATTCGCACCAGACCTCGACATGGAGGCACGGAGACATGCATATTCTCATGAAAAGCCAAGCTAGGATTTCTTTTAATCAGATTCTTTCCATAAATCCTAAATGCAGAAATTTAAGTGCAAACAAAAAATACATGTAGTTTAAAGATGTACAGAATTATTTTTGAGACATCCAGGATGGAGATTGATGGTATACTCAAACTTCCTCCTTGTTGCTTTGTGTTTATTTTTCAACTTATTCAGGTTTCTTATTTACCAGAGGCCTGGTGCATGAAATTTGTGCACTGGGGGGGTGGGGGGATTGTCCCTCAGCCCAGCCTGCACCCTTCCAATCTGGGACTGTTTATGCCCAATCTAACAGGCAGTCAGACATTCCTCTCACAATCCAGGACTGCTGGCTCCCAACTGCTCACCTGCCTGCCTTTCTGATTTCCCCTAACCACTTCTGCCTGCCAGCCTGATCAACCCCTAAAGACTTCCCTGCCAGCCTGATTGATGCCTAACTGCTCCCCTGCTGGCCTGTTTGCCCCTAACTACTCTTCCCTGCAGACCCGGGTCCCCCCCATCTGCCCTTCCCTGTAGGCCCTGTCACTCCCAACTTTCCTCCTCTGCTGGCCTGATCACCCACAACTGCTCTCCTTTGCAGGCCTGGTCCCTTCCAACTGCCCTTCCCTGCAGGCCCAGTCACCCCCAACTTCCCTCCCCTGCCATCCTGATTGATGTCTAACTGCTCCCCTGTCAGCCTGTTTGTCCCTAACTGCACTCCTCTGCCAGCTTGTTTTCCCCTAAATGCCCTCCCCTACAGGCCTAGTCACCCCTAACTGCCCTTCCCTGCAGGCCTGGTCACCCCCAACTTTCCTCCTCTGCTGGCCTGATCACCCACAACTGCCCTCCCTTGCTGGTCATCTTGTGGTGTCCATCTTGTGTCCACATGAGGGCAGGATCTTTGACCACATGGGGGCATCCATCTTGTGTGTTGGAGTGATGGTCAATCTGCATATTACCCTTTTATTAGATAGGATAGAGGCCTGGTGCATGTGTGGGGGTCAGCTGGTTTGCCCTGAAGGGTGTCCCTAATCAGGGTGGGGGTTCCCTTGGGGCATGGGGTGGCCAAGGAGAGGGGCCTATGGTGGTTTGCAGGCCAGCCACACCCCCTAGCAACCCAAGTGGAGGCCCAGGTATCTGGGATTTATTTATCTTCTACAATTGAAACTTCGTAACCTGGAATGGAGCCAAAGGCAGGACAGGGCTTCAGAAACTTGGCTTCCTCCATCGCTAAGGGCAACCCTAGCCTCCTGCTCTTTTCAGCTCCATGGCTACCACCATTTCTGTTTGGATTTATTTATCTTCTATCATTAAAACTTTGTAGCCTTGAGGGAAGGCTTAGGCCAGCAATGGCAGGCAGAAAGCTTAGCTTCCTCCATTGCCAAGGAAACCCAAGCCTCTCTCCTGCTCTCTGTGGCTGCAGCCATGTTGGTTGGATTTATTTGTATATTCGCTCCTGATTGGCAGGTAGGCGTGGCTGGTGGGCATGGCTTATGGGTATAGCAGAGGTATGATCAATTTGCATATTGCTCTTTTATTAGATAGGATTACTACTACTATTAGTAGTAGTAATAATACTAAGGTCTATGATCAACTTTGTTTTTATTATGCAACCCAAACTGGCTTTAGATAAGCATTTATATATTTACCTCCACTCATACTTTCATTTATTTGTTTAGTCTATACAGCTGTCAAACAAATAACAAATATATGTATTTTTACTATTCTGCTTAAGCCCATTTTCAAGCAGACAAGGCTGAAGCAGTGGAGCACTCTGCCCACTGAAGGAACTTGTCATTGTTTAGGGGAGAAAGACAGATACATAAATGCTTCTAATACAAAGTTTAGCCTGCTAAGCACCCAAGAGTGCCCCAGAGTCCCCACAGCGTGGAGGCCTGGGACCGCCTCACAGGGCATTGCCTTTGGCTGAGACTCATAGGTAATGGCTCACCTGGACAGGCGGAGAGGAAAAGGAACAGTGTTCCAGATGAAGATGAGTGGGGAGTGGTGTGGGGGAAGTGGGAGGTATTAAACAAAAAGGTAGAAAAGACAGTAGGGTGGTGACTGCTGTGGGAGGTGGGGGTAAAGGAGGGTTAAGCGGTGATGGAAGGAGACTGACTTGGAGGTGACACAGTACAGTGTAGGGAGGATGTGTTATGGAATTGTGCACCTGAAACTTGTGTTATTTTGTGAACTAGAGTCACCCCAATAATTCAATTTAAAAAGTTTGTGTCTCTATTTCTCGAGTGCCATGTACACCTCTTGTAGACAGTCGACTGAGTGACCTCAGACAGTAGACATAGCCAACAGTGGGGACAGAAAGAGCTCTGCTCATCACAGGAGAGGAGATTTCTATTCCTAGGCCGGGGAGAGGCCTCTGAGCAGGATGACCTTACGGGAATTGTGTGTTGGAAAGATTTGGCATCACTGTGTCTCAGGGTTAAGTCAGTTGTTGTGTTGATTGAGGCTATGACCACTCCTAGGGCCTGTGTCTGTCTCGGTGCCTTAGTCCCCACAGGGGCGTCCACACTGGCCTCACATTGACTACCTGAGGCCACCTTCTGCTCCTTGCCCGTGTGGACTGGAAGGTCCGAGTCTTGGTTTGTTTTGATGGACCGCTTAAGAAATGGACACAGAGTTTGAACCAGGTCTTCTTACTTCTGTTTTCAGATGTGGAACCTGAGGCTGGGGTAGAACTGATTTTCCAGCCCAAGTCCCTGACTCTTTTCTGTCATGTTTACAATCTCTTTTAATTTTAATAAAAAGAGTGCGTACAAGTTGAAGGACAGCAGTTAGAGTCCATTGAATAATTTGTATGGCAAGCCCTATTCTAAGTGCTTTCATGTGCATTTAATCATTTAATAATCACACAAAAAAATGTTGTGAGGTGATTCTATTGTTCTTTGAGCCCAGGAAGCTGTGATAAGAGAATGTGAGGAATGCGCCTCAGCATGAAGCTATTAGGAGGAGGCGTCTGGGCTGAGACAAGCAGCCTGTGCTCGCCTGCTGGCTTTTGCCCTGAGTTCAGAGAGGGACACATGTGGAAGCACCTGCTCACTGTCCATGTGTCCAAGGAGCTCAAAAAATGACTCCTGAACGCAGGCTCACTCTGTGACCTCAGCTAACGCTGCGTCTCTCTGGCATGGGCCTCAGGCCAGTTCTGCGATGTCTGACGTTTTCTCCAGATGCTCAGACCCAGGGGGCCATCTGTGAGGACTGGCTCCACTGCCGGGCGTCTGGGTTGGTGCTCACCTGTTGACCATCCCAAGTCTGTCTCCACTTTTAAATGATCAGCCTGCACTTCCCCGCCACACCGGCCTTCCCCGGTCTGTGGGTCGTGGAGGTATTTTGCAGGGGATGGATGTGGTCTTTGGAATAGATCCACATCACCACTTTCTAGAGAATGAACCTTCTTCTATTAGAATTTCATGGGCCTCCAAAGATGACCAAGAAAGACTTTTGAGAATGGCAAACAATTAAATTAAAAATTCAACCATCAGTATTGAATTTAAGAAGAGAAAACTAGTAGCTATTATATCTCTACAATGTTAACATAGGAACTATACATTTTCACACACATGTGCTATTTAGTAGTCACAAAAATTATATGAATAAGAAATTAGGTTCAGAAAAGTAAAGATGCTCATGATACAGCGATTACATAGTAGAATTACAGTATAAACATAAAAAGTGTCTGACTTCAAGCTCATCCATTTGATTAACCAATATTTATTAAATGCCTACTGTGAGCTAAGCGCTCTGTTGAGCCCCAGGAATATGTGAACTAAGCAAGTTAAGCATGTCCCTTATCTGTAAAGAGCTCACAATGCAGCAAGAACAAATAACTGTAAATAACATTGAGCAAGATTAATGCTGTGATGGAGGAAATGCAATCAGTGTGACTCTTCCATGTATTTTGTATGTGGCAAAAGTGTAAGCCTTAACTTTTAAAAAACACACATATCACATCTAATGAAAAATTACTCCCTTCACTCAAGTCTCCATTCCTCGTGGTTTTACTCAACCTTGAACAGCTCAGGCCCTGCCAGCACGTAAAGCACTGGGACACCAGCGCTGGGGATGTGTGGTGCGTCTTGTTCCAGGACAGAAGAAGCTGAAACAAAACTGGCAAAAACTGTGGGCAACGTAGATGCTAAGAAGTTCCAGGAAAAACTTATGAAAGAGAGTCAGTTTCAATATACCAGGTCTGCTGGCCCGAGGGGTCGGGGAGCCTGCTGGCCGGGGTGCTTTGGCGATGGCAGTGCCAGGCTGTGGCATGAGCAGAGCTTATGCCCTGACCTTGTTTACCATCCGTCAGAGGCTTCCTGAGCTCAACCTGGCCAGACGGACTCCTCCTCTCAGTATCAGACCTGATCTTTTCAAATAAAACAGGACAACGCACATAAAGCTTTGATCCAACTGTGTACTTGGCATTTGTGTGTGTTGGGGGCCCTGGGGACAAAGGAAGGCTTTATGAGGCCCAGCCGTGGAGGCCAGCAGCTGTGGGGAGGGAAGAGGTACTCGGCCATGACAACTGGATGGTCAGCTCTCAGCCCCTCCCCCCGAGCCCCCACTAACCTCCAGGCTTGCTCTGGGCATCTCCTCCTCTCAGCCTCTCATTCACAAGGGCCAGCCTGGGATGGGAGCCTCGGAGTTTATTTGGCTAGTCCTTCCCACTGCCCTACACAGGTCTGAGTTGGGCACCTTTTTTCTTTCTTTCTTTCTTTCTATCTTTCTTTCTATCTATCTTTCTTTCTTTCTTTCTTTCTTTCTTTCTTTCTTTCTTTCTTCCTTCCTTCCTTCCTTCCTTCCTTCCTTCCTTCCTTCCTTCCTTCCTTCCTCCCTCCCTCCCTCCCTCCCTCCCTCCCTCCCTCTCCCTCCCTCCCTCCCTCCCTCCCTCCCTCCCTCCCTCTCTCTCTCTCTCCCTCCCTCCCTCCCTCCCTCCCTTCCTTCCTTCTTTTTTTTTTCTTTCTTGCTTTCTGCTTGCTTTCTTCCTTGCTTTTTAAAATATGTTTTTGTTTATATTTAGGGAGAGAGGAAGGGAGCAGGTTAGAGAGAGAGAAACATTGATGAGAGTGGAACATCATCCATTGGCTGCCTCCTGCACGACTTCCACTAGGAATCGAGCCCACAACCCAGGCCTGTGTCCTTGACCAGATCAAACCCGGAACCCTTCAGTCCGCAGGCTGTTGCTCACCACTGAGCCACGTTGCTTAGGCAATAACTGAGAGTTTTGATTATAGGGAAAAAGAACCTTTAATTGGTTCCTAAATCTACCAGATACTTTCAACAGATGACATTATGAATCTTCTCAAAAGTACCACGAAGTGGGTAAGATTTCCCCTCTTTAATGATAAAAGGTCCTGAAACTCAGGGAAGCTAACAATGACACCTGTTGCCAGCCCCGGGGTGGGGGTGGGGGACCCAGCGGAGGCTCTGGATCCCCTGGGTCAGGTCAGTCTTCCCAGCTGGTGGCCTGAGGGCAGCACTGAGCTCAGCCATTGAGCTGTTGCCTCAGAACCCCCCCACCCCATGCCTGTTTTATCTTATGTTTGTGTCAGTGGACACAGAAAAGCTGCCTTAAAGATTTTGAGATCCCCACGTGAAAGGAAATTTTACGGGGAGAATGCACAGTATTTTGAATGGGGATCCAGCAACCTTCTGCTCAGGCCGTAGGAGAGATTCAGTGGGTGCAGCACGGAGCACCCTGGTGTTCGCAGAGACGCCATCCGGTCTCTGCCCAGGCCCCTCCTTCCCTCCTGCGCACCGGCCCCGCCATGCTGCATGCTGAGCCCTGCTCTCTCAGCACTTCCAGGATGGCACTAGAAGGAGGGGGCTTAGAAATCCCAGTGCAAACACAGTGCATAGAGCTTAACAAAGCGCAACATTTGGTAAAATTAAATTCTCTTTTTAAAAACATAGTTATTGTTAGATTTCAAAAACAATGAGGCATTTTAAAAAGAAAGATAAAACATGATTGTTGAAATGGAATTTTAAAATATCTGCTCAGTGTGTGTGTGTGTGTGAGAGAGAGAGAGAGAGAAAGAGAGAGAGAGAGGGAGACGAGGTACTGTAATTTTAATTAGTTGTAATCTAAGCTGCATTTTTGCTCCTTTTTTTTTCTTTTTTCCTTTTTTTTATGTATCAGTTAATCTATTGGTTACATTTTCAGCTTTTTTTTTTTTTTTTTTTTTTTTTTTTTTGCTTCTGGTTTCATTTTCAGATGAAAAAATGCTAGGCACACAGTGCTGCTGTCTGGTTGCCATGGCAACCACAGCCTATTATCAGGCCTTGTCATTCATCAAGAAAGAATTGCACTTGACAGAGGAGAGGGAAATGCCTGCAGTCCTCAGCACAGAAGGAAAGGCTTCTTTCTCCCACGTGTGAAAGGCCTTTGGTGCCTGTCTCGTTGCATCTTTTCTTGAGCATTATTTATTGCTTGTAAGGACAATAACTGATATCTATAAAAATATAGCCTCTCCCTGCAAAGTATTTAACTGGCAATTTGTATATTTGCCTTGCTTTCCAGTTATAAACTTACAAACTTATATCCATGCTGCACCCCGCCTCCCTGCCAAGAACAGCCAGAAGTTTATATTTTCAACAGTGAATGATCACTGTCAAGGTAATCAACAGAACCACTTCTTCCTAAAATTATATTTTATTACCAACAATTAATTTGTGTTTTTTTCATTGATTTTAGAGAGAAGAAAGGAGAGAGAGGGAGAGAGAGAGAGAGAGGGAGAGAGAGAGAGACAGAGAGAGAGAGAAGAGAAAAAGAGAGGAGGGGAGGGAGAGAGAAACATAAACATAGATGTGAGAGAGAAACATTGATCAGCTGCCCTCCATAGGGGAACAAATGTGCAACCTGGGTATATGTCCTGACCAGGACTCACACTGTCACCTTCTAGTATTAAGGATGACACTCCAACACTCTAACCCATTGAGCACACTGGCCAGGGCTTGTTCTGTTCTTAAAACTACTTAGTGTGATACATAGCCAACCAATAATTGAATATAATTAAATTATTTCTCCTAGTATGTAATGACTATGAAATACAGCATCAGCAAATCATAAAAAGATAGCATGGCTCTCTCTCCACTAAATAATCCTATCTAATAAAGAGTGAATATGCTAATTGACCATCACACCCTCACAAAGATGATGGTGCCCACAGCCAATAAGGAGGGGATATGCTAATGGACTGCCATTCCCTCAAATATGGCAGCGCCAACAGTCACAAGATGGTGGTGCCCAGCCCCCTCAGCCCTGCAAGGGAGGCAGGCATGCAGCATGACTGGGCCCGTCCCCAGATGGGTCCGGCTGCTCCACGCACCTGCCTTTGAAGCCTCCCAGGCACCTAAGCCCTCCAGTTGCCCAGGACTGGCCCCAGGTGCAGGCAAGCCTTGGAGGGCAGCTGCCCAGCTGCCCAGGGACACCCAAGGCTCAGCTTGCAGTGGCAGCAGCAGAACTGTGATGGGGCTTTGCCTTTCCCTGATCACTGGGTCACGTTCTACCCCTGAGGGCTCCAGATTGTGAAAGGGGGCAGGCCAGGCTGAGGGACCCGCCCCCTCCAGAGAATGAATTTTCATGCACTGAGCCTCCAGTTAAATATAAAAGCATGATTGCTCTTTATAAATTTGGATCCAACTCCAATCCATTGCTATTCAAAGTCAGAAGAAAGTAATTATTTGTGATTTGACTATTCCTCCTCATATTAATTTGAATTAATTCAAATTGTATCTGAAAATAATTGGTCTAATAATTTTATATGTTGCCCTAACTGGTTTGGCTCAGTGGATAGAGCATTGGCCTGTGGAATGAAGGATCCCAGGTTCGATTCCAGTCAAGGGCATGTACCTTGCTTGTGGGCACATCCCCAGCGGGGGAGAGTGCCGGGGGCAGCTGATTAATGTTTCTTTTTCACCCATGATTCTAACTCTCTATTCTCCCTTCCTCTCTAAAAAAAATAAATAAAAATATTTTTAAAAAATAATTGTATATGCTTACACACCAGTCCTGTTATTCATTTTTAAGTGTGATATTTTCAATCTCATTATTGAACTCTAAATATCTGCATCTGATGAGCCATTTTAAACAACTTTGCTCTGTTGATTGCTCTTCTTAAGTTGTTTGACTTTGGCTTTCTTCTTAGGTGGAGAAAGCTTTTAAAATAGGAGTAAGATAGGTTGTGATCTCTGAACCTGGGCTTTGAGTATTGGGCTGATCTTTTGTCTCAATGATCAGAGAGAAGCTGTGCAATAAAGACACTTCATATGGAGTTGGTAAAAGAACAGCGCTCAGAAAAGCTGAGGTGTGTTGCAATTGAGCCATTCCTTCCTGAGTATAATTGGGCAGCCAGTTTGAGCAATAAAGAGCTTCTGAAGTTCAAGTTCTCTTCTGTCTGAGGACAGCTTTGGGAGCACACATGGGGCACTGAAATCCCATTTCTGCATGCTTAGTGAAACAGAGTCTTGGATAGGTATCCAGTCAGTTTTGGTTTTGAGATGGTTCACATTCTAACCTTCCCACCACTTCCTTAAATATCTGGAAAATTCTGGAAAGAGGAGGTTTGGGGGTGGAGAGGGATAATTATAACAGAATTAATTATAGCTGTCAGTAAATCTGGATTTTAGATATTGCTACATAATAACTCAACCTCTCCTGATTTTCATTGCATCTAAGATAAATTCCACCAATGCGTACTTGCCAACATCCTTTATATATTCTGGCATGTAACAACATAGCAACCATGGAATGTTTTTCTTTAATTTTGACATTGGGTAGAGCAAGGAAACAGCAAAGAGGAGAAAAGACATGTTGACTTGAGAATTATGGCTTTTCTTATTGGTTCTAAACTTTTACTTTAATATTGCAGCAACACCATGGTTCATTTCCTGTTAACCTGCAAGCCTCCCTTACTTCTGATTTTCAAATATCCCTGAGGCCTATGTTTTCACTAAAGAATGAAAACGAACAGGCAGAAACAATTAAGGGAGCAGATACAGTGACAGGGAACACTGCCCGGCACTTTCACAGAAATGAAAGTGTACAAAGGAATGCCGCTTGGAATTTGATTCCATAGCAGCAAAGCTTTTGCTTCTTGTCATTTTTCCCTCGCCCAACCCCCGTGCACACCACTTCCCCTTTGTGGGCAAAAGGAAACAAAGAAAGAAAGATCCAGGCACACAAAGGAACTCCTAAATACTCACAGGCATGGGAAATATTTTACCTGTCTGTTACTGGTCCAGGATTATCTCCAAGAAAATAAAAATTCATCTAGAAATTCTAAACTGCAAATGGCTCCCAAAACCTGTTAAGTGTTCACATATGTCTTTATAAAATGTGTAACATGGAACTATGGATTGTTTATGCAGCCCTGATTAAGGATATGAATATTATTAAAAGGATCAAGTCAGCTTAATTAAAGGTGGAAAATTATAAAATCATATAGAATTGTAACTTACAATTAGGAATATGAAACTAATAAAATAGTTTAACAAATAGTACATCCATTTATTTATTCAGATAATATTACTTATGCATAAAATGCATACCAATCACTGAGTGGGGATTAAAGATTCAGGGACAAAACACACAACTCTTACCTTGAAACCTATGCTCTCAAAGCTATGATAAAGAGGAAGTGATATTATTACTAGAATTTTAAAAATTAGTTGAAATTTATCAAGCAAATAGGGGAAGAAAGAAAAATGTTTATATACTGTAGATTTCAGAAAGAGGTAAGAGAATGGCACACCCAGGAGCTGTGGGTGCAGACCTCAAACAAATCAGTGGGTTATTGATTTAACGTTATTATTCTATGAATAAGGTATCATTTACCTATTAGGAAATATACAGATTTTAGGTATATAGTATTATTAGATTTGACCATTGAATTTTCTTGCATAATCTATACTCCAACAAGACAAAATCAATTGTGCTGCAATGTGAAATATGCATTCTTAAAAATCAGCATTGTCATGCAAAATCATGCAATAAAAATCACAAGTCTTATGCAAAAACATAGGCCTGGGGCATAACATTCAGACATATTGTCAGCAACATGTAAACATAAATAGAAGCTTAATAAAAACAGTAGTTCAGTTTAGCATGTTAGGTGAATAAGTTTTTAAATGCTATCTTATATAATAAAGAGGTATTATACAAATTGACAATCACACCCTCACAAAATGACTACCTATGACCAGGCCAGCAGGGGGGCTAGTGAGTAATGACCAAATTACTGAACAGCAGGCTATGTGGGGTGATCAGGCTGGCAGGGGGGCATGAGGGGTGACCAGGCTGGAAGGGGGAGGGCAATAAGGGGCTACCAGGCCAGTGGGGGTGTGCTGTTGGGGACAACCAGGCTGGCAGGGGGAAGTTAGGGGCAATTAAGCTGGCAGAGGGTCAGTTAGGGGCAACCAGGCTGGCAGAGAGGGGGCAGTTGGGGGAGACCAGGCTAGTAGAGGGGGCAGTTAGGAGCAACCTCGCAGACAGGCAGGTGAGTGATTAGGAGTCAGCTATCCAGGATTGTGAGAGGGATGTCCGATTGCCAGTTTAGGCCAGGATCAGGCCTAAACTGAAGTTGGACATCCTCTGAGGGGTCCCGGATTGGAGAGGGTGCAGGTTTTGGCTGAGGGGACCCCCATACACACCAGGCACAAATGTTGTGCCCTGGGCCTCTAGAAATAAATATGCAACTTTACCTTGAAAAAGACCTAAAGTTTGCTGATGGATATGGCCATCAGAAGGGCTCTAGTTTGTGAGTTATTGTGCAGTACAGGAAGGAGGGTTACCTAAAATGAAAGGAAAATATGTCACAGATGATGGTGATGGCTGTGGCTCCGTATCCACAAGAACAACTAGCTGTTTCATGCGTGTTCCTGTGCATGAGGTTTGTGTGTTCTTACGCAGGTCAATTCAGCTGGACAGTTTCTGCATTCACACGGTGTTTTCTGCCTACAGAATCCCACATAGGCAAATGGAAATCCACATGGTTCTCCAACTCTTTCCTAAGATGTCGATTGTTCTGCAACAATGCTCAAGTTTAAAGCATGTGTTACAGCAGCTCTCCTGGGAGAACATCACCAATTGGTTCCCTCAGACTTCTGCCAACCACCAAGTCCCCATCCCCAGCAACCACTGTTCTGATTTCTATCACCACTGATTAGTTTGCTTCTTCTGGAACTTCATATACATGGAATCTCTGTACAGTTTGTGTCCTGGCTCAAATGTCTTCAAGTTCATTCATGTTGCTGATGTCCTGGAAGGTTCATCCCTTTTATGACTGAGTAGTAGTATTCCATTACATAGATATTCAATCATCTGTTTTTCCATTTTCCTAGTGGTGATCATTATGGCCATTACAGTACCATATTTTTTTATTATTGTGTTTAAAGCTACTGTGAACATTTTGTACATATTTGTGTTTTAAGATATGATATCATTTCTCTTGGGTAAATCTTTAGAAGTGAAATTGCTGGGTACGATATACATTTAATTTTGTCAAAAAATGGTCAAACAAATTTCAAAGTAGTGTACCACTTTATGCTTCCACTGATAATGCTGCAGGTGCCTAGTGTCCCCATTCTCAGCAACATTTGATGTGGATAGTCTTTTAGTCATTCTACTGGGAGTTTTAATTTCTACATAGAAATCAGGTTGTGTTGGTTGATTGGATGTTCACATGTTACATATGCCTGTTGGCTTTCTATTTAGTTATTCTATGAATTTTTGAGAAATGACAGACATAATAGAATTAACAGACAGGTACTTCAAAACAACTACCGTGTTTCCCCGAAAATAAAACATCCTCTGAAAATAAGACCTATTTGCAAGTTTCCTTCTGAGTGAAATATAAGGCATCCCCCCCGAAAATAAGGCCCCCCTAGGCTCTGAATCAGAATGAAAATTAATTTACCATAAACTGATCACTAGGGCTGTCCAGAAGAGAAGAGGAGACTTTCGCAGATGCGTGTAGAAGAACAGGAGGATAAGAGTGGATGAGACGCGGTGAAGGTGGTGAGTGCTGGTCTGTCTCTGGTGACACTACCTGATGCTCTCGGCAGCCCTAATGATGACTGAAGGTTCTCAGTCAGTGGCAGACCCTGCTCCAGGCCAGATCCAGGCCCCAGCAAGTCCAGTGACAGTCCCCAGGCAGGCCCCAGGGGGTAAATGTCTGATAAAGGGGTAGGGGGGATGTCTAGTGAAGGTGTTCAGTGGCACAGGAGTGGGGGGAGGGGGATCACTTAAAATGACACAGGAGGATCAGAGAGGGCAATCAAAATGACACAGGAGGATCAAAAGGGGTTACTAAAATGGTAATCCCCCCTCTGATTCTCCTGTGCCATTTTGATTCCCCCCTGTGTCATTTTAAGTGATCCCCCTCCCCCCACCTTGATACCCCAATTCCTTTTTTTTACCCCTAGAAATGAGTGCAAAAAGAAAAAGCTACTCCGTGGAGTACAAGAAAGGAATCGTGGAAGACTCGTGGGGCCAAAATCTTACTGCTTTCTGCAAAGAGAAGATGTTGAGTATCCGATTGGTCCGAAAATGGCAAGCAGAGTATGGTAACCTCATTGAAAAAGTGGGCAAGGGAAATGCTAAAAAGCGCAAGTGTGGATCAGGTCGGCAACCATTATTTTCAGAGGAAGACCTGATCTGTGAATGGGTTGTTGACAGGAGAGCAAAGGCTTTGGTTGTGAATAGGGCTCAGATTCAAGAATTTGCCCTTGCAATGGCACCACAGTTTGACATACCCCCGAAGACTTCAAAGAATCACAACACTGGCTGGATAATTTCCTTCAGCAAAGTGAACTGTCTTTAAGAAGATCTACAACATTGTTTAGGTTGGAAGATACTCAAGTTATTAAGGGAGCACTTGCATTCAAGTCCTTTATTGATGATGCTGACTTCTCTAAATACAATCTTTCCAACATGATTGCTATGGATGAAACTGCAGTGTTTATGGGCCAATCATCTCAAACAACAATTGAACAGCGGGGTGCCTCCTTAGTGTACATTCCCTCCACTGCTTACGAAAGTGCACATGTTTCCTGTATTTTGGCAATTCGTCTGGATGGCACTAAAATCCCATCTTTAATCATTTCTAAGGGCAAGAAGGAAAAGATTGAACGTGTTTTGGGAGTTTTTATTCTTGAAACTGAAAAAGCCTGGGCCACACAAGCAGTTATAAGGAAGTGGGTCGATTTAATGCTGCCACTTGTTATGCAAGGGAGCCAAAGAGGTCTGCTAGTCTGGGCTGCAGCCAACACTCACCGCACTAAAGACATGAAGACATTTCTTCACAAAAGGAAAATAGATCAGATAATGATTCCCACAGGAATGACGGCCTATCTCTAGACTCTTGATATTGCAATAAACAAGCCATTCAAAGACAATTTGTGCATGGAAATTAATGACTACATTGAAAATAGAATGGAGAGAAATCAACGTGGAAACTTTGTGAAACCTAAACTGCAAGAAGTTGTGACTTGGGTGAAAAATTCATGGGAGAAAATTACTGACAGTTGCATTGCAAATGCACTGCGAGCAGGCTACCTTGACAAGAAGTACTCATTTAAAGACAGTGCTATTGCTAAACATGAGAGATTGGTCCACTGATTCTGAAAGAAATACAATCACAAGAAATTCACCAGGAAATTCAGGAATTAGATTGTTATGATGATGTTCCAGAAGATTATCATTGAATAAATGAGTAAATTCTTGATACTGTAGTATTCACAGTTGTCTGGTTTGTGTTGACAACTACCGTACCATATACAGGTAATAAATTTCCTTTATTTTCATTTAACAATAAATGTGTACCGTATTCTTCTTCATGGAAAAATAAGACATCCCCTGAAAATAAGACCTAGCGCATCTTTGGGAGCAAAAATTAACCTGTTAACCTAGCGGGACCTATAAATATATCAAACATAAACACTATCAGGAACGAGTAAGACATATGAATACGTCCTTGAAATATATGTTGCGCCCTGAGAGGGATGGTATATATTTTTTGTAATCTTTTTAAAAAAAAATATATTTTATTGATTTTCTTACAGAGAGGAAGGGAGAGAGATAGAGAGCTAGAAACATCGATGAGAGAGAAACATCGACCAGTTGCCTCTTACACACCCCCTACCGGGTATGTGCCCACAACCAATGTACATGCCCTTGGCCGGAATCGAACCTGGGACCTTTCAGCCCACAGACTGAAGCTCTAACCACTGAGCCAAACCGGCTTTAGCTGTAATCTTTATAATTGTTTGTAAATTTTATAATTTTTTAATTCGATGTTTCCATTTTTTTGTTGCTATTCTTTTCTATTTGTTTGTAATTTTGTATTTTCCTTTGTGCTTTATATATAAATAAACAAAAAAATATATATTTCATTTATTTTAATTAAGTATAAATAAAAAAATAATATAAAATTACGTCTGCTGGGTGTGATGTACTGACACATCCTAGTGAAAGAGTATGCACCCGTTGTACGTTGCATAATTAAAAAGGGAACTCCAGGGTTAACAGGTTAATATAAGACACTGTCTTATTTTTGGGGAAACAGGGTATTATGAACATGTTCAAGGAGTTAAAGGGAAACATGCATAAAGTGCAGCAATGAGTAAAGTAGAGAAACACAATAGTGAATAGAAATTTCACTAAAAGAGCATAAAAGAACAAAGGTAAGTCCTAGAACTTAAGAAACACACACCTGAAGTATAAAGGTCAGTGGATGAGCTTAACATCAAAGGAAAGATTAATGAATTTGAATGTAGGAAAATAGAAATTATCTAAACTGAAAAACAGACAAGAAAATGGCTGAAAAATTCAACAGAGTTTCAGTGTATGACAGCATAGAAAAGTAGTTATATATACCAGGTACCATTTTTAGGTGCTAGAAAAATCTATGGTGATGGTTCTAGGTCCATGGTAGAATATCTTTTAGAGAAAACCAAGATGTGAATATGAATGACCATTTTTATTATATATGCATTGGAAAAAAATGAGAATTTGAGAACTCAAGTTCTCAATCTTTCATGCCAGGAACATGAAAGCTCATCCCATTGAAGAGTACCACTTGGCAGGAAATTTTTCTTTTCAGGAATTTTTCTTTCCTTAAGTGGAGTTACTTTGGTAGTAGTCATTACTGCATTTTATATCTGCTAGCCTTAAAAACAATCTCAATTGTGAGTAAATGATATGGGTGGGTTTTTATTTTCCCTTTAAAAAATAGTTTTTGAAGTCATAATGTTCATGGGCTAAATAATCAGTGCTGGAGTTTGCTCATCAGGAATCTCTTTTCTTAATGCTACATGGAATCAACCCCAGTTTCCACATAGCTTCCAGAGTTATTGTTTAGAGCTAAGTTAATTTTCTGTTGTAGTTGGCAATGTGTTACATCACATACAATTGAAGATTCCTCTGGGAGATAAACTACGGAGTGAAACAGATTCATCAGTTGGTGTTTGTAAAGCATTTTTAAAATTAAATAAAGCAGATAATTTATTTTGATCAGCTTTAGAACTTATTTATTCATGGAACTGAAAGGTAATACATTGAATAATAGTCATAGATCTATATTTAAGGCTGACACTTTGCCGGAAACCAATTACTAATTATATTTACTAATTATATTTTACTAATAGAGAGATTTGGACAGGAAGCCAGGAAGGCTGTCAACAATATTAATTGCTTTAACCATCACCCTTTAGCTGAGACATTGTGAGCTGAAGCAGCCTCCACCTCTGTTTGTCCTATGAAAATTTCTGTTATTTCCGCTTAAGCGTGGTGGGTGTTTTCCCCATATCTTAATAAAAGGGATGGCAGGGTCAGAGCAGTGAGTAGTTCTCCCACTAGAGTTGGACTACTGCCTGGCCCCCTACATTGCCAAATTAAATTTCCTCTAGTCTCTTTTCATTTGTATGCAGCCCTTCTCCAGAACCTGAACCCTGAACCGGGACCCTGAAACACACGGGACGTGAAAGGGGATCCCACACACTTGATCACCCCCAACTGCCCTCCCCTGCATGCCTGGTGCCTCCCAACTGCCCTCCCCTGCTGAAGCTTGTATTAGAAGCAAATGCAAAAAGAGAGAGAGAAAGAGAGAGAGAGAGAGAGAGAGAGAGAGAGAGAGAGAGAGAGAGAGAGAAACAAATGCCAATCAATGTCCGTGATTCTCATCTAAAAATACATAAAGCTCAAATTATACTCTGGAGATTAACTGGCTTTATCTTTATCAATAACAAATGACCTCCTTCATCTGAGTTCAGCAAGAATTCAAACCTGGTTAGGCTGCCTCTGTATGACACTTTCATGAGATGCATTATTTTAGGAAATTGCATTTAGACACCTTAAATATAATAACTATATTTCTATTCACTATAACACCTAGAGATGTAATATGAATGATATATTTTATCCTTTAATTGGAAATGATTCATTGATATGTGGGCTTGTTTACATATAATTAATGATGGACACATGTGCACACACAAAAATATAAAATGTATGCAATTTAAAATTTTGTTGTGTGTTAATTTGCCCTTGCAGTTACAATTATTCAGGCTACATCATATCAACATGAAATAGATACAATTAATCAAAAAGTAAAAATTTATAATAGTTTTATTTATGCAATTTCATTTTTTTCATGAAACTGAGAAACTGTTTTTGATATATTATATAGACATTTTAAAGAAATTTGTTTGCTTTTTATTATTAAACTAGAGGCCCAGTGCACAAAATTCATGCACAAGGGTGTGTCCCTCAGGCCAGCCTGCACCCTCTCCAATCTGGAACCCCTCAAGGTATGTCCGACTGCCCATTTAGGCCCAATTCTACCAGGACCTAAACAGGCAGTGGAACATCCATCTCACAATCCAGGACTGCTGGCTCCCAACTGCTTACCTGCCTGCCTTCCTGATTGCCCCTAACTTCTTCTGCCTGCCAGCCTGATCACCTCCTAAAGACTTCCCTGCCAGCCTGATTGATGCCTAACTGCTCCCCTGCCAGCCTGATTGCCCCTAATTGCCCCCCCCCCTTAGAGGCTTGATTGCCCCCAACTGCCCTCCCTTGCATACCTGGTGCCTCTCAATTGCCCTCCCCTGCTGGCCATCTTGTGGCAGCCATCTTGGTCCACATGGGGGCAGCCAGCTTTGACCACATGAAGGCAGCCATCTTTTGTGTTGGAGTGATAGTCAATTTGCATATTACTCTTTTATTAGATAGAATGGTTAACTTTTGCCTAATATATGCTATTTATATATATTAAAAACCTGGATGCTTGAAAGACAAGTTGTTCAGTTGTTCATCCAGCTCCAACATACTGAATTAGACAAGAAAAGAATGTACAATAGTATCAATGTTGTTATTTTTATGTTGTTTTTTTTTAGCTTTATTTGTCTATGCAACAAAGAAGAGTCCTTAAGTTCCATGGGAAAGATTTGTACAACATAAGCTGTAGCAGAAAGCAAATGGCCATTTGATTCTAATAACTGTGTGTAAGCAGAACTGAACTGTCGCTAGTGATGTCATCAGCAATGATTTATTTGGGAGGCATAGTAAAGAGGTTTCCACCCTCATGGAATATCTTTTCTGTCAATGTTTGTGATTGTCTACAAAACACTAACAGCATCTGCACATCAGCCAAACCCTGCAGCCACGGCTGACCATGCGCAAAGCAGCATGGCTGAGTGCTAGGAAAGAGAAATGCAAGTGGCAAAGAACTTGTCTACATGTAAGTGGCTAAATCTGAGACTCCTTCAAAGGCTGGCCATAGACATCTCACTGGGACACAACAGAAATCTAATTCAGGGCCCTGTCTGTCAGACCTTCCTTGGTTCTTCATTGCTTACAAGAGACTGCAGTCCAAATGTGCGAGACACCAGCTCACTCTGCTCTTTGATTCTGGTCTCTTATCCCACCCTCACCTGCTGCTGCTTTTCACCCTCTGCTTCTCTGGGCCTCAGGAGAGTACCCCTCACGCTGTGCGTTGTTATTATTTGCTGGGGAATCTCTTTCTGATTGAACTGTGAGAGAGGAGGAGATGTGTCTTTTAATCTGTCACTCTTCTGTATCTAGAAGCGTAGTGGGCTCATAACTGGCTCCCCTCAGATGATATTTGAATGAATTTATTCCAATTTAAACTCTCTTCCTTCAATGAGAGGATTTTTTAATCTGAATAAATTTGGGTCCTTGTTCAATAATTCACTCCATCTATATCAATGATATCTAAAAATATATATATTAATCCAATATTGACTTGATTACATAAGTTTAAATGATAATATGTTTAATAAACTTTAATTCATTAACTGAATTATTTGCATTTTATATTTTTATGCAACAGTGTGAAAGACACATTTTTGTAGCACTTTAACTATTATTTACAAAATACGCTACCGTGTGTATGTAGCTGTGATAGATGAAGATGACTGAACAATCTTTAGGAATTTTCCTATCTCTCTAGGATGCATAACACTAAAAAACACAGTGAATGTTAAATATCTAGTAACATTCACAGAAGTTATGTTCATAGCATGAAAAACTATAAAATAATTATAGAATGCCCTATTCACCTCTTCACTTTTGGGCACTAAGTAATTTTCATCATTTTTGGCTTTATATTACATTATTTGGAAAGTAAATAATTTCTCATATCATTATTTCACATGTGCATGTAGGTAGGTAGCAATATACATTATATGTGTATATGTTTTGTTTTATTTATAGTGAATATACAGAGAGATACACACATACATATTTATATACACATACATAAAATGTATGTTCAGTGAGACGGAAACAAACCAGAACCCTAGAGAAAATTACTTATCCCCACAACTACTCCCATAGCTTCTTGAGACATCCCAATACCTTTTACTGCCAGAGCAGAACTGTCAGCATAAAGCAAACACTGTGAGTGAAGGGGAGACAGGAATGGCTGCACCAGCTTTGGGTGAGAGATAATGAACCAGCCCCTGGGATCAGCATACTTATTGGGTTCGCTATGTATCAAAGGTAACAAAAGTGAAGGATCTGAGGAACACCCTGTGTGTTCTTTTCACACCCTTTGATCACACAATTCCTCTTTAATTCAGATGCAGTAGAGCTTAAGTGGCTTCATTGATGTGTTAAGTGTGGAATGATTTTTGTATAAAATGAAAAAGGCCCCATTATGTGTGCAGAAAAGCCTGTGTGTGCTTGTTTATTGAGACAGGAAGTCAGTTTCCCACACGGAACAACAGTTCTGGGTGCTGGCGCTTTGTGTGCAGAGAAGACCAAAAGAAACTTCATTTTCTACCTGCAGAGACGGCTGCTGCGGGAAGGGGCAGACAATGCGATAGGCTTCCCCTGAATGAGAGGACTTGATTGATTTTCAAAAATGTGCAGTGCCAGGCAGAAGAGGTGGTCTGAATACTTTTGTGAAGGAAGCGCACAGTGTGTAACATGCGTCTGTGTTTTGTGCTTTGCTTAACTCTATCCTCCCAGTCAGCACCATCACCCTCTCCTGGAGTCTGGTGGGGTAGAAGGGAAATGTTCTTTTGAAATTTTCCCTCCTAGAATTGTCTACAGGTTAATTGTTTTGTTTGTTTCTTTTTAAAATTTTTATTATTATTTTAATAATCCTTTGTTGTTGAAAGTATTACACATGTCCCTTTTGTTCTTGTGGGAATTTGTTTGCTTGTTTATTTGTTTAATAATCAGAATGAAGAATACTTCTGTGACCTTCCAAGGTAAAGGTAAAAAATTCATTCATTGTTTAAACATTTAGCCCAGCTGCTTTGTCTCAATGGATAGAGCATAGGACTGTGGACTGAAGGATCCTGGGTTCGATTCCGGTCAAGGGCACATGCCTGGATTTCAGGCTGGATTTCCAGTAGGGGACTTGCAGGAGGCAGCCGATCAATGATTCTCTCTCATTGATGTTTCTATTTCTCCTTCTCCCTTCCTCTCTGAAATCAATAAAAATGTGTTTTAAAAATATCCATTTAGGCATGGATAGATTTCCTATCTGCTAGGAGTAAATCTTAGTCTTGTTAAAAATCAAAATTCGACTGAGTAGATTTGAAGACTTAATTGGCTCTCTTCCATGATTTATGAATCAGGCAGCATCCTACCTAGCAAATGGGAAGGAGCTCTGAGGAGCTGCATAAAAGGGAAGGCTTTTAACAGCAGAACGGTATCTTGGAGAGGAAATGAAAGAATGGGTTACTTCAGGCAAGGTAGCCTTTCTTCAGGAGAGGCAGGGTGTCCGGGAGGCAGATTACCTCACTGGAGCCCATCAGGAAGTTCCGGATCCAAGGCCAAGATTACATTCCTGGGAAAGGCTGACTCAGTGACCGCCCCATCCAAAGCTGGCCCTGCTGGAGGTGGACTACAGAGGCCCACTTCCCACAATTATAAACTCTAAAAGCTTATGTTTCTTAGCTGAGATTTTCTTCTAAGAGAAAATGTTATATAGATTTTCCACTCAATAATGTTATAATCTGAAGCAGACAGCAATGAAATGGACCTAATACAATGAGCCCAGGGGGTATTTTCCTTGCTAATGTTGTCAGTGGAAGTGGGTTTCTTGAAGCCTTAGGAGAAAATGCATTTTGAGTGGTCCACAATGGAGAATGAGTCTCATGGCAAGATTTAGTCACGGTGCAAACGCAAAGGAGTTCCCCGAGCTTTCGCGGCCCATCACCAATTGTCCCATCATGCAAAAAGTCCAATCTTGTCCACAGCAAGGCCAATACAAAGGCCACTGTCCAGAGTTTCTGCTTCATCTTGGTCCTTTGGAGCTTGCAGGGTCTGTAGGTCCCAGGGTTGCTAGACCCACATGGCACAGTGTTCTGGGGTGGGGGGGCGGGGGAGAGAGAATTCTTTCCCTGGGGTTTTAACCAGGAATTTTTTAAGCTTTTCATAATTTACGTCGGGTCCACCCTCTAGCCAATGATCTTTTTCCAGAGTTAGACTGACAGGCCTTTCTGGTCAAGCACCTCCCCCTGCACCATTTTTACTTCTACTGTACTTGGCTCTCCACCCCCCACCCCCCCCACCCCCCCCCCACACACACATAATCAGGTTCTGAAGGGAAAGGAGGGGTGTTCGTCCTTGGCGGCCAAGCAAACAGGCTCATACTCCTCAGCCCACTAGGGTCAAGAATGTCTGACTCCCTTTGCTTCTTTTTTTGTTATTATTAACTAGAGGTCCGGTGCACAAATTTGTGCATGGGGGCGGGTGGGGTGTCCCTCAGCCCAGCCTGCACCCTTTCCAATCTGGGACACCTCCAGGGATGTCTGACTGCTCATTTGGGCCTGATCCCTAAACAGGCAGATGGACATCCATCTCACAGTCCAGGACTGCTGGCTCCCAACTGTTCGCCTGACTGCCTTCCTGATTTTCCCTAACTGCTTCTGCCTGCCAGCCTGATCACCCCCTAACCACTCCTCTGCCAGCCTGATTGATGTCTAACTACTCCCCTGCCAGCTTGTTTGCCTCCAACTTCCTTCCTTGGCTGACCTCGTCACCCCTAACTGCCCTCCCCTGCAGGCTTGATTGCCCCCAACTGCCCTTCCTTGCAGGCCTGGTTTCCCAAAAAATTCTTTCCCCTGCAGGACATCTTGTGGTGTTCATCTTGTGTCCACATGGGGACAGGATCTTTGACCACATGGGGACAGCCATCTTGTGTGTTGGAGTGATGGTCAATCTGCATATTACTCTTTTATTAAATAGGATAGAGGCCTGGTGCATATGTGGGGGCCAGCTGGTTTGCCCTGAAGGGTGTCCTGGATCAGAGTGGGGTTTCTCTTGGGATGTGGGGCAGCCTGGGTGAGGGGCCTGTGGTGGTTTGCAGGCCAGCCATGCCCCCTGGAAACCCAAGCTGAGGCCCTGGTATCTGGCATTTATTTACTTTCTACAATTGAAACTTTGTAGCCTGGAGTGGAGCCAAGCCTCCTGCTCGCTCAGTGGCGAGCAACCATGTCTGTTGGAATTTGTTTACCTTCTATAATTGAAACTTTGTAGCCTTGAGTGAAGGCTTAGGCCTGCAAGGGCAGGCAGAAAGCTTGGCTTCCTCCATTGCTGGGAAAACTCCTCCCTCCTGCTTTTTGTGGCTATAGCCATCTTGGTTGGGTTTATTTGCATACTTGCTCTGATTGGCTGGTGAGCATGGCTGGTGGACATGTCTTGTGAATGTAGCGGAGTGATGGTTAATTTGCATATTACTCTTTTATTATGTAGGATATTTAGCAAACTACGGTAACAGTAGCATTTACTTTACTAGTATTAGAGATATTATGGAGAAAAGTGAATTTTCTGGGTGAAAAGCTCAGTAAAAGTCTCGATAATTTCATGTCCAAGAAAATGATTATTCTGTGAAAACTCAGTGGCAGAAGGGATTAGAAGAGCTGTTTGACTGAGGCTTAGTGAGGGAAGTAAAAAGGGTAGGTGTCCCAGGTACAATCACACTTGCAAGTTGATTATTTCATTTTTCTAGTGTAGTTGTATCTTTTACTGTCCATTTTTTTTTTTTACTTTTTGCAAACCTACTACTAATATAATTTCTACTTTTTCTTCCCACCATGTGTGGGTGTTTTCTTTAAATTATATGTCACATCATTTTGATCATTATAAATTCTATTTAATAAAAGACTAATGTGCAAATTAATCATCACTCCCACAAGCCAAGCCCATGAGCCAATCAGGAGTGAGTATGCAAATTAACCCCAACCAAGATGGCTGTGGCCATGGAGCAAGCAGGAGAGAGGCTTGGGTCTCCCTGGTGATGGAGGAAGCCAAGCTTTCCACATACCCTGGTGGGCCCAGGCTACTCAAGGCTACAAAGTTTCTATTATAGAAGGAATTCTCATCATTTGCAGCAACCTGGATGGAATTGGAGAACATCATGCTGAGTGAAATAAGCCAATCAATGAAAGAGAAACACCACATGACCTCACTCATTTATGGATAATAGAGAACATTATAAACTGATGAACCAAAAGATAGATATAGAGACAGTAAAGCAACAAGCAGATTGTGAAATTACAGTAGGTAGGGTAGGAAGATCTGAGGGAGATAATAGATCAACCGAAGGTATGGTGTCCATCTTGTGTCCACATGGGGAAAGGATCTTTGACCACATGGGGACAGCAATCTTGTGTGTTGGAGTGATGGTCAATCTGCATATAAGTACAACCAATGGACATAAAACTCTGAGGAGGGAGGTTAGGTATGGGAGGGGGGGCAATGTTAAAATATGTACAAAGATAATAATTTAATAAAACTAAATAAATTAATTAAAAAAGAAGATTAAGTGTGCAAGAGGCAACTGGTCAATGTTTCTCTCTCATCGTCGTTTCTAGCTCTCTATCTCTCTCCCTTCCTCTCTGTAAAAAATCAATTAAAAATATATATATATTTATATATATATATATATATTTATATATATATATATATATATATATATATATATATATATATATATATATATATATTTGTGTGCGTGCGTGTGTGTGTGTGTGTGTGTGTGTGTGTGTGTTTAAATGGCTGCCAGCCACAGAGTGAGCAGAAAGCGTGGCTCCACTCCAGGCTACAAAGCTTCAATTGTAGAAGATAAATAAATCCCAGATCCCAGGGTCCCTGCTTGGGTATCCAGGGGGCATGGCCAGCCTGCAAACTACCACAGGCTCCTCACCCAGGCCACCCCACTCCCCAAGGGAACACCCACCCTGATCTGGGACACCCTTCAAGGCAAACCAGCTTCCCCCCACCCATGCCCCATCACTCCAACACAAAAGATGGCTGCCCCCATGTGGTCAAAGATCCTGCTCCCATGTGGACACAAGATGGCCAATATAAGATGGCCAGCAGGAGAGGGCAGTTGGGAGGGACCAGCCCTGCAAGGGAGGGCAGTTGAGGGCTATCAGAGGAGGGAAGTTGGGAGTGACCGGGCCTGCATGGAGAGGCAGTTGGGGGGAACCCAGGTCTGCAGTGGAGAGCAGTTGGGGGGACCAGGCCTGTAAGGGACCAAGCAGTTAGGGGCAAACAGGCTGGTAGGTGAGCAGTTAGGCATCGATCAGATTAGCAGGGGAGTGGTTATGGGGTGGGGTGGTCAGGCTGGCATGCAGAAGTGGTTAGGGGCAATCAGGAAGACAGGCAGGCGAGCAGTTGAGAGCCAATAGTCTTGGATTGTGAGAGGGATGTCCGACTGCATGCTTAGGGGACATCAGGCAGTTGGACATCCCTTGAGGGTTCCCAGATTGGAGAAGGTGCAAGCTTGGCTGTGGGACACCTCCCACCCCCGTGCATGAATTTCTTGCACTGGGCCTCTAGTTTGTTTATAAAAGAATCTCAGAGTCAAGAAATTCTAGGAGTTAAGTATTGGGACAAGACAAGGAATGTTCTACAAGGAAGTCCTCAACTAATGATGGTAAATATGAACTCTCTTCCCCGTGGCACTCACAGTGAATGTCATCCCTGACTCCTGGGTCAGCCTCACAGTTAGACTCATCCAGGTCACAGTAGCTCTGCTGTTGATTTTCTCCTGGACACAGTAAACCCTTGATTTGTGCACCTCAATTTAATGCACTTTGGAAGGAAGGAACAAAAATTCCAGTCCATATGTCATATGTGAAAATGGACATCCTGTTAATTTTAAAATGCTTTTTATCAAGATTTACTTACAATTAAATTATTGGGTTATTCCTTTGTTATAAATTCACTGTTATTTTTAACAAAGTCTATCAAATAGGTCATATGTTGGAAAAAACACTGTAGTAATTTTGCCAACATAGATAAATATTACATCTCTATAACTATAATCTATATATTTAAATCCAAGAGTCACAGCTCATAAACAATGTTCTGGGAATGATTAGCACATAATCACACTGCATCCAGCATGCTAATGGGTAACCCATGAAGGCCCATGTTCCCACGTGCACTAAGACAGACCCAGCTGTGTGCATTTGTTTACTGATGGTGACTGGTGAATGCATGCATCTACTAAACCTGCTCAGCATAAATTTAAATTATAGTTGTATATATAGAAAACTTTCTCGTGAAATTAAACTTTTCATACATATTTAATTTTAATTATACAAATGTAGAAACAGGTAAACTAACTAATTTGTTAATTTTTTTAACATACACATTCAGAAAGCCCACTTTATTACATGAAGGACTTTTGGCTTTAACAGACACCCTTCACCCAAATTAGTTCATTATACTGAGGTTTTCCTGTACTTAAAAATCCTTATTCGTGCACTTCTCACAGTCTGTCCATGCATTTGTCATTGAGGCTCATCTCTCACTCCCTCCATCTATGGGTGTAATGCTTGCTATATGACTGTTGCCATGAAAAGCAATAGACCCCAACCAAATTATGTGTCTTGCATTTGTCATGTCAATAACCAATTTTTTTTCTTGGAAAGAATTAGTTACTACCCTAGAGCTAATTGTTTTATCTCAACATGACATAATTTCTGAAAACCAAAAATAAAAACAAACCTTTTAAAATCTCTATTCACCTTATATTTATATTTTTTTAGATGCCACAGGTATTTATTACCAAAGTTAAGTGAAAAGATTGAAAGTACCCACGAGGTGCCGAAACCAGTTTGGCTCAGTGGATAGAGCGTTGGCCTGCGGACTGAAGGGTCTTGAGTTCAATTCTGGTCAAGGGCATGTACCTTGGTTGCGGGCACATCCCCAGTAGGTGCAAGAGGCAGCTGGTCAATGATTCCCTCTCATGGATGTTTCTAACTATCCCTCTCTCTTCCTCTCTGTAAATTTTTTTTTTAAAAGAGAAAAAAAGAACATAGCTATTAAAAAAAAAAAAAAGTTTTCATGAGCTGAATTTGGATCCTGGTATTGTAACTGATTTCTTACAACTCATTTGTTTAAACTCTGGAACCTTCAAGTTCTTCATCATAAATTTGTAATTTTTCTTTTTGTAAATATATTTTTATTTTATTGAATTTTTACAAGGAAGAAAGGAGAGGGATAGTTAGAAAGATCAATGAGAGAGAAACATCGATCAGCTGCCTCCTGCACACCCCCTGGGAATGTGCTGGCAACCATGGTACATGCCCTTGACTGGAATCAAACACAGGACCTTTCAGTCTGCAGGCTGACACTATACCCACTGAGCCAAACCGGTTAGGGCTTGTTTTCCTTTCTTCTCTTCTTTTCTTCCTTCCTTCTTTCTCTTTTCTGTTTATTGAATATCTCCATTCTCAAGGAAACAAACAAAAAAAAAAAGTGAAGCATCAAAATAACACAAGGCCTCTGTAATAAAGCAACCAAATAAAAATGAATAAACTCCATGCATTTGCAAAGCACTATATAAAACTATGTTTCATATGGGAGAAAGACACCCCTGGAAATATGGCATAAATAGAGATTATAATTTGGGCTTTGGAATTAGAAAAACATGAGTTTCAGTCTTACTAGCTGTGTAACCATGGGCACATTAAAATTTCCAAGTCCAAGTTTTCTCATCTGTAAAATACAACATGCCAATACAAATATAGATCTGAAATAATAGTTGTTGTGAAGATTCAGTGAGTGAGGTTATATATGCAAAAGCATATAATAAACGCTCAGCACTGTCAGCAGTGATTTAGGGACCCAGAGCAACTTGTAATCTTACCATTTTGTTCTTTAAAAGAATAATAATATTCTCCAAAGAAGAAAAGGTCCTGGGCTGGAGGAGTGAGGCCTCTGAGGGTGACAGTTCCCCTGGAGAGAACTTCACAGCTGCCCCGAGGGAGAGGCCGGGACTCCCATGTTGTGAGCCTGCTCACGTGTTGATTGCCTGCTTCTCCCATTCCTGAGCTGCCCTCTTCTCAGCTCTTGATTGAACTTGTCTTCCTGTTCTCTCTTCGTGTGTGTGTGTGTCTGGGGGAACTTCCTGGGAGGAAAATCAGCCGGACTCAGAAGTCTTGCCTTCTTCCTGTCTCTGTGGCACCTGCTCCTTCTTCCAGGCCAGGTTCCAATGGCAGCTCCTCCGCACACTCTGCTCTGTGACCCGGTGCCTGCGGTGCTCCGGGTGCATTCTTCAAGCAGCTGATGGAGGTGACTGTGTTTGAGGCTGGGCTTGAAGCGCTCTGTGGGCCTTTCTCTTGTATTGGACTCTAAGCTGTTTAAAGGCAGGAGTTACAGTGTATTCATCTTCGAACCTTGTGTCCTATTTTTTTAATCTTCACTTGAAATTTTTCCATTGATTTTTAGAGAGAGGGAGAGACAGAGAGAATACCCAATGTGAGAGAAACATATCATTGGTAGCCTCCTGCATGTGTCCCCACTAGGCCCCAGCCAGAAGGAGCCTGCACATGCCCTGGACCAGAATCAAACCTGGGATCCTTTGGTCCACAGGCTGTCGCTCTATCCACTGAGCAAAATGGGCGAAGGCTATCTTCTTTGTGCTTAGCACAGAGTAGAACTAGACAAATGAATGGAATTGCTAATGTTAAAATTGGACAAAGTCCTGCAAAGGAAGGTGCTGCTGGTGTTGCATTAGATGCATGCAACCAGGGAGAGGAACCCAAGGCCTGAGTCCAGCTCAAACCCTCAGCTCCCCACAAGCTGACCTGGGTTTCAAAGGGAGGCTCCATGTTACTGAGGCGGTGGGCCCCTGGGGCTGGAACGGAGGGAGACCCTGCACAGTGTTTGGGGCATGGCGCTGAGGACAGGATCACAGGCCCGGAGCCTGTGCACATGGTGGGACGTTCGGGTGGCTGGTGCTAAAATGCGTGAAGGGTATGGGAACTGCATGGGGCTAAGAAATTTTTTGGCTAAAAAGATAAAATATAATTATTCCTCCTTTCCTAAAAAAACTTTTTTGCAGCTCAAGATGGAGTTTTGTTGGTTTTCCCTGTTTCAGGGCCCTTATCTGATTTTAATCAGGACTAGTTTGATATGATTTGAAACAGCTGAGACTGAAATGCCCTTAAAAATTAATTTTAAGTTGAAACTAAACTTTTTACTTATTGCACTCCCCTTGTGTAAAGCATATGTGCCAGAGGGTGGGAATGCTGGGGATTATGAATTTACCCTTAAAGCAGTGCACTGCCCTGCAGTTTTCTCAGCAATTCTAAAGCCCTGCCACCCATGCTACAATCAGTTCTTGATTACCCACCAAAACAGGAAATGAATGGCGGCACAAATAATCGGAAACAGAAGAACAATCAAAATGTTCCTTATATTTTACTTTGGAATGCTTTGAATGGCTTTGTGGGATTCAGACTTTCCTCCCAGTGCTGTTCTTCTCGGGAAAATGTTAAAATGAGTTTGCATTCCCTCAGCCCACACTAAATAACTGAGGGGATGCGGCCCAGCCACATACTGGGTGGCAGGGAGACAGAGGCTGAAATCTGAGGGGAAAATTCCAGGATAATCTAGAAGTGGAAAATGCCCATAAGAATAGAATTCAGTCTGTAAATTAGTGTGGACACTTTTCCACCCACGTTTTTTACAAACCAGGTTATCATCTTCAGAGGTTACGCGTCCTTGTGGCTTGCAGTGCACTGTGCCGGGACGTGTGCTGGAGGCCGGAGCCTGCCCTTCGCCACTCCTTCAGCTCATGCTACGCCCTCTGCAGGGGACACATGTGGCTCTTAAAGCGCCAGGCCATGTACTGAGTCTTGTCTCAAAGATGAGAAAACGAGGACTCAGACCAGTTCATTACTTATCTAAGGTCACAGCTGGTCACTGGGGAGAGGCCACATTTGAGCCCTCCTTCTTTGGAATTGGGATGGAAATAAAAAAAACAGAAACCTGTTTTAAAAAGATGTTTAGTAAGTGAATAAATGCAAGTTAGTTGGTGATTCTGATTCAATGTGTGTGATGTTACTGCAGGACCAAGTGCCTACTGTCTCTGCTTTGGCCATAGAGATGAGAGAGCATTTTCTTAACGGGCAGGACGGGATGCCTGGGGGCGGGGGGTGGAGGTCAGGAGGTTCATACAGGGCAGGAAACCTCAGACATGTTCAGAGAACCGTAAGTTGATCTGATGAAGAATTGGCTAAAGTTGAAGAAACATAAACAAAAAATATTGACAAGAAGTGTCTAAATAGCGTAGTAGTCTGGCCTAATACATTTGTGTGGAGAAATGTAAATGCTCATGTGTTATCTACGAGGGGCCATATAGACATCTTTCAATGATGTTAGTGTGGCAGGAAATGAGGACAATAAATAAAGATACAAAACTGGTTATGTCAAGGTCACCCAATGGCCACGTAAATCCCCAAACACAGGTCTCCGGACTCCTGGCCCTCCAACCTTGCCCTGGCCAGCTGGCTGTGGGCTCCATGTTAGCACGCTAGCCTCAGAAAGTGGGGACTCCAGACTGTTTACAAAATATAACTCAAGGCTTATAGAGTCTCAATTAGTTCTGGAAATTTCCACAGCTGTTTTAGCCAAATCATAATCCTCTTCCCAGGCAAACAATTTTGTCTGGATTTGACCCCTCCTTTGCCAACTCCCCGCCGTCGCCACGGTTTCCTCTGTGAAGCCTGGCTGCATCCCCTCTTTGCGAATGCAGAAGCCGTACAGTGGTTTACTCACCTAGGTTACCATCTCCTAGGTCTCTTGTCTCTTCAGTCTCTGGGGCTTAAGTGGCCTTGGGCACCATTCCTTGGTCTACGAATGATGTCACATCACTGTGGACATGACCTCCATGGAAGTGGCCCTGGAGGGTGGGCCTCCTCCGTGTAGAGTCCCACCCTCCTGCCTCATTACCTCTCAGAGCCACACACTCAGCTGCCAGTGGGGGGAAGGGGAGGAGGCGTCTGCTTACCTCCCTCAGTGAAGCCTTCCCTGGAAATTGCTTTCTGACAATGGAAGCATCCAGAGATAGCTCATATCTAATGATTGTGCAGACTCTGACATATTTCCAGGCAACCATGAGGGGCTATCAGAGCTGCAAAACTCAGTGATGCCCTCTCTTGGGAATGCCTCAGCGTTCAGCTTCTCCCTTTGCCCAGTGCTGCTGCTCCCACTGTCTCAAGAATATCATTGCCGAGAGAATTCCTAGGGAACTCTTTGCATGCATATCTCCATTTCAGCATCAATTTCCCAAAGAATTTAATGTATTACATTTTCTTCTTTTAAAATATATTTTTATTGATTTTAAAGAAAGGGAGAGATAGAAATATCAATGATGAGAGGTAATCATTGATCCCTGCGTCCTGTATGCCCTCTACTGAGGATGGAGCCTGCAACCCGGGTATGTGTCCTGACCAGGAATCCAACTGTGACTTCCTAGTTCATAGGTCAACACTCATACACCAGCTAAGCGATGTATGACATTTTCATTGCCCCATATTTATTCTGACTTCTATGTTGTTACTGTAGTCACCTGCCCTATAATGAAAGAAAAGCACAAACTTTATAAAGGTCAGAGATCCAGTTTTTGTAGATTATGTACAACATACTTCATTGAATCAGGCTCTTCACCCAGTCCAGTCACTGTCTTATTTCTTTATCTCTAGTCCTAGGCACTGACTCTCTGTGGATTATAGGATAGGGTGATGGGGAAGAAAAATGAACAGTTGGCAAAGCAATCCCTAGAAGACCGTTAAGTGCTGTGGGACACTTAAACACTGTGGTAGAAGCTCCAATACCTAGAGCCCCATAAAGCTGAGATACCACAGGGCCCACTTCCTTGGAAGCAGTTTTGCAAGTACCCTTTGCTTCATTTCCTGTGTGTATTGTGCAATCCACAGAATTCCTCTCGGGACTCGGCCACACCCCGAATCTTAACCTGACCTGAATAACCAAGTTTAAAATGGATTTACAGGGATTTGTCAGGAAGCTCACACCATTTTTCTATCAAATTATATCCAAATGTATAGTGTGGCTGAGAGTTCAGTTGAAAGGGTAAGAGTCTCAAGCTAATTGACTGCTAAATTGTGATATTTCAAACAGCAATGAGTTTGACTCAGCTTTAAAACTGGGAAGAAAGTTTTGAGGCATAGTATCTTATCTAATAAAGAGGATATGCAAATTGACCATCACACCATCACAAATATGTCAGTGCCCATAGCCACAAGACGGAGGTGCTCAGTCACCTCAGCCCCCTGGAGTCCCCCAGTCCTTTCAGCCTCACTGGGGGGTGGCAGGCACATGATGTGGCCAGACCCGCCCTCAGCCCCCTCCCACCATCCCCCCCAGCTGCCCAGGGCAAGCCCAAGGTGCAAGCAACCCTTGGATGGTGTCTGTCCAGCTGCCCAGTGCCGCCCAAGGCTCAAACAACCAGAGCCAGCTAAGGCTTGTGTTGCCAGCAGTGGCAGCAGCAGAGGTGTGAGGTGGCATTGCCTTTCCCTGATCGCTAGGTCACCTCCCGCCCCTGAGGGCTCCCAGACTGTGAGAAGGGGCAGGCTGGGCTGAGGAACGCCACCTCCAGTGCATGAATTTTCATGCATTGGGCCTCTAGTGTGATATAAGCCCTGGTCCAACTCAAAACAGTTTCCACTTTTTCTGGGGGGTTCTTGTTTCATATGTGTATCTGACCCTGCCAATGGAGACAGGTCATTGTGCGCATTCCAAGTGACATGGGTGGCTCTGGAGCAGGGGCCACTCCAAGCCTGACCTGCACATTCTGCTCACGGGAGATCCTCTAGCCCCATCCTCAGGAGTGTTGGCAGTCCCTCCCTGACAAGACCGGGCCCTAGCAGAATCTAGACAGTCTGAGTTGTGTGACTCTTGGACAGGGGCCATTTTTCCCTATCATGCCAAATCCATGCAGAGCCCTCCCTTAATGCGGCCAAATCTTAGACTGTTTGAGTCACATAAACTCTGCTGACCTTACTCTGATGGATCCATAGGACGCTGCCCCATCACAAAGTGTGTGAGCACCCAGTGGGTGGCAGCTAGACTGAGTGGACCCTAGGACGTTGCTGAGGGCCGCAGGCCCAGCACTGCCACACAGATTGAACCTGTCTCTGTCTGGTGAACACCACTCCCTGCTGCCATTTGAGTGCCTCCAGAGGCTCTTGCAGTGCCTGAGCCTCACTGGCAGCTGGGAGGTGGAGGCACATCTCAGGGTGCCTGGGGACTTTCGATGATCTGCCTCTGGGCACAGTGCTGGTGAAAGCTGATCTTGACGCACAGCTTGGTTTTTCCCATGAACACCCAGGCCCAGCAGAGACAGACAAAAAACTGTGGATCACTCTGAGCTTCAAACAGGTTTCCCAGGGAAAGACACAGGCAGCACATGACATTGGTCTGTACTGGAGTCCCTCCCAAGAGGCCCCGGAAAATACATGCCCAGTGGCCAGCTTCAGACAATATCCAAACAGGATCCATTAGCTGCACAGGCAGCATATTCAGAAGGAGATTTGGACTGGCAGCAGAGCCTGCTGTGGTCAGCACCAGCGCATTAGTTGGTATGCTGTCATTGGTGTTGATCATGTCAGCGAAGCTGAAGGTCCACCCCACACATGAATGGCCAATAGAAATTAAGACTCAATTAGAATAGGAGGGCCCACACAAGAGACATTCCTGGAGCATCTAGTGCAGATGATCAAGGAAACTGTGCCACAGTTTGTCCCACAAAATACCTACTGCATAAAGCCACCAAGCCAAGACTGGAAGTCACAACAAACTTACCTGTTACATAAAGACAAATACAAAGAGGCAGTCAAATGGGAAGACAAATAAACATGTCCCAAATTAAAGAACAGGAGAAATGTCCAGAAAAAGAGATAAATAAAACTGAGGCAAGCAATTAACCAGATATAGCATTCAAAACAATGGTTATAAGGATGCTCAAGGAACTTAGGGGGGGAAATGGGGGATGGAGAGGGAACCAATGAAAACGTACAGTAAACAAATAGATAGTAAGACAGAAAGGGGCATAGAAACCCTAGAAAGGACCACTTAGAAAAGAAGACAATGTTCAAAATGAAGAATACACAAGAAGGAATAAACAGTAGGTTGGATGAAATAGGATCAAATCAGTGAATTGGAAGACAAAGGAGAAAAAAAACAAAACAAAAAAAAACCCTAATCTGACCAGAAAACAAATAGATTAGAAAATGGGGACAGTTTAAGGGACATTTGGGACAACATGAGGCATAACACAATCCACATCATGGGGGTAGCAGAAGGAGAAGAGAGAGAGCAAAAGATGGAGAAATTATTTAAGAAATAATGACTAAAAAATTTCCTAAACTGGTGAAGAAATAAGACATATAAATTCAGGGAGTCCAGAAAGTCCCAAAGAAGATGAACTTAAAGAAGTGAAACAAAAATACATCATAATTAAAATGATAAAATTTAAATACATTGAGAGAAATGTAAGAGAAAAATAGTAGTTAGTTGTAAGGGAGCTCCCATAAGACTATCAGCTGATTTCTCAAGAGAAAGTTTTCAGGTCCGAAGTAATTGGCATGAAATATTCAAAGTGAAGAATGAAAACCCTGCAAACAAGACTACTTTACCTAGCAGGGCTATCATTTACAATTGAAGGTAAAATAGAGAGCTTCTAAGAAAAGAAAAAACTAAGTGAGTTTTTTTTTTTTTTTAATCAGCAAACTGGTATAAAAAGAAATATTAAAGGGTCTTTGTTTACAAAAAAAGAAGAAAAAATAAAAAAGTAGTTAAAATAATAAAATGTCAATAAATACACACTTCAAATGTAAGTGGTATAAATGCTCCAATCAGGTAGCTTCATGGATAAGAAAACATGACTCATATGTATATATACTCTCTATAAGAGACCCACCTCAGAATGAAAGATGCACACAGACTAAAAGTAAAAGGATGAGAAAAGATATTTCATGCAAATGGAAATTTTAAAACAGCTGGGGCAACAATATTGACATCAACAGATAGATCTTCCAGACAGAAAATCAACAAGAAAAGAATGACCTTAAATGACACACTAGAACCAATAGATTTAATTGATATCTTCAGAGCATTTTTCACAAAAAAATATATATAAATGCAGTATATATATTACTTTCAAATGCACATGGAACATTTTATAGGACAAACCATATGTTAGGACACAAAACAAGTATAATTATTTGAGAAGGTTGAAATCATATCAGTGATCTTCTTTGACAATAATGGTATGAAAATAGAAATCAAACACAAGAAAAAAAAACACTAAAAAAGACATAGAGATATGGAGAAAATAACATGTAACTAAACAATAAAGGGGTTAACAATAAGTTCATGAAAATGATCAAAAGATACCTTGAAACAAATGAGAATGAGAACATAACAATCCAAAATTTATGGGACACAACAAAAGCAGTCCTAAGAGGGAAATTCATAGCATTATAGGCCTACCTAAAGAAATAAGAAAAATCTCAAGTAAACAACTTAACTTTACACTTAAAAAAATAATTTTAAAAATAATTAGAAAGCCTTGCCCAGCCTGTGTTGCTCAGTTGGTTGAGTGCCATCCTATGTACCAAGAAGTCATTGGTGGGACTGATTCCCAGTCAAGGCAAATGCCCAGGCTACTGGCTCAATCTCCACTAGGAGGCATGCAGGAGGCAGCTGATTGATGTTTCTCCTTCATTTATGTTTCCAACACTCTCTCACTCTCTTCCTCTGATTTCCTTCCTCTATAAAAACCAATGAAAAACTTATTTTTAAAAGAAAGCATGGTATGGGTAGAAGGAAGGAAATAATAAAGATCAGAATGGAAATAAACATATTAGAGTCTAAAACAACATCAGAAAACAGCAATGAAACCAAGAGCTGGTTTTGTGAAAAGATAAAAAAGATTGACAAACCTTTAACCAGACTCATCAAGAAAAAGAGAGAGAGAGAGAGAGAGAGAGAGAGAGAGAGAGAGAGAGAGAGAACTCAAATAAATACAATCATAAATGACAAGGGAGAAGTAACTATTGCCACCAAAGAAATACAAATGATTATAAGAAAATATTATAAAAAATGTACTCCAATAAAGAAATACAAATGATTATAAGAAAATATTATAAAAAATGTACTCCAATAAGTTGGACAATCTGGAAGAAACGGATAAATTCCTAGGAATATACAATCTTTCAAAACAGAATCAGGAAGAACCAGAAAATTTGAATAGAGAAATTACAACTAGTGAAATTGAAGTATAATAATAAAAAACAACAACCTCCCAACAAAGCCCTGAACTGGATGGCTTCACAGAGGAATTTTACCAAACATTCACAGAACTAACACCTATCATTCTCAATCTATTTTTTTAAATTCAAGAAAAGGGACTACACCTATGATCATTGTACAAGGTTAGCATTATCCAAATTCCAACACCAGATAAAGACATTAAAATGAAAGAAAATTATAGGACAAAACCCCTGATGATTGTAGATGCTAGCATCCTCAACAAACTGGATCCAGCAATACACTTTAAAAGATCATATGTTATGATCAAGTGAAATTTATTCTTGGGATGCAAGAGTGGTACAATATTAATAAATGTGACACCTCATAAATAAAATGAAAGATAAAAAACATAATCATATCAACAGATGTAGAAAAAGCATTTGATAAAATCCAGGATCCATTTATGATTAAAAAAAAAAACACTCAGCAAAGTGGAAATAGAGGGAATATGCCTCTATTAATAAAGGCCACATATAACAAATGAGCAAAACTAAAACATTTCTCCTAAGATTGGAAACAAGACCAGGGTGCCTGCTTTTACCACTCTTATTCAACATAGTTCCAGAAGGCCTTCCCACAGCAATCAGGCAAGAAGAAATAAAAGGCATTCATATAGGAAAGGAAGAAGTAAAGTGAGTAGTATCATTATTTGCAGATGACATGATACTATAGAGCACATGTGTCAAACACAAGGCCCGCGGGCCAAATCCAGCCCGCCAGGCCTTGCAATGTGGCCCGCACCGCGCTGTCATCACTGCACTCCGCTGTTAGTTTATGACATTGTCAGTTTATGACTGTTCAGTGAACCATTCGGCCCGCGATTTAGGCTGGATTTTAGATTTTGGCCCCTTCTCTGATTGAGTTTGACACCCCGACTATAGAGAGAAAACCATAAATATGCCACCAAAATCTACTTGAACTGATAAATGAGTTCAGTAAAGTAGGCAGATACAAAATTAATACATATAAAGAAATCAGTTACATTTTTATACACCAATAATGAACTATCAGAAAAAAACACAATACTGCTCACAGTTCCCTCAAAAGAATAATGCACCTAGAAATAAGTTTAAGTAAGTACATAAAAGATATATGCTCAGACAATTATAAGACACTGAAAATACACAAATAACTTGAAGCTCATATGTTTCTGGTTAGGGAGAATTAACATCATTAGAATTTCCAAACTACCCAAAGCAACTATATATTCAATGTAATTTGGATCAAGAAATGTCAATGTCATATTTCACAAAATTAGAACAAATTTCTAAATTATTATATGAAACCACAAAGACTCCAAATAGCAACAGTGATCTTGAGAGAGAAGAACAAAATTGGAGAAATCATGCTATTCGATATCAAACTACACTACAAAGCCATAATAACCAAAATAGCATATTATGGGCATAAAAACAGGAATTTAGATCAATGGAACAGAATAGGAAACCCAGAAACATATCCATACTTTTGTGTCAATTAATATTTCACAAAGGAGGCAAGATAGTCTATTCAACAAATGCATTGGGAAAATTGGATATATGCAAAAAATTAAACTTGACCACCTTCTTACACCATACACAAGAATAATCTTCAGTGTTGTCCCATGCACTAAGAGATCACAGATTTAATTTCTGATCAATCCCTTGTGGATTCAATCCCCATTAGTGGGCATACAGAAGGAAGTCAATTGATATTTTTCTCTCATTGATGTTTCTATCTCTTTCTCTTCTCTCTTTGAAAAAATCAATAAAAATATACTCTTAAAAAATGAACTAAAAATAGATTAAAGACTTAAATGTTAGCCTCAAAACCATAAAAATCCTAGAAGAAAACATTGGCAGTAAGCTCTCAAATATTTTGCATGGCAATATATTTTTATACTAGAGGCCCGGTGCACAAAATTCATGCACAGAGGAGAGGGTGTCTCTCAGCCCAGCTTGCACCCTCTCCAATCTGGGATCCCTCTTGCAATCCAGGACTGCTGGTTCTCAACAGCTCGCCTGCCTTCCTTCCTGATTGCCCCTAACTGCTTCTGCCTGCCAGCCTGATCACCCCCTAATGATTCCCCTGCCAGTCTGATTAATGCCTAACTGCTCCCCTGCCAGCCTGTTTGCCCCCAACTTCCTTCCTCTGCTGGCCTGGTCACCCCTAACTGCCCTCCCCTGCAGGGTTGATAACCTCCAACTGCCCTCCCTTGCAGGCCTAGTGCCTCCCAAATGCCCTCCCCTGCTAGCCATCTTGTGGTGGCCATCTTGTGTCCACATGCAGGCAGGATCTTTGACCACATGGGGGCAGCCATATTGTGTATTGGAGTGATGGCCAATCTGCATATTACTCTTTTATTAGATAGGATAGAGACCTGGTACATGGGTGGGGGCCAGCTGGTTTGCCCTGAAGGATATCCCAGATCAGGGTAGAGGTTCCCTTGGGGTGTGAAGCAGCCTGGGCAAGGGGCCTGTGGTGGTTTGCAGGCCAGCCATGCTCCCCAGCAACCCAAGTGGAGGCCCTGGTATCTGGGATTTATTTACCTTCTACAATTGAAACTTTGTAACCTGGAGCAGAGTCAAGCCTCCTGCTCGCTCTGTGGCTGGCAGTCATTTCTGTTAAAGTTTATCTTCTATAATTGAAACTTTTTAGCCTTAAGCAGAGACCTGGGCCAGCCAGGGTGTGCAAAAAGCTTGGCTTCCTCCATCTCCAGGGGCAATCATAGCTTTCCGCTCTTTCCAGCTCTGTGGCTATCACCATTTCTGTTTGGATTTGTTTACCTTCTACAATTGAAACTTTGTAGCCTTGTGTGGAGGCTTAGGCCAGCAAGGGCAGGCAGAAAGCTTGGCTTCCTCCATTGCCTGGGAAACCCAAGCTTCTCTCATGCTTTCTGTGTCTATCACCACCTTGGTTGGATTTATTTGTATACTTGCTCTGATTGGCTGGTGGGCATGGCTGGTGGGTGTAGCAGAGTAATGGTTAATTTGTTTATTGCTCTTTTATTAGAGCAATCTAATCTCCTTGGGAAAAAGAAAAAGAAAATAAAAAATAAACAAGTGGGACTGACTACATGAAATTAAAAAGATTTTGCATAGCAAAGGAAACCACAAAGAAAATGAAAAGACAACTCAATAAATGGGAGAACATATTTGCCAATGTTACATCTGTTAAGAGGTTAATATCCAAAATTTATAAAGAATTTATAAAAATCAAGACCAAAATAACAAACAATCCTATATAATAAAGAGGTGATATGTAAATTGACCATCACTCCAACACACAAGATGGCCACCTCCATGTGGACACAAGATGGCCGCCATAAGATGGCCAGCAGGAGAGGGCAGTTGAGAGGGATCAGGCCTAAAAGAGAGAGCAGTTGGGGGCAATCAGGCCTGCACGGGAGGGCAGTTAGGGGTGACCAGGCCAGCAGAGGAGGGCAGTTGGGAGGGATCAGGCCTGAAAAGGAGGGCAGTTGGGGGCTATCAGGCCTTAAGGGGAGGGCAGTTGAGAGGGACCAGGCTGGCAAAGGAGGGAAGTTGGGAAGGACAAGGCCTACAGGGGAGGGCAGTTGAGGGTGGGGGTGGGGAACCAGACCTGCAGGGGAGCACAGTTAGGGGTGATCAGGCCTGCAGGGGAGGGCAGTTAAGGGTGACCAGGTCAGTAGGGGAGGGCAGTTACAGACAATCAGGCCAGCAAGGGAGTAGTTATGGGGTGATCAGGCTGATAAGCAGAAGCAGTTAGGGGTAATCAGGAAGGTGAGCTGTTGGGAACCAGAAGTCCTGGATTGTGAGAGGGATGTCCAACTGCCCAGTTAGGTCAGGTCGGGCCTAAACAGGTAGTTGGACATCCTTCGAAGGGTCCCAGATTGAAGAGGGTACAGGCTGGGCTGAGGGACACCTCCCTCCCATGCACAAATTTTGTGCACTGGGCTCTAATCTAATTATAAAATGGGCAAAATGTAACAACAACAACAAAAAAAAAAAACACACACATAGGTTTGGCTAGCTGCCACAACGAAAGCCAAGCAGGTGAGGTGGGAGTGCTGGTGCAAAAGGAAAGCAGCTTATTCAGGTGCTGAATCACCTGGGTTAACGGTGGATTCAGGACTACAAGGCCATCTTCCCTTCCTGCTCAAGTCCAAAGTTCTCATATTGATCGGGAGGTGAGGTTTTCCTTTTCAATTATCTTTCTAGCTTTTGGGGTACTAAGGTCCTATCCATTCCTCTTTCTAGCTTTCAGTGAGCTCTGGTCCTGTCCATTCATATTTCTAGCTTTTGGTGTGCTCCATGTTAGAAACTCTGCTGAAGCCATATTAGCCAATGGTGAAGACTCTGTACTCCCATGGACGTTTACAGTAAAAGACACATCTCCAGACAGGACATACAGATAGTCAATAGACATGAAAAGATGCTCAATGTCACTAATCATTAGAGAGATGCAAATTAAAACCACAATTAGGTGTCACCTCACACCTGTCAAAATGGCCACCAGATCAATAAATCAAACAACAAGGGCTGGCGGGATGTGAAGGGGTTGGGGGGGGAACTCTAATAGGACTGAAGGTGGGAAGCTGATGGATGGGATTGCAGACTGGTGCAACCACTTTGGAAAGCACTATGAATTTTCCTCAAAAAATTAAAAATGTAACTGTTGTTTGACCCAGTAATCTCACTTCTGGGAATATATCATAAGAATGCCAAAACCAATCAGAAAGAATATATGCAGCCCTAAGTTCATATCAGCGCAATTTACAATAGCTATGATCTGAAAACAGCCCAAGTGCCCATCAATAGATGAGTGGATAAAAATGCTGTGGTACATTTACACCATGGAATACTATGCAGCTGTAAAAAAGAAGGAGCTCTTACCCTTTTAGACACATGGAGGAACCTGGAGAGTATTATGCTAAGCATAATCATCCAGTTAGAGAATGACAAATATCACCTGATCTCACTTACATGTGGAATCTAATGAACCCAATAGACTGATGAACAAAACAGTTCCAGAGTCATAGAGGCTTGGAACAGAATGACTGATGTCACAGAGGAGGAGGGGGTGGAGGGGACGGGAAGAGATTAACCAGATATATATGCATAGCATATATATTTATGTATTGAATAGATGCCTAACCCATGCACACAGACAGAAGCTTAGGTGAGGGGGGGCATCTGTAATGCTGTCAACAATAAAAAACAAAAACCAAACTCATTAACACAGACAACAGTATCATGATAACCAGAGGAAGGGGGCTGGAGGTAGGTAGAAGAGGGTAAATAGGATCTAAATGGTGATGGTAAAAGACTTGACTTGCAGTGTTGAACACACAATGCAATATACAGATGATGTATATAGAATTGTACACCTGAAACCTATATAATTTTATTAACGAATGTTACCATAATAAGCTCAATAAAAAAATAAAAATAAAATGCATCTTACCTTTAGCCTAAGGCCCCTGAAAGCAAGGCCTATCTCTCCTCATGCTTGAGGCCAGAGTGGCTAACACAATAATTAGCATGGAATTGGTACTCCAAATATGTATATTGAATGAATGTGTCACCTCTGAAAGCATTATAAATTATAGAGATTGTTTCTCAGTGAGCATACTTATTCTACTGGAGCAATGTCCTCTTCAGACTATATCTTTCCTGGAGAGGACTATAATGGAAATGTCAGGTGCATGATGTAGGTGAGCCCTTGACCTCCCCAGACATCCATCTGGCCCCAAACCCGAGTTCCTAAAGAGAGGTATCTGAGTCTCAACATTCTCTCTTTCATTCAATGGCTCTAATCTGTTCAACTTTCACCTTGAAGCTGAGATCAAATCTCCCCCAAGTATGGAGAGAAGAGGAGACGTGTTTCATTCTCTCATTTGACTTACTCCCCTCACCTCATCTCCTCTCTTTTGACATTTTCTTTTATGAATGCTTGAGCTAGATTCTAAAGAGAAGCCTGACCTGGATAGACAAGCACCACTGTGGGCTCTGATATTGCTGCAAGCAGCTCAGAATCAGGACAGAACATTGCTTATGGGATGCTTGAGCTCTGGCATACTGGGGAGAGGAGAAGAGGGTGAGACATATGTGATGCTCCATGTTCACAGAGCAAGGACGGTGTACAGAAAGCTGACCACAGCTAACTGGGCTGGGAAGAGGGAGGAAGGAATGGTTGTCTCTTTCATGCCTTTGTTAGACAGTTTTCCTCATGCCTCACATTTTTACATCTGGCTGACAAAGCACTGGCTGCCTTTGTTCTGAACTATCTTCTCAAGGCTGTTTCTATAGCAGAGAGCCTTGGAGGAAAGATAGTCTGAGCACGGAGCAGGCATTTTTTTCCAAATGTGCATTATCTAAGCTCAGAGCTCCTCCCCTATGAAGCACCCAATCATGTGACCAGCTATCACCTGGCTCTCTTCCCATTGCCCTGCAGATTTAGGGCCCCAGAAACCAGTGCAAATAAGCTGATATTCATGTTGCTTCCTGTGCTATAGGAACAGAGGTCTGCTTCCCTCTGGGAGACTCTTGTGTTCTGTCAGGTCTGCTTGCTAGCTGACCAGTAGCATCAAGCTTCAAACCTTGGCCGTTGTTGACAGTGCATTGTCCTTGCCAGAAGGCAGTCTGTGAGCGAATTCTGTTCTTTGTAAAGTGTATTAGCCCATCTCCATGGGAGAAGAGAAGGGAGAAAAAGAGCACTGATTTATTGAATGTCTTTTGTTTGCCAAGCTGAGTTCAGTCTTTCGTGCATTAACTCATCGAATCTTCACAGTAAGCCTGGAAATGGACAGGACTCTCTCCTTGTGCAGGTGAGGAGGCTCTCCAAGCCACATGCAGGGGAATCAGGGGACTTGTGCTTTGCGAGGTAAATGGGCCTGGCTGCTGAGGGGGCCTCTGTCTCCTTCCTGGAGCCCCATGCTGGAAAGTCAGGCTCTTCTGCCTGGGGAGTAGGTGACCCGCCAGGATGACATGAGCAATGCTACAAGCCTAAAATAACTTCTCTCACCACTCCAGCACTGCTCATGATTTTGCCTAGATTGTGCCTGGATTTGATACAATATTCCTAGTTTGCTTGAGCACTTTTGTTTTTAACCTAATCTAGAGTTTTATTCTCTCCCGGTGCTTGTCCTTGACCTTCTTGGCCTCAGCTGTGCTGACGTCTTTCCTACTTGGAAGGAAGGATCTGAAGCAATTTCTCTGATTTAACCACAGAACCAATAACACTCTCTAGACTTCAATGTCCTAAAGAATCTTGCTGGGTTTTGAGATGGGACTGCAATGGTTTGCACCCAGACACGAAGCCTTGCCATCTGCTCAGAGGCGCAGCCATGAACTATTTTATGCTACCCAGCCATGCTCTCTCCTACACACCCCAGCCATGTCTCTCCTACACACCCCAGCCATGTCTCTCCTACACACCCCAGCCATGTATATCCTACACACCCCAGCCATGCTCTCTACTACACACCCCAGCCATATCTCTCCTACACACCCCAGTTGTGCACTCTCCTATCTCCCCAGCCATGCTCTCTCCAATGCACCTGAGCCTACTCTGCCCCCAGCATAAGTGGCTGAACTCTTTGCTGAGTAGTTACTGTTTTGGGGGTTTGGCTTTTTATTTATTTTTAATTAGGCAAGAAAAGCATCAGGCAGATGGACTATGTGTGTGAGAATGGAAGACAGAAAAGGAGCAACCTTTTCTATAGACTTTTCCATCACAAGGGTTTGCTGGGGCTTTTGAATATCACCATAATTATGCTCTGTGAAGTGCTATACTAGTAGATAATTCACATTCTTGGGATGCACTTATGGGGGTTACATTTCAGTCATAAAGATAAATTTTGTAAATAACCTGCGTGTTTTTTGTATTTAATATACATGTTTTTTTTAATGGGATCGACTTAGTTCCACAATAAACTAACAGCTACCTATCATTGTCCTGGGAGAAAAACTGTGCCCAACCTCGAGTTCTGCACGACATCCTAATGTAGGGGTGTCGAACTCAATCAGAGAAGGGGCCAAAATCTAAAATCCAGCCTAAATCGCGGGCCGAATGGTTTACTGAACAGTCATAAACTGACAATGTCATAAACTGACAGCGGAGTGCAGTGATGACAGCGCGGTGCGGGCCACATTGCAAGGCCTGGCGGGCTGGATTTGGCCCGCGGGCCTTGTGTTTGACACATGTGTCCTAATGCAACAAGAATGAACCACACAGCAGTGGGTGTTTTGTAACACTTGTTAACACTGCCTAGACTTTGTGCAAGCAAATTTGAAAATAAAAAAATCAAGGATGATGGGACATTGACTGTGCTTAACAAAGCTCATGAACAAGTTGAGAAAGAAAGCAATACCTGAGGAGGAACTAACCTGTACCAGAGAGCAGATGGAAAGACACTCGTGAGCGGCATAAACAGTAACAACTGCGACAGACATTGTGAAAAGGTATTAGTGATCTCCAAGTTACCAAAACTCTAAATTGTGGAAACATTTTTACATTATTCCCCTTCCCCCCCCCCCCCACACACACACACATACACAGAGAGACTTCTTCAAAATCCCTCTTACATCTCCTCTCTCCATGCCTGGGGTCAGCCAGCACCTTACAAATAAGCCTCTTCGTTGCATTATGATCATTTCACTTTACTTTTACAACTCTACTTGGTAGTTCTTATTATTATCTCCGTATCACTGATGTCTAAACCAAGTTCAGAGAGATCATAAAATTCTCCCAAGATCCCACAGGGAGCTCAGGGCAATGCTGGAAAGTGAAGCCGGATGGTCTGATACTGTGGTCCTTTGGCCATGTTTCCCAGGACCCTCTGAAAGTCCAGCACATACAGCATCAGTGCCGGGAAGTAGCTGTGGGACACGCTGGGGAAAGGTGACCATTCGTGATGAAAGCCATGGCCATGAGTGAGACCTAGGGGAGTTCTGTGGAGAATAAAAAAGTGGAAATCCTTGGCCAGAACAATAGGGAATGCTAACATTTTGGAGATAAATAGAGGAAGAGGTATCCTTAACACAGCAGAGAAAGTAAGAGAACTAACAAAAGAATCACGGAAAGTAGATTTGTAGTAAATATGTGGTTAACAACATCAAATGCCGCATAAGTATCTCTAAAGGGAGTGAGGAGGCAGCACAGCTATGGGAAAGTTAAGGGCCTGGGCTAAGCTAGGACTATCCTTCTGCTTGAACTAAACTATCTAACTGTGTGTATGTACTCAATGGCCATAACACCCATTTTTTAGGATTACATGAGGGAATGGAATGCAGGGACCTAATGCCCGCTCTGGCCTGCAGCAGATGACAGCTAACATTGATATGCAATAAACCAAGTCCTGGTATGAGCATTCAGCACACATTGTTCCTTTTCATCCATGCAACCACCCTGTCAGACATGTTCTGCTTTAGCTGCAATTGGTAGATGCGGAGACACGGGCTCAGAGAGTTCATGTAAATTTCTCAAGCTCACACAGCTTGAGGGTGGCAGAAGCTGAGATTCGAACTCAGCCATTCTGTTCCAAGAGCCTGTGTGCTCAGCCACCATGCTGTTCTAAATTTTGTAGTACCAATTATCCCTAAACGTTAGTCTCTTTCCTCTCAAGAACAAGTGAGCTATATTAATTTTTAAGTAGATAGGTTAAAAATATTTAAACTTGGGATAAGCAAACCCCATACCATAGCCATACATGGCACAAGGCCTGGTTTTGTATGGCCACAAGCAAAGAATGGCTCTCTTACTTTTTAATAGTTGAAAAAATTATATTTTAAAACATTAAAATTATATAAAATTCAAATTTTAATTTTAACACAAACTTTTATTGAAATACAAACATCTCCATTTGCATTTGCATCTACTTATACAACAAGAACAAAATGGAATTATGAGAGAGACCAAACAGCCTTCAAAGTCTAAAGCATTGACTATCAGGTTACGGGGAAAGTGGGTTGACCTGATTTAACTAAAACTTTCATTGCCAAATGGAAGAGAAGGGCATACGTTTCTCAGGAATGTTGTTGCCCTTCACCCCTCCAAAGGCCCTCCACCCCCATATTCTCGATGGGCTGCCATGCACTGCACTTCATTAGAGAATGGTGGTGCAGAGGAAAGAAATCTAGGTCAGAGCTGTTGGTTGTTTTTTTTTTTTTGGATGGAGAGAGAAGATGGAAGGCCGTTTCCTGGGTAGGAGGAAGGGGGAGTTTTCTCCCCAGCCCCAGATTACAGCCAGATGAATGGATCCAATGTCTGTCTATAGACTAGTAACTGTTAATGAGCAGGAAGTACTGCACTCAGCTTCCGCAGAGAAGCCACAGCATCACCTCACCGCTGTCTTCCCGAAGGACAGCCTGTGGTCAGCAAAACAGCTTCTCAGACCCTTTCAGGTGCCTCCCTGAGAAGAGCCTCCAAGGCCGAGCCCAGGGCTGGGAGCCAGTGGGCTGGGTTCAGTGCTGAGCTCTGTTAGACCTCAGTCCTGGTGGTGGCAAGCTGATGTTGGCCTTATTTAACATCATTAAACAGCAGCAGAATATTTACGAGGTTCTTCAGCATGCTCATGAATCCAACCTAGATCCACTAAACAATGGCTCCCCGTTTCTCCCCCAAGGCTTGGCAACCACCTTTCTCGACCTCTAAGAATTTTATTTCTCTTGGTATCATATACAAATGGTACGATATAATATTTACCCTTTTGTATCTGGTTTATTTTACTTAAATATAGTGTGTGTCAGAATTTCCTTTTTTTTTCCTTTTTTAAAAAAAAATATATTTTATTGATTTTTTTACAGAGAGGAAGAGTTAGAATGAGAGAGAAACATAGATCAGCTGCCTCCTGCACTACCCCTACTGGGGATGTGTCTGCAACCAAGGCCCTTGACCTACCGGAATCAAACCTGGGACCCTTCAGTCCGCAGGCTGACACTCTATCCACTGAGCCAAACCAGTCAGGGCATTCCTTTCTTTTTAAGACTAAATAATATATATACTTTTTTTTTATTACATTTATTAAGGAGACATCTTATCTAATAAAAGAGTAATATGCAAATTTACCATACCTCTGCTACACCCACCAGCCATGCCCACCAGCCAATCAGAGCACGTTATGCAAATAAACCCAACCAAGATGGCTACAGCCACAGAGAGCAGGAGGGAGGCATTTCCCCTGGCAAAGGGGGAAGCCAAGTTTTCCGCCTGCCCTTGCAGGCCTAGGCCTCCACTCAAGGCTACAAAGTTTCAATTATAGAAGGTAAACAAATTCAAATAGAAATGGCTGCTGGCCACGGAGCAAGCAGGAGGCCTGACTCCACGCCAGGCTACAAAGTTTCAGTTGTAGAAAGTAAATAAATGCCAGATACCAGGGCCTCAGCTTGGGTTTCCAGGGGGCATGGCTGGCCTGCAAACCACCACAGGCCCCTCACCCAGGCTGCCCTACACCCCAAGGGAACCCCCACTCTGATCCAGGACACCCTTCAGGGCAAACCAGCTGGCCCCCACACATGCACCAGGCCTCTATCTTATCTAATAAAAGAGTAATATGCAGATTGACCATCACTCCAACACACAAGATGGCTACCCCCATGTAGTCAAAGATCCTGTCCCCATGTGGACACAAGATGGACACCACAAGATAGCCAGCAAGGGAGGGCAGTTGGGAGGGACCAGGCCTGGGAAGGGAGGGCAGTTAGGTGTGACCAGGCTGGCAGAGGAGGGAAGTTGAGGGTGACCGGGCCTGAATGGGAGGGCAGTTAGGGGCAAATGGGTTGACAGGGGAGCAGTTAGGCACCATTCAGGCTGGCAGGGGAGCGGTTAAGGGGTGATCAGGCTGGCAGGCAGAAGCGGTTAGGGGCAATCAGGAAGGTAGACAGGTGAGCAGTAGGAAGCCAGCAGTCCTGGATTGTGAGAGGGATGTCCGACTGCCCATTTAGGCCCTACGGGCAGTTGGACATCCCTTGAGGGGTCCCAGATTGGAGAGGGTGCAATCTGGGCTGAAAGACACCCCCCCCCTCTCAGTGCATGGATTTCATGCACCAGGCCTCTAGTTGGTTAATAAAATTATATAGGTTTCAAGTGTATACTACTATAATAAATCATATGTATATTGTATTGTGTTTACCCCTCTCTTACCTCCCTGACCCTCCTTTCTTTATACTAATCACCATAATGTTTGTCCATGTCTATGAATTGTTGTTGTTTTCTTTTAAAAATATATATATTTTATTGATTTTTTTTACAGAGAGGAAGAGAGAGGGATAGAGAGTTAAAAACATTGATGAGAGAGAATCATCGATCAGTTGCCTCTTACACACACCCTACTGGGGATGTGCCTGCAACCAAGGTGCATGCCCTTGACCAGAATTGAACCTGGGACCTTTCAGTCTGCAGGCTGATGCTCTATCCACTGAGCCAAACAGGTTTCGGCTGTTGTTGTTTTCTTAATCTGTTCACCATTTCCACCCAGCCCCCTCCCCTCTGACAGCTGTCAGTCTGTTCTCTATATTTACTGGTATGAGTGTGTTTCTATATTGCTTGTAGTTTAATTTGTTCATTGGATTCCAAATATGAGTAAAATCATATGTTATTAGTCTCTCTCTTACTGGCTTATTTCACTTTAGTGTAATACTCTAAAGGTTCATCCATGCTTAACACAAATGATAAAGTTCCCGTCTTTCCATGGCCAAGTAATATTTGATTACATTATAGACCATGCATTCTCCAACCACTCTTCTATTTAAGCAACTTGTGTTGCTTCCATACCTTGGCTGCAACAAACGTAGGTTGTGTATATTCTTTCAAATTCGTGACTTGGGTTTCTTCAAATATACACCCAGAAGTGGAAATGCCAGGGCATTAGAAAGTTCCAGTTATAGCCGAAGCCGGTTTGGCTCAGTGGTAGAGCGTCGGTCTGTGGACTGAAAGGTCCCAGATTCAATTCCGGTCAGGGGCATGTACCTTGGTTGCCAGAACATCCCCGGTAGGGGGTGTGCAAGAGGCAGCTGGTTAATGTTTCTCTCTCATCGACGTTTCTAGCTCTCTATCTCTCTCCCTTCCTTTCTGTAAAAAAATCAATAAAATATACTTTAAAAAAAAAAAGAAAGTTCCAGTTATAATTTTTGAGGAACTTCCATAGTGTTTTCCATAGCAACTGCACCAACCTTCATTCCCACCAACAGCAGTTCACAAGAGTTCCCTTCTCTCCACATCCTTGGCAATACTTGCTGTTGGTTGATTTATTGATGATAGCTATTCTGACAGGTGTGAAGTGACATCTCATTGTGGTTTTAATTTGTATTTCTCAGATGATTAGTGACATACGTCTATTGGCTATCTGTATGTCCTATTTGAAGAAGTGTCTATTCAGGACTTTTGCTCATTTTTTTAATTGGATTGTTTATGGAATTGTTTTATATGAGTTTTTTTTTAATATAATTTTTGGATATTATCCCCTTATCATATGTATCATTGGTGAATATATTCCCCCATTCAGTAGGTTGCCTTTACATTTTGTTGATGGTTTCCTTTGTTGTGCAAAAACTCTTTAGTTTGATGTAGTCAAAATTGTTTATTTTGTCTTTTATTTCCATGGCCTCAGAAAAAAATAGTGTTATAATAAATCTCCAAGATTTTACTGCCTATGTTTTCTTATAGGAGTTTTATGGTTTTGAAGCTAACATTTAAGTCTTTAATGCATTTTAAGTTAATTCCTGTGTGCAGTGTAAGAAGGTGGTCATTCCATTTTTTTGCACATATCTGCCCAATTTTCCCAACACCATTTACCTTTAGTCCATTATATGGCTTAACCTACTTTGTCAAATATTAATTGACTATAAAGGCATGGATTTATTTCTTGGCTTTCTATTCAGTTCCTTTTATCTACAAGTCTATTTTTATGCCAGTACTATGTTTTTTTATTACTATGGTCTTGTAGTTGATATCAGGCAGTGTGATTCCTCCAACTTTGTTCTTCTTTCTCAAGATTGTTGTTGCTATTCAGGGCCATTTGTGGTTTCATATAAATTCTTAAAACATTTATTCTAGTACAGTGAAATACATCATTGATATCTTGAAAGAAATTGCATTGAATCTATAGGTTGCTTTGTGTAATATGAACATTTTAATTATAGCAATTCTTCTTATCCATGAACATGTTATATGTTTCCACTTATTTCTATCTTTCTCAATTTCTTTCTTTAATGTCTTATAATTTCCTATCTATGGTACTTTTACATCTTTGATTAGATTTATTCCTAGGTATTTTAGTCTTTTTGAAACAATTATTAAGAGGTGTGTGTGTGTGTGTGTGTGTGTTTTAGTTTTCCTTTCTGATAGTTCATTATTGTTGTATAAAATTTTAACTGATTTCTGGATATTCATTGTGTATCCTTCTACTTTATTGAATTAATTTATCAGTTCTGGTAGTATTTTCGTGGAATCTTTGGAGTTCTCTATATATAAATATGTCATCTGAAAATAAGACAGTTTTAGTTCTTCCTTTCCAAATTGGATGGCTTTTTATATCTTCTTTTCTGAGTGCTGTGGCTAGGACTTCCAGTACTATGTTGAATAAGAGTGGTGAAAGTGAACATCTCTGTCATGTTCCCAATCTTACAGGAAACTCTTGTAGTTTTTGCCCATTGAGTATGATGTTGGCTGTGAGTTTGTCATGTATGGCCCTTATCATGTTGAAGTTTGTTCAATCTATTTCCACTTTGCTGAGAGGTTTTTTTATAAATCAGTGCTAAATTTTACAAAATGCCTTTTTTCCGTCTCTATTAATATGATCATGTGGTTTTTATCCCTCACTTTGTTTATGTGGTATCATGTTTACTGTTTTGCAAATATTATACCAATCTTGCATCCTCAGAATAAATCCCACTTGATCATGGTGCATGATCTTTTCAATATATTGCTAGATTCATTTTGCTAATATTTTGTTGAGGATTTTAGAATCTATGTTCATCAGAAATATCTGTGTCTATTTTTTTTCTTTGTCATACATTTATCTAGTTTTGGAATTAGGGTAATGCTGACCTCATAAAATGAGTTTCATTGTCTTTCTTCCTTATTAATTTTTTTTGGAATAGTTGGAGAAGAATACATGTTAGCTCTTCAAATGTTCACTTGTAAAGCCATGCAGTCTATGGTTTTGTTTGTTGGGGGTGTTTTTATTTTTATTTTTATTATTACTTCAATTTAACCAGTTGTAATCTCTCTACTCGGATTCTTCAGTTCTTCCTGATTTAGTTTTGGAAGATTGTATGTTTCTAGGAATTTATCTGTTTCTTCCTGATTGTCCAATTTGTTGACATATAATTGTTTCTAATATTTTCTTATAATCCTTTGTATTTCTCTGGTGTCAGTTGTAACTTCTCCTCTTTCATTTCTGATTTTATTTATTTGTGTCCTTTCTCTCTTTTTTTCTTGGTGAATGTGCTTAAAAGTTTGTCGATCTTGTTCATCTTTCAGAAGTGCCAGCTCTCGATTTAATTAATCATTCATATTGACATTTAGATTCTATTTTTTTATGCTTTGATCTTTATTATTTCCTTTCTTCTATTCACTCTGGGCTTTGCATGTTGTTCTTTTATTAAGTTCCTTTAAGTGTATAGTTATATTGTTTATGTGAACTTTGACTTGTTTCATGGGATAGAACTGTAATGTTATAGATTTCCCTCTTAATACACTGTGGCCCATAGATTTGGGTTGTTGTGTGCTCATTTTTATTTATTTCTAGGTACCTTTTGATTTCCCCCTTGATCATTGTTAAACTACTAATTTTTGGTAACATGCTATTTAATGTCCATGTCTTTGTGTGATCATTTTTCTTCTTGTGATTGATTTCAAGTTTTATAGTATTATTGTCAGATAAGATACTTAATATGATTTCAATATTCTTAAATTTATTGAGACTTGTTTTCTGTCTTAACATGTGGTCTACTCTAGAAAATATTCCATGTGCACTTGAAAATAAAGTATATTCTGTTGCTTTGGTGGGGTGGAATGTTCTGAAGATATCAATTACATTCATTTATCATTATATAGTGTCATTCTTTTTCTCTTACTATAGTCTTGGTTTTAAAGTATATTTTGTTAGATGTAAGTACTAGTATTACTACCACAGCTTTTTTTCCATTGGCATAATATACTTTTTTTCTATTCATTTACTTTTGGCCTGTGAGTATATTTCATCCTGAGGTGTGTTTCTTGAAGACAGCATATACATGTGTCTTGTTTTCTGATCCATTCAGTTGCCTTATGTATTTTTATTATTATTGATTTTTTACAGAGAGGAAGGGAGAGGGAAAGAGAGTTAGAAACATCAAAGAGAGAGAAACATCAATCAGCTGCCTCCTGTACACCTACTACTGTGGATGTGTCCACAACCAAGGTACATACCCTTGACCAGAATCAAACCTGGGACCTTTCAGTTCTCAGGCTGATGCTCTATCCACTGAGCCAAACTGGTTAGGGCCCTATATCTTTTTATTGAATCATTTAAGCCATTTACATTTAAAGTAACTGATAGATATATATTTATTACCAATTTTAATTTTTTAACTATGTTTCTCTGTTGTTTTTTCTTTTCTTTCTTTTGTTTCTTAAAGCAAATTTTTTAACATAATCTTGTAGTAATGGTTTCATGATAACAAATTCTTTCACTTTTTTTTGTCTGGGAAGCTCTTTATTTCTCCTTCAATTTTAAATGATAGCCTTATTGGGTAAAGTTGCCTTGGTTGTAAGTCCTTGGTTTTTATTACTTTGAATATTTCATGTGAATCCCTTCTAGCCTGAAATGTCTGTTGAGAAATCAGTTGGAAGTCTTATGGGAGCTCCTATTCTCTCATTGTCTTTAACTTTTGGCATTTTAATTATGATGTATCTTGGTATGGGTTTTATTGGGTCTATTTTGTTTGGGATTCTCTGTGCTTCCTGAACTTGTTTTTGTCTTTTTGTGTTTTTTTCCCTTCACCAGGTGAGGAAAATTTTCATATACTGTTTTTTCAAATAGGCTCTCAATTCTTTTTATCTTTCTCTTCTCCTTCTATTATAGTAGGTAGACCTATGGCATGGATATTGTTATGCTTCATGTTATCCATAAGATCTTTAAACTACCCTACTTTTTCAATATCTTTTTTTCTTTTTGCTAATAAATTTGGGTGTTTTGTTTTTTATTTTTGTTTGTTTGTTTGCTTGTTTTTTACCTTTTCTTCCTGATTAGATTGCTTCATTGATCCTATTGTTTATTCCTTTTAGTGTAGTCTTCAATTCAGATATGACATTCTTCATTTCTGATTGGTTTTTTTTTATGTTTGTTAAGTTGCTGTTTAGCATACTTACAATAATTACTCTGAACTCTATGTCTAATATATTGCTGATCTCCACATCATTAAGCTCTTCTGGATAATTTACTTATGTTCTCCTTTGCTGCCTGTTTGTGTATGTTTCTATGGATTAGGTAAATTTTCTATGACTCTCATGGGTGACCTGTAGGACCCAGTGGTGCAGACTCCCTGACCACTAGAACTGGGAGCTCTAAGAATGTCCCTTGCTCATGTTGTGTGGGCCCTCCTGTTGTAATTGAGTTTTGATTGGTATTGGCCCATCTGAGTGTGAGCTCTACCCTCATGATGGTTGAGGCTCAACCTCCAACATAGCATGCAGGCCACAGTGCAGCTGTTAATTGCACAAAGTGGAATGTGCCTCTGCAGAGTTTGATGCCTTCCAATTTCTTCTTGTGAACATGCTGCTTGTGAAACCTATTATATATTCTGCTCTGCCAAAGCTGGCCACTGTGTGTGTTGTTTCTGGGCTTCTTCAGAGGGACTATCATGCTGACCAATATTGCTGTCTGTAATTGGCCCTGGGCAACCTATTTGGAGCACAACTTGTGGCTCCCTCTACTGGGCCAAGGAGTGCCCCAGTGTCTGCTTTGACTAGTCCAGGTCAGGCAAGGGCTCAAAAGATGAAAATATCCATCTCTGCCTGCAGGCTCTCTGCTAGTCTCAGTCACTTAATGAGCTTCTGGCTGTAGTCCTCAGCAGGTCATAAGCTCCTCATAGTCAGGCAAGAGGGATTCCAACAGGTGGGCTCCTGTCTGTTCGAAAATGTAGTTTCATTTTTTAAATGTTTTATTTTCTTACCCTTCTCCAAGGCAATATATTAGAGAAAATAAAGCTACAAGAAATGTCTGATATTTTATTGCCTACGTTTTCTTATAGGATGTTTATGATTTTGAGTCTTACATTTAATCTTTAATCCATTTTGAGTTTATTGTTATATATGGTGTAATAAGATGATATAATTTTATTTTTTTTAATATATCTGTCCAATGCCAACACCATTTATTCAATACATTGTCTTTACCTAATTTTATGTTCTTGCCTCATTTATCATTTATCAATTGAACCATATAGGTGTGGTTTAATTTCTGGGCTTTCTATTTTGTTCCATTGATCTTAGGACTGTGTTTATGCCAGTACATATTGATAATTATTATGACCTTGTATCATAGTTTGATTTAAGGTAATGTGATTCCTCCAACTTTGTTCTTCTTTGTCAATATTGCTGTGGCTATTAGGAGTCTTTTGTTGTTCCATATAAAATTTTGGATTATTTTTTCAACTTCTATGAAAAATGCCATTGGTATTTTGATAGAAATGTCATTGGGTCTATAGATTGCTTTAGTATAGACATTTTAACAATTTTAATTCTCTTTATCCACGTGCAGGATAAAAAAAATCCCTATCTTGTTCCTCATCTTTCAGTTTTTGCTGTGTGATTGTCACATATGATGAGATATGTTCCCTCAACTTTTACTTTTCTGATTGTTTCTATCATTAATAGGTGCTGATTTTTTTTTCAAATGCTTTTGCTCCAGGTATTGTTATTATCATATAATTTCTAGCCTTTATTTTCTTTAGGTAGTATATGTATCATGTTAATTGAGTTGTGGATATTGTACTAACCTTGAATCCCGAGAATAAATTCCACTTAATCAATGGTTTATGATCTTTTCAATGTATTCTTGTATTCAATTGGATAAATTTTGTTGAGGATTTTTGTATCTCTGTTTATCATAAATACTAGAGGCCCGGTACACATTTGTGTACTCGGGGGGGGGAGGGGGAGGGGAGGGAGGTTCTTCAGCCTGGCCTGCGCCCTCTCACAGTCCAGGAGCCCTCGGTGGACATCCAACAGACAGCTTAGGCCCACTCCCCATGAGAGTTTCCCACCATCACCACTGCGCTCACCAGCCTTGAGTCCAGTTTGTGCTTGAGTGGTGCCCCTCCCCCGTGGGATCATACTGACCACTAGGGGGCAGCACGTGCATTGAGTGTCTACCTCTTGGTGCTCATTGTACATCATAGAGATGGTTTGTTCAGTCAATTTGCATATTACCCTTTTATTATATAGGATTGGCTTCTAATTTCCCTTTGTTTTAGTATCTTTATTTGGTTTTGGAATTAAGGAGATGCTGGCCTTGTAATTCACATCAGAGTATTACCTCCTTTTAAGTTTGTTGGAACAGCTTGAGAGGAAAATATGTGAGTTCTTTGAATATTTGATAAAATTCACCTTTGAAGACATCCAGTCCATGACTTTTGTTTGTTGGGAGTTTTTCTTATTATTTCTTTTATTTCATTAGTTGTAATCAAGTCTATTCAAATGTTCTGTTTTTTTCTTGACTCAGTTTTAAGAGATTGTATGTTTACTCAATTTATCAATTTTTCCTTAATTGCCAGTTTTTCTACGCACTGTTGTTTTAAATGTTTTCTTACAATCCTTTGTGTTTCTGTAGTGTCAAATTGTTAATGCCTTTCTTTCATTTTTGATTTTATTTGTTTGGTTCCTCTCTATTTTACTTAATGAGTCTGGTTAATGGTTTATAATCTTGTTTACTTTTTCAAAGAGCTAACTAACTTTTAGATTCATTGATCATTTGTACTGTTTGGTTTTTAAATCTATTTTATTTCTGATTTGATCTTTATTATTTCCCTACTTCTTACTTATTTGTTGTTCTTTTTCTAGTTCTTTTAGGTAGAAGGTTTGGCAGGTTATTTGAGGTATTTTTTTCTATTTTTTCTTGTTTTTTGTGTGTTTTTTTGTGTTTTTTTTTTATTACTATCAATTTCCCTCTCAGAGCTGCTTTTCTGTGTCCCATATATTTTGGGTTTTGGGATTTTAATTTTTATTTCCCTCAATTTTTTATTGATTGCTTCCTTGACCTGATTATTAACCCATTCATTGTTTACTGAGATGTTATTTAGCCTCTCTCTGTTTTTATGTTTCTCAGGTTTTTTTCTTATAATTGATTTCTTATTTCATAATATTGGTCAGAGGAAATGACTGATATAATTTCAATCTTCTTAAATTTATTGTCACTTTTTTATAATGTGTAGCTTATCCTAAAAATGTTCCATGTGGACTTGAAAGAATGTATATTCTGCTACTCTGGTGTGCAATACTCTGAAGATATCAATTAAATCCATGTCATCTAGTGTGTTGTTTAAAGCTGTTGTTTTCTTGTAAATTTCTGCCTGAAAGATCTATCCATTGATGTTAATTAAATGTTAAAATCCATCAATTAAATGTTAAGATCCCTACATTCATTGTATTACTGTTATTCTCCCCTTTTATGCTCATCATATGCTATACTAGGAGTCCAGCATGCAATTTAAAATCGCATGGTGCCACCCTCCCTCGAGTCTCTGGTCCAGCCCTGTCTCGCTCCCCAGACCCTACAGCAGCCACGGCCACTGCCAGTCTGGCCCTGCATTTCTCTCTGAACCTTGAAGCAGCCATAGCCATTGCTGATCAGGCCCTCCCCCAGCACAGGTATGCAGAGGCCCCTGTGCCCCACCCTCGAAGCTGCGCACACAACCTCCTCCTGTCTGGTCGACCAGACCAGTTATGACATCCTGGTTAATTAGCATACTCCTGTTATATATACATAATAAATAGGTAACATGCAAATTGACCATCACACCCTCACACAAGATGGCCTCCCCCATGTGGTCAAAAGATGGCCGCCATAATGCCAAAACAGGTTTGGCTCAGTGGTAGAGCATCGGTCTGCAGATTGAAAGGTCCCAGATTTGATTCCAGTCAAGGGCATGTACCTTGGTTGCAGGCACATCCCCGGTAGGGGGTGTGCAAGAGGCAGCTGGTTGATGTTTCTCTCTCATCAACGTTTCTAGCTCTCTATCTCTCTCCCTTCCTCTCTGTAAAAAATCAATAAAATGTTTTTTAAAAAATGGCCACCATAAGATGACTGGCAGAGGAGGGCAGTTGTGGGCAACCAGGCCAACAGGAGAGGGCAGTTTCGGAGACCAGACCTGCAGGGGAGGGCAGTTGGAGGCAACCAGGCCTGCAGGGGAGGGCAGTTGGGGCAACCAGGCCAGCAGGAGAGGGTAGTTTAGGGGGACCAAACTGGCAAGGGAGGGCAGTTGGGGGTGACCGGGTCTGCAGGGGAGGAAGGGCAGTTGGGGGGATCTGACCTGCAGGAGAGGGCAGTCAGAGGTGACCAGTCCTGCAGGGAAGGGCAGTTAGGGGTGATCAGGCCATCAGGGGAGGCCAGTTGGGGGCACTCAGGCCAGCAGGGGAGCAGTTAGGCATCAATCAGGCAGGCAGGCAGGCAGGCAAGCTATTGGGAGCTAGCACTCCTAAATTGTAAGTAGAATTTCTGACTGTCCATCTAAACAGGGTCCCAGATTGGAGAGGGTGCAGGCTGGGCTGAGAGACACACACCTCCCACCCCACCCCTATGCACTAATTAGTGTAGTGAGCCTCTAGTATATTTATGTTTTCCTATGTTGGGTACATAAATGTTTATCATTATGTAGTATTTTCCTCTGTCTTTGTTTTAAAGTTAATTTGTCTCATATAAGTATTGTTACCCCACTTTTCTTCATTTGCCTTTGCATGAAATACTTTTTTCCATCCCTGAACTTTTAGTTTGTGTGTGTCTTTAATTTTTAAGTGGGCTTTTTGTAGACAACATCCACTGGATCTTGTTTTATTATCCATTCAGCTACCCTTTGTCTTTAGATTAGAGCATTTAAGCCACTTATATTTTAATTGCATTAATTGGGGTGACATTGGTTAATAAAATTAACAAATTTTAGGTACACAATTCTACAGTACATCATCTCTATATTGTATTGTGTGCTTACCACCAATTCAAGTGTCCTTCCATCACCCTTTATCTGCTACAACCACCAACTCTCTTACCTTTGGCAATCACCATGAGCCTTTCTTTTTTTTTCTTTCCTTAATCTCTTCACCCTTCTCACACAGCCCCTCTGAGAGCTGTTAGTATGCACTCCATGTCCATGAATCTATCTCCACTTTGTTAGTTTATTATGTTCATTATATTTTATACTAAGGGCCCAGTGCATGAATTCATGCACCTTGAAAGGAACTGTGGGCCGCAAGGATGCAATTGGCACAAGGGAGGATCTCAGCCCATCCTCTGTGCCCCCGCCCAGCTCCTCTCACTGTGGCCCCTGCTCCCCTCTCTGCTGGCAGCCCCACCACCACCCGCTGATGGCTCAGGCCAATTGGGGCTGACTCCAGCAGCATGGGGGAGCAGGGCCAGTGCTAGCAGTAGGTGCAAGAGATGGCTGGCGGCCTGATCGCCCCTCAGAATCAGGGGAAGGTAGAAAAGCCCTTAGGGGCAGTTGGGGCTGGAAGCTGCCACTTGCACCCACTGATAGTGCCAAGTGATTGGGGCTGGCGCCAAGTGCCATCAGTGAGCTCAAGTTCCAGGCAGGACCATGGCACACGGGAGCGTAGAATTTTCAGTAACCACCAGACACTCACCTTGATGACAATGACCGGCACCCTGCCTTGGTCTGGTGCCCCTGCTCACCCACTCCATGATCACACCATGGTCAACACCCACCATGTTCCACATGTGCCCCCTGTTGTCAGTGCACATCATAGTGACTGACCATCATAGTCTGGTTGTTCTGCCATTCAGTCTATTTGCACATTAGGGTTTTATATACAGAGATAAGTGAAATCATATATTACTTGACTTTCTCTGACTGGCTTATTTCACTAAGCATAATACTCTCCAGGTTCATCCAGGCATTTTCAAACAGTAAGATTTCCTTTTTGTGTGTGTGGCAGAGTGTTATTTCATTGTGTAAATGTTCCATAGCTATTTTATCCACTTATCTACTGATGGCCACTTGTGCTGCTTCCAAAGGTTAGCTATCCTATATAATTGAAAGGTAATATGCAAATTGACCTTCATGACGTCAAAAGATGGCAGCTTGCACAGCAGAGCCTGGGTTCCTGTAACACAAGATGGCTGTGCCTACAGAGGAGGCGGGGTTCCCATAACGAGCAGTAAGAAGCAATCAGCAGGGACCTGAGGTTGCCGGGCCAGGGCAGAGAACCTGAGGCTGCACACCCCTCCCCACCCCACCCAGCAGGGCTTGACAGAGGAACTCAGGCCACACCCCACACCCCGCACCAGGCCGGGAGACCTCAGGCTGTGCCCCCCACCCAGTGAGGCCTGATGGGGGACCTCAGGCCATGCTCCTGCCTGGTGGGGCTTGACCAGGGACCTCAGGCCATGCCCCTCTCCCCACTTGGCAGAGTTTGACAGTGGACCTCAGGTCACACCCCCTGCCTAGTGGTGCTTAACTGGGGACCTCAGGCTGTGCCCCCCACCCAGTGTGCACCTGAGGACCTGAGTCTGCACCCCTTGCTTGGTGTGGCTAGACAAGGGTGAGAGTGGCCAGGTCTGGATCTCACCCAATGGGGATGGGGCCAGCCGGGTATGGGTCTCCTGAGATTTCTAGGTGCACACGGGTGGTTGGGGACTTGACTCTGGGTCCTGCAGCGTGCCCCAGACTCTAACAGGAGGAAGATTTTCATATGCATTTTACTAATTTTCTTTCATCTCTGAGACTTCTATTATAAAGAAAGGGGCAAATAGCAATATTAAAATATTTCCTCTAATTAATTCCCTTTTAATATTCATGAATTTCATGCACCTGGCCAATAGTTGTAAATAAAATTGCAATGAACAGAGAGGTGCACATATTCTTTCCACTTAGTGTGTTAGGTTTCTTTGGATATATTCCCAAAAGTGGAATTAATGATTCTAAGGCAGTTTCATTTTTAATATTTTGAAGATCCTTTATACTGTTTTCTGCAGTGGCTGCACCAATCTCTGTTCTTGCCAACAATGCATGAGGGTTCCCTTTTCTCCTCATGCTCTCCAACATTACTTTTTGTTAATTTATTGATAATAGTCTCTCTGACAGGTGTGAAATGGCATCTCCTTGTGATTTTAATTTGCACTTTCCTGATGGTTAGTGATGATAAGCAGCTTTTTATATGTCTAATGTTCATCTATATGTCCTCTTTGAAGAAGTATATATTCCAGTCTTTTGCCCACTTCTTTATTGGATTATTTGCTGTTTTTTTGATGTTGAGTTTTATAAGTTCCATGTAAATTTTGAATACTATGCCCTATTAGATGTATCGGCAACTATGTTATCTCATTCGGTGGTGTCTTTTCATTTTCTTGATGGTTTCCTTCACTAAGCAAAAACTTTTTAGTTTTAATAACTTTAACCAAACATGTAAAATACTTGTACTTGGGAAATTATAACACATTGAAAAAGGCATAAATAAATATAAACATATATCGTGTTCCAGGACAGGAAAAATTAACATCATTAAAATGTCCATACTGCCCAAAACAATGTATAGATTTAATGTAATTCCTATCAAGATACCAATGTGCCTCATCTAGTTTGGCTCAATGGATAAAGTGTTGGCCTGCAGACAGAAAGGTCCCAGGTTCGATTCCAGTCAAGGGCACATGCCTGAGTTTAGGGCTCAATCCCCATTAGGAGGCATGCAGAAGACAGCCAATCAATATTTCTCTCTCATCATTGATGTTTTAATATCTCTCTTCTTATCCCTTCCTCTCTCTAAAATCAATAAACAAATTTTTAAAAAGATACTAATGGCATGTTTCATAGAACTAGTACAATTATTCCAAAAATTATATGGAACCTCAAAAGACTCTGAATAGCAACAGTGATCTTGAGAAAGAAGAGAAAAGTTGGAGTAATCACACTAACTGATATTAAACTGTACTATAAAGCCATAGTAATCAGCACAGCATGGCACTGCCATAAAAACATATAGATCAATGGAACAGAATAGGGAGCCTATAAATAAACCTACACCTTTATAGTCAATTATGATTTGACAAAGGAGGCAAAAACATAAAGTATGTTAAAGGTAGTCTATTCCATAAATGATGTTGGGAAAACTGGACAGATATATGCAGAAAAAAAAAAAAATGAAACAAGACCACGTCCTTAAATCATACACAAGAATAACTGAAAATGGATTTAATGACTTGTACATAAGACTCAAAACCATAAAACTCCTGCAAGAAAACATAGAGAAATCTCAGACATTTCCCATAGCAATATATTTTCTCTCTATCTCTCTCTTTTTAACCCCTACCTGAGAATATTTTCTCCTTGCTTCTTAGGGAGAGTGGAAAGGTAGCAGGGTGGAGAGAGAGAGAGATATATATAGATAGAGGTGAGAGAGACACATCGATTGGTTGCCTCCTGCATGCACTCTGACTGGGGCAGGGAGCAAACTCGGGACCTAGATACTTTCCCTTGATTGGGAATTGAACCCACTGTTCTTTGGTGTGTAGGCTGATGCTCCAACCACTGAGCAACACTATCCAAGGGAAAAACAATATTTTTCTCACATATTGCCTCAGCAAGGGAAACAAAAGAAAAATAAATGTGACTAAGCCATTTACATTTAAAGTAATTATTTATAGGTATGTACTTATTGCCATTTTATTCTTTATAACTATGCCACCTCCCCACTTTTCTTTCCTCTTTTTCTTAAAGAAAATACTTGAACATTTTTATAATACTGGTTTGGTGGTAATAAACTACTTTAGATTCTTTATTTGTTTTTCAATTCAAAATGATAGCCTAACTGGGTAAAGTAGTCTTGGTTGTATGTTTTTTATTTTCATTACTTTGAATATAATTTGCTAATTCTTTCAGTCCTGAAATGTTTTTGTTGAAAAATCAACTAACAATCTTATGGGAGCTCTCTTTTATCCTTTGCCATTTTAATTATGATATGTCCTGGTGTGGGCCTTTTGGGGTTGGCCTTATTTGATCTCTCTGCACTTCCTAGAATTGTATGTCTGTTTCCTTCAACAACAAGAAGAAGATTTCCATAATTATTTCTTCAAATAGGTTCTCAATCCCCTTTTTTCTCCTAGTACCCCTATGATACAGCTATTGTGATTCATGTTGTCCCAAAGGTCTTTAAACCATCCTCATGTTTTAAATTCTTTTTTCTTTTTACTGTTCTAATTGTGTTTCAAATTATTATACCTTGTCTTTCAAATTATTGGTCCCACCCCCTGGCAGCTGTCCCCTCAGCTCTCTCTCCAGAGCCATAGAACACAGTCTCTTCTCATCCAACTCAGTTTCACTGTGCGCCCCCTTCCTTCTGCCTGGAGCCCAGAGTGATCAGCTGTGAGTGATATTTTTAAAAAATATATTTTATTGATTTTTTACAGAGAGGAAAGGAAAGGGACAGAGAGCTAGAAACATTGATGAGAGAGAAACATCGACCAGCTGCCTCCTGCACACCCCCTACCGGGGATGTGCCAACAACCAATGTACACGCCCTTGACCAGAATTGAACCTGGGACCTTTCAGTCCGCAGACTGACGCTTTATTCACTGAGCCAAACCGGCTTTGGCTATGAGTGGTATTTTATGTTGTTCCTTTAAGATGGCACCTGGGTTTCTAGTTCACTTATATCTCCACATAATGAAGAGAATCTTTGCTAATTTTCACAGCCAGATGTAGTGTGGGCTCCTCTTCCCAGCTCTGGTGCTCTGGGTTGGGGTTGAGACCCTGCACTCTTCAGGGAAAACCTTTGCAGCTGAGCTATCCCTCCAAATGGAAACATTTCATTTTGGTGTGTAGGCTGATGCTCCAACCACTGAGCAACACTATCCAAGGGGAAAACAATATTTTTCTGAAATATTCCCTGCATTTTCCCTGAAGAGTGCAGGGTCTCAACCCCAACCCAGAGCACCAGAGCTGGGAAGAGGAGCCCACACTACATCTGGCTGTGAAAATTAGCAAAGATTCTCTTCATTATGATTGATGAATAATATTTTATTGATATATATATATATATACATATATATATATATATATATATATATATATATATATATATATATATATATCTCACATCGTTTTTATCAATTGATGGACATCTAAATTGCTTCTGTATCTTGTTTATTACTACCATAGTAATGTGGCAATGAAAACAGGAGTACATATATATATTTTGAATTAGTGTCATTGTGTTTTCTTCAGGTAAATACCCAGAAGTGAAATTGTTGGATTGTATGGCAGCTCTACTTTTAATTTTTTGATAAATCCCCATCCATAGCAGTTACACTAGTTTACAATCCCACCAACAACACAGGAGAGTCTCCTTTTCTCACATCCTCGCCAGCACGTGTTGTTTGTTGACTTATTGATGACAGCTGTGAGCTGTCCTCACTGTGGTTCTGAGTTGCATTTCCCTGGTGATTGTGATGCTGAGCATCTTTTCACATGTCTGCTGGCTGCCTGCATGCCCTCTCCTGAGAAATGTCTATGCATGGCCTCTGCCATTTTTTTAATCATGTTTTTTGCTTTTTTGTTGTTGTTGTTGCAAAGTTATATAAGTTTCTTATAGGTTTTGACTATTAACCCCTTATCAGATGTATCATTGGCAAATATATTATCCCCTTCTGTAGGTTGCCTTTTAGTTTCATTGATGATTTCCTTCTCTGTGCAAACTGTTTTAGTTTGATTTAGTCCCATTTGTTTATTTTTCTTTTGTTTCCATTGCCTGGGGAAATATATACAAAACATACTGCTAAGAGCTATGCCAAAGAGTTTACTTCTAGGGAGTTTTATAGTTTCAGCTCTTCCATTTAAGTTTTTAATCCATTTTGAGTTTACTTTTGTAGATGTTGTAAGAAAGTGGTCCAATTTTATTATCTTGCATGCATCCATCCAATTTTCTTTTTAAAAAAATATATTTTATTGATTGTTTTACAGAGAGGAAGGGAGAGGGATAGAGAGTTAGAAACATTGATGAGAGAGAATCATCGATCAGCTGCCTCTTGCACACTCCCTATTGGGGATATGCCCACAGTCAAGATGCATGCCCTTGACTGAAATCGAACCCGGGACCTTTCAGTCTGCAGGTCGATGCTCTGTCCACTGAGCCAAACCGGTCTTGGCCCATCCAATTTTCTAACACTTACTTAAGAGACCGCCTTCACCTAATGGTAGATCTTTGCCTCTTTTGTTTTAATTATTGCAACTTTGATATCAGGGAGCATGAAACCTATCATCTTGTTCTTTCTAAATGTCTTTAGCTATTCAGGGTCTATTGTAGTCCTATATAAAATTTAGGATTCGTTGTTCTAATTCTGAGAAGAATGCCATTGGTATTTTAATAGGAATTCCAGTAAGGGCATTTAAACAATATTAATCCTTCTAGTTCATAAGCAAAATATATATTTCAATTTATTTGTTTCTTCTTCAATTACTTTCTTCAATGTCTTATAATTTTTAGAGTATAACTAAACCTCAGTTCTTGAATGTCTCTCATCTTCAACAACTCGCTTCTCAACCCTACGACCCTTTTATGCTGATGCTTGTATGATCAGTCATGCATCTCTCAGGAGACAAACAAAGGAGAGAAAACAGGCATATGGGCCAGTTTGCCACTAAACCTTACATTGTCAACATCTCAAGAAACTGTGCTGTGAAAACTTTTGTGGGTTTTGTGGGGGTTTTTTGTTTGTTTGTTTTTTGTTTTTGCTTTTGTTGCTGCTTATTATTAAGTTTTTATTTTTACTGCACATTTCCTTAACCAAATATTATTATGTAAGTTGTGTGTAAAAAACAGTGAGCCAAACAAAATAAATGGACTATTTTACTGTTGAAATTGTGTGGAAGAGGCATGGAGTGGGGGCAAGACAAAGCTGAACTTTCAAGTGTCACTCAACAGAAGAGGTCACCCCAATGTCTTCATTCCACCACCATGTGGTTTGGGAACAAACCAGACAACATAGACCAAACTGCTGACCTTCAGTGAAGGACTCTTTCTTTCAGCCAGTGCCTCAGTAGATACTGGGGACACCCCAGACTCCAGGGATGATCTGTTTCTCACGTCTACCTCATGACTTTAATCTAAGACTTGGAAATTCAGGCAGTAGATCACTTCCTCTGTGGTTGACCATTGCTGGCTGCTAGTTTATCTTTTCCACAGGGGGACCTCTGTGGGTCTATCCCAGGACTCAAGCCTCCCCAGAACATGCTTACCAAGGTGAGAACAAGCCTCTGGAAGCTGCCTGGCCTTGAGATGTGTCTTCAAAGTTGCTGAGACAACACTTACTGAGATTGTCACTTAATTTCACTTTTATTCGGCTTGAAGTCTGGCTTTGTGGTTTGTTTTCCTTCTCTGGTCAGATGGACAATATTGAAATGGGAAGTCAGGGTTAGCCATTTTCTGATAAATCTGAAAGAAAAAGTGAAGTCATATTATGTTCTCAATTCTATTTTTTCCTCAGCTATTTGTGTGCACTGAGCCACAAGCAGATTGCCTTAATGACCCAATTAAATAATTTACATTTGTGTCATTTTGGTGTTTGTCTCAAATGGATGAAAATGGAATTGTAGATGGAGCTTTTAAGGTAAAAGTTGCTGCTAAATTTCCAGAAATGGCCATACTTACTTAAATCTCCTTAATGAAATTGGAATGTCAATAGGTCATGCATTTATGTAATTTAGTTCAACAAATAAACCATTCAACCTATATATGTACTATATGCTAGTTCTGAAAGTGACAATTGAGTAAAAGATACACTTGCCTTAAGGAGCTTACAGCCTGAGACACAAAAGCAAATGTAATCTTCTGTCAATGCGCTGCTGCCTGAGACACAGGGAGACACGGTGTGCTGGACGGCATAGCGGGCCAGGACATCTTCCTCGTCATGCTCACCAGTAACAGGCCCGGCCATGTGTCTCGGGCTGAGGACCAGGAGAAGCAGACTGAGAAACCTGAAAACCACTTGCTACTTCCTCCTTCTTTGTTGCCACAGCTGTAATGACTAACAGCACCTGTTGATCGATAGTAGAGGAAGTTTTCTGTGTTGCAAATAGAGAACATGCTAAGGAAGCTGGATTCAAATGGATCCAGGTTTTGATATCTTCCTCCTTCTGTTTCAGCAGACAAATAATCTGTTGAGACTTTGTGCTTCTCTCCCTGACTTGGCTCTGCTCCCACACACCATTTGTTCTAGGGGATGCCCACACAAATTTGCGGTGTCATCCAAAATAGGCCGGGCACCCGCCCGACTTCCAGCCTGCTGGCACAGCTACTGTGAGGGAAGCTCTCTGCACCCAAAACAGGGGACAGGCTTCCCTGAGACAGAGGCACACATTGACATCACTAGAGAAGCGAGAGAGAGAGAGAGAGAGAGAGAGAGAGAGAGAGAGAGAGAGAGAGAGGAAGAAGAGGAGAAGAGAAGAAGAAAGAGGAGGAGGAGGAGGAGGAGGAGGAGGAGGAGGAGGAGGAGGAGGGGGAAGGGGAGGGGGAGGAGTAGAGAGAGAAAGAGAGAGAGAAAGATGAAGGAAGGAAGGAAGGAAGGAAGGAAGGAAGGAAGGAAGGAAGGAAGGAAGGAAGGAAGGAAGGAAGGAAGGAAGGAAGAGGGAGGGAGGGAAGGAGGGAAGGAAGGAGGGAGGGAAGAAGGAAGAGGAAGGGAAGGAGGGAGGGAGGAGGGAGAGAGGGAAGGAGGGAGGGAGAGAGGTAGGGAGGGTTGGGAGTCACTCTGTTCTCTGTCCATTGTGGCTATTGTCCAGCTGAAATGTTGGGAGAAGATCGGTGAGAGCCTAGTACCCAAGGGGCAGGGTTCTCCCCCTCAGACTGTGACTGTGACTGTAAAGGGCAGCTGCTCTTTCCTGACCTCAGGTTCCTCCGCAAGGAAAAGATCCTGCAGGTGTGCTCTGGGAGGTCTGTGTGTGATGCAGCCAAGGGCACTGCAGGTGGGAGGGCCAAGGGAGCGGACATATAGGGAAGGGAAGATGCTCGTGCTGTGCTTTCCCCTGTACCCAGTTACAGGAGGGGCCTATGCGGGAAGGTGGGGTGTGAGGCCTTCAGATGGTGACCTGCAGCTCCTGTGGTTGTGGGGAAGCTTGTGGCTGACTCCGCTGCAGGGAAGACACAGGTTCTTCAGAGAACAGAGGAAATCTCTAGGAAGGCAACCTTGTGACCCTTTTTCATTCATAACTCATATTGTTAACGTAAAAGCAAACAAATATTCAAACCTGTAAAGAATTTATAAGTTTATTTGCAAACTGTCAACAATTGCCAAGAAGCAGTATCTCAATTGATTGGGATAGTGCTCCTGAGAATGAGGCATTCATACTAGTTTTTATAAATTACCATCAAAAGGAAAAGACATATGTGGGTTACATGAAATCCATTGGTGACAGATTAAAGAGGAGGTAGAAAGCAAAGCGGGTATTGGATAAAAAGTGAAATGATGGACATGCTTCTTTGATGGAGATGAATACAGAATAGTTACCATAGTTAACAGTGGATGATGATCATAACAATCACAATGGGGGAATGCCCTGGTGCCATTTGTTGTGCCCTGAGGGGTCTGGGAAAAGAGAAGTTACAAGTTACCCAGAGATTTCACAGGTATGTTATTCTATTTTATTTTTTTTAAAATATATTTTATTGAATTTTTATAAAGGGGAAGGGAGAGAGATAGAGAGTTAGAAACATCGATGAGAGAGAATCATCGATCAGCTGCCTCCTGCACGCCCCCCACTGGGGATGTGCCTGCAACCAAGGTACATGCCCTTGATCAGAATGGAACCTGGGATCCACAGGCCGATGCTCTATCCACTGAGCCAAACCAGTTTCGGCAGGTATGTTACTTTAGATGCAAAAAGACAATGGGCTCAGAAAAGATCTAAGTTGACCTTTCTCAGGGAAAATACATGCCTACGACATGACTACCCGCTATAAACTGCTTTTAGTTAAATATTTAATTCCAGACTATCCTTTGTGGTTATTTTAGGTCTTTGACTTTGCAAGACGGCCCTGCAGGCCTCCTCTGAGCTGGTCAGGCTAGCACGTGCCCTGCTCCCCTTTTTTATGTCTATAGTACTCAGATTCCTTTTATCAAAATAGTAGCCTTAGGAGGCATCCTTGATTCCCAGATTTTGTTATTGAGTCCAACATAAATGTTAGTCACACTCACTGATAAAGCAAGTCCAAAAATCAGGGGAAAAAATGTGCAAAGGAGAAGCAGAGGAAGATAATAAGAAATGCACATATCTAAGGAGTGAAGTTGCACATTAAAATATGGCCAAAAAAAATTAGTATTGAAGGATGTGTTTAAGCCCTAGCCAGCTTCATGTAGTGCACAGAGCACCAGCCTTGGAACTAAAGGGTCCTGGACTCTATTTTGGTCAAGGGCACATGCCTGATTGCAGGCTCAATCCCGGTGCGGGGAAGGAGACAGAGGGGAGACAGGAGGCAGCCAATCAATGAATCTTTCATCATTGAAGTTCCTATCTCTCTCACTCTCTCCATTCTTCTCTGAAATCAATAAAAACATATTTAAAAAGGAATGATAGTAAAGGAATATTATGAACAACTTTATACCCACAAATTTGAAAATCTAGATGAAATGTCCGATTCCGTGAAGTATACAATGTGCCAAGACTCACATAAAAAAATTTTAAAAAAAGAAAGAAAGAAAGGTGTCTTCACGGATGACAATTGTCTTTAGAGCCTCACAGACACGTGTCGTCTGGATCCTCATTTACAGTGATCATTTAGTGATACCTCCAGGCCAATGAGCCATCCACGGAGGAAGGTGTATCGCCAGTCAAGGAAGTTACTACATATTGACCAGCTGCCATCTGGCAGGTGCTGAGATGGGTGCTTTATATGATTACATGCCTACCAGCATGTTGCAGAATTTACCAGGTGGCCAGAAAACACACAATGGGATGTGGACCACCTCTCAGGACTGAAGAGCATCACAGCTCACCCCTCCCTTCTTTCTTCCCGACTGAGCTGTGTTCTGGAAGGATCTCTAGTGTCAGCTCCCGGTCTTGTTTACACGCCAGCCCATGTGATGTGCGTATATTGTGGGGTTTTGTTTTTTTGATTTTTAGTGGTTCCCCTCATGTTTGCAGCAGACATTTCTAGCTATCCAGGTTCACTTTCCAATCACTACACCCCTTGATGGATAGCACAAATACCTTATTACAGAGTGTTCCCAATTTCCCTCCCGTCTCTTATACCATTGCTGTCATTGATTTCACTTATCCATAAACTGTAATCTCTGAACACATTGTCACTCTTCTTATTTTGGACAAACTTTTGTCTGTTAGATCAACTACAAATAAAAATAAAATTTTTTGTTTTAGCTTCACTTAGTCTTCCCCTTGTGCTCTCCTCTTTATGCAGATACACCTCTGACCTCAATAATTCCCCTTCTCTTCGAAGAACTTCTTTTAACATCTTACAAGATGGAGCTACTTGCAACAAATAATCTCATTTTTTGTTTGTCTGATAAAGTCTGTGTTTCCTTCCTTACTCAGAAATAATAAGTCACTGGATACAGAATTCTAGTTTGGGTGTGTTTTTTTCTTTTGACACTTTAAGTATTTCATTCCACTTTCTTCTTGCCTTCATGGTTTGTGAAGAATAGTTTGATGTCATTCATATCTTTATTTCTCTCTAAGTGAAGTGGGGTCCACCCCTCTGGCTTCTTTCAGGATTTTCTCTGAGTCTTTGATTTTTTTGCAAATTGAATATGATATGCCTAGACAGAGATTTTCTTTTAGTATTTCTTATAGTTGGTATTCTCTGAACTTCCTAGATTTGTTGTTAATGTTGGAAATTTATTTCTTCTGCTCATTTTTAAATCTTTTTCTTCTTTTATCTTTATTATACTTATTAGTAGCCCAGTGCACGAAATTCGTATATGGGAGGGTGGGTTCCATCAGCCCAGCCTGCACCCTCTCCAATCTGGAACCCATTGGGGGATGTCTGACTGGCAGTTTAGGTCTGAACCCTGTGGGACCATTGGCTCCAAACCACTCACCTGCCTGCCTGCCTGATTACCCCTAACTGCCTCTGCCTGCCTGGTTGTTCATAACTTCTCTGGCTACCTGCCTGATTACCCCCAACCTCCTTGCCTTGGCAGTACAATCATCACCAACTGTCCTCCCCTGCCAGCCTGGTTGCCCACAACTGCCCTCTGCTGCCAGCCTGGTCACCTCCAACTGCCATCTCCTGCAGTCTGGGTTCCTTCCCCGCTTGCCGTCCCCTGCAGGACTGGTACACCCCCCCCCCCCCGCCAACTTCCCTGCCCTGATGGTCTGGTCCCCCCAATTGCCCTCTCCTGCAGGCCTGGTCACCACCAACTGCCCTCCCCTACAGGCCTGCCCCCCCCCCAACTACCCTCCCTGGCAGGCCTTGTCCTTCCTAACTGCTCTCCCCTCCCATCCTGGTGTCCCCCCACAACTGCATTCCCCTGATGGCTTGGTTGCCCCTAACTGCTCTTTCCTGCTGGCCCAGACCCCCTAATTACCATCCACTGCAGTCCTTGCTACCCCTAACTTTCCTCACCTGCAGGACTGGTCCCCCAAATGCGCTCCCCTGCCAGCCTGGTCATCCCCAACTGCCCTCCCCTGCAGTCTGGGTCCCCCCCACTTGCCATCCCCTGCAGGCATGGTCCCCTCAGCTGCCATGCCATGCTGGCCTGGTTCCCCCAATTACCCTCCCCTGCTGGCCTGTTCACCACCAACTGCCCTCCCATGCTGGCCTGGTCACCCACACTGCCCTCCCTGCCAGCCATCTTGTGACCACATGGGGTTGGCCATTTTGTGTGAGGGTGTGACAGTCAATTTACATATTATCTCTTTATTATATAGGATAAATTATATAGGATATGAGTTCTTAAATGTGAGGGGGAAAGCCTTTTTCAGCAGGAGGAGATGCTCTTGGCAGACAAAAAATACATTATCCCTATATCTGGGATGATAGCCAGCTATATGCACTCTACTGCCAAACTGGTCATTAAAAAATTGAACTGTTCTCTTACACCTAACACCAAACAGCTATTTCCCTTAAAACCCCTCCTCAGCCCCCACCTTAAGTCTGCCTTTGCATTTTATCCAGATTAGGTTCTGATTGGGTCAGTTTCTATGCCAATCAGCATCAGAAGGTCTGCCTCCTGGGCAGACATTGGCTCCTCGCAGTTCACCCAGATTTGGTTCTGATTGGTATGTTTCTATGCCACTCAGCATCTCTGGGCCTATTTTTGGGACTGATCAGGGAAGCAGGGCTGATCAGCAGCCCCTGTGGAGGTCTGAAGAGAAACAGAGGTGCAGCTGCTGGTGAAGCCCAAAGATAAAGAGAGAGGCAAGTGCTGATCAATAGCTGCCATGGAGGCTGCGGATCAGACCCTGCCTCTCTCTCTGGACCTCTCTCTGGACCTGATCCACAGCCCCCTCTACAGTCAGTTATACCTTTTGTAATCATGTCACAGTTCTTGGATAGTCTGTTTCATCTTTTTCATTCCCTTTTCTCTTTGCATTTTTGTTTTTGAAAATTCAAGTACTGATATATCCCTAATTTTACAAATTCATTCCTTGGCCATTCTGATGAGCCCATCAAAGACACATTTAATTTCTGACACAGTCATTTCTGCCTCTTCTTTTGATTCTTTGTCAATTTCCATCTCTCAGCTCACATGACCCAACTGTTCTTGTTATACTGCCTTAGCTCTTCTGCATTTAAAGCCAAAGAGGCCAAATAATATTTTTCTATTTAAAATACATAGTTATTGCAGCAATGGATATGGCTTTCAAGATTATTTTTCCTGCTCCAGATCCACCCAAAGGGACTAAGAGCTGCAAAGTGAAGAGTGTAACACTTGGTTTGGTATCAGCCCTACTTTAAGGGCAGCACTAGAAAAAGTTGAATTATTATAGGATGGAGGGAGAGGTAAGCAGATAAACAAGCTCCAACTACATTTGTCTTCTCCAAGGGTTTGTAATGCCTGGAACACAGAGCTCCCACTGCACTTCTGGCTGAGAAGCAACAAGGTCCCACCAATCACTGTAGGTGAAGCAGAGGGGCACCTTCACTCAACCCTGGGCATAGTCACAGTTCATTTACCCACTTACTTGGCTGGTCAATTGATACCTGGTGGTCATAATAAATAGAAAGAAAGTCAGACATACTCACCCCCTTCTTCTATGAAAAATAAGAAAATTTAATATTGACCTCAGGATTGAGTAAAACTAATTGATTTGGCAGCTAATGAAAAACTCCAGAGGGAAAATCAATATAGAAAAAACAATCCATCCCTAGCCAGTGTGTCTCAGTGGATAGAGTGTGGGCCTGCAGACTGAAGAGTCCTGGGTTTGATTCAGGTCAAGGGCACATACCTCAGTTGCAGGCTCCTCCCCTCTCGGGCCTTGATCAGGGCTCGTGCAGGTGGCAACCAATCGATGTGTTTTTCTCGCATTGATGCTTTTCTGGTTTTTCCCTCTCTCTTCCACTCTCACTAAAGATCAATGGGAAAATATCCTGGGGTGAAGATTAACAAAAAAAGAAAATAATAATCCAATCGGCAATCCTGTAGGCTGTACCCCCTCAGTGTTTAACCTGTGCAGCACCAATGTCACCAGTTTCAGAAGAGAATGTTACCAACTGCAATGCCTCTGTTGGTATCTCAACACAGATGCCCTGGCATTCTTATTTAAAATGACAGAATTTGAATGTGTTCAGGTTCTGTGTTACTGGAACCACTGTGTGTCTCTTTCTGTGTCCACTGCTTTGCACACAGCATCACCGCTCTCTATCCTAGTGCTCAAGGGACATCAGTCCTCTTTCTGTGACCAGGTCTTCTCTCTCGTTGCTTTCATTCAGGAAGTTTCCCCATTTTAGCATCAGGATAGGGCCTGGAATGATTAAGGCTATATCACTACCTCTAGCATTTAAAATTTTAAATGGAACTTTAGAAAAGTAAACAACTAAATAAAGAGAGAGAGCTTATATGGAATTTAGTGATCATATACTAAATCAAAGCCTCACCCACTTTTCTATAAGTTTGATAAGGAACAGATTTAAATGACATAAAGCAGTAACAGCATCACGCTCAGCGTCCGGTGCCTAGACACTATGCAGTAAGTATTCGTTAAATAAGTAACAGATATTTTTATATACATTTCAAATTTCCTCTCACTAACTATTGGAGCAGTAACCATGGGGAGGCGATGGAAGGCTTGAAGAATTACTGAGCAGATTCCACAATGGTTTCAGAGTGTCATTAGCAGAGTGTGTGTGCGTGTGTGCACATGAACATCTGAGGAGCCATGTTAGAAAGAGGAAAGAGATTTGTCTTGAAAGAAACTCTATCTGCATAATAAATAACAGTAGTATTTTTGCCTGCATTGTATATGAGAAACCAACTAATGTAGTGAAGTTATTTTAAAATATTTTTATTTATATTTCAACTAAGATTAAGAAATTACCCATTGTCCATATTAAAAATTACTAAATTTGTTTAGGTTAGTTTGGAAGGTGATGGAGATTCTGGGAAGGTAAAAGCCATTCTCCCACCAAGATACCTACTGGAGCCACCGTTCCTCCGATTCCTCATAAGCCCTTGGTGATTCTGTCAATCATCATAAAAACATGCAAGAAACTCTCATTCTCTGTGATGCCCCTGTTTAAATTTGCATGAAATAACAAGACTTGGTAGTGACCATAGGGAAATACTTCTGATATGCCATGTGAACGGACTGCAACCAATTACTCTTCATTCTGGTAACGATTTGTCCTCCATGAGTACTTCCAAGTCTTAGTGTCTCTGTGTCTCTACCCCAGATGCTGCTCAATTCTTCTGTATTGTGCTTCCAGAAGGAAGGAATATTCCATTCATTTTAATCCAGAATTGGTCATTTCTAGTCCAAAAAATATGCGCTCGCATAAGAGAAACACTTATACCAAAATATTTTGTTCTTCCTGGATACAGCTGTTCAGTTTATATCCGGCCATCATTTTAGGCCTGTCCGTCCCAGACTACTACACTTGTGATGCTCAAAGTATGGCATCTGGAACAGAAGCCAAACTGCAGGTGAGGGCGGATCCAGCCTTCTCTTACCTGGAAGGCCGGCCATGCACATTCCCTGAGCAGGGGTAGGGGAGTGAGAGAGATTGAGGGCTGGGGATATGAGGAGAGGGTGACAGGCTGCCTCTATTACATGTCCTCTGCAAAGAGAACATTGTTTGCAGCCTTGTTGGAGGCAGAGCCTCTTTCTCAGGAGCTGCAATTAGACCTGAACACCCACCTCTGGCTGTGTTGCCGGCTGCACAACCATGGAACCACAGAGACTGCGGCTGGCAGTGACAATATTTATGTTGCTGCAACAGGTGAATTTGACGAACTGTGTATAGACATCTTCCAGGACAGGTGGGCAAGCAGGAATAATGCCCAGGCCTGCGATGTGCCAGAAACGGCCTCATGGAATTATCACAACTTTCCTCTCCGCTTGGTGCTACTGCTGGTTCTGGATGTGGAACCAGGATTCAGACAAGCTGATATGCATTTTCAATGGTCTTCCTTCAAAGGAAACAAAATTGAGCTCAGATTTATAAACACTTAAAGGAGCAGATTGCCGATTGCCCGTTCTGCTGCTGTTTCGCTGTGTAAAAGCTGCTTTGGCCCCTGGATTAGTTGGCTATTTGTTCAGTGCACTCTGCATTCAGAGCCCCTCAACTCCCTCTGTCTCCACTTTTATTATTATTATTATTATTATTATTATTATTTCATTTCAAAGAGGAATGGAGGAGGGGAGAGAGAAAGAAACATCAATGATGAGAGAGAATCACAGATTGGCTGCCTCCTGCACGCCCCACACTGGGGATCGCGTCCACAACCTGGGCATGTGCCCTGACCGGGAATTAAACCATGACCTCCTGGTTCACAGGTCGATGCTCAACCACTGAGCCACACTGGCCGGGAGCTCTTTCTCCCTTTTTGTTTATGGCAAACCGCCAAGCAACCTAGTGTTACTTCCATGGAGTTGCTGTGATGCCTCAGAGCAGTGAAAAGGTGAGATGTATGCAAACTGCTTTTCTGGGTTGTGGGGCTTAGAAGCTACACATTTTAGGAGTTTAGGCCTATCTTCCAAGAAATACAGAAACATTCACGCCTCGGCCTCGGATGGAGATGTTCCTTCTTCCAGGGGCTTCTGACTGGAATCTTGTCCTTGGAAGGCAACACCGACAGTCCAGCCCTTTGCCATCCTGGTCCGACAGTGTGAGGGGGCAACCGCAGTGTGACTGGCCCTGAAAAGGCCTGCTCCAGTCTTCCCTTCCCCTGCTCCCCGTTAGGGCGGGAGGCCACTGCTGGGCCCCCCAAGGCGGTCGTATCCTAAGGATAAAGGAGCAGGCCTCCAGCTGATCCACCAAATTCTGTGGAAAGGCCAGAACCAGTGTCTCTTCGGTAGCTCCCACTGGGACTCCGCAGCGGACACAAGTCCACTTCCAGCTGAGCAATTCCTGCTCTAGGTGAGTGGCTTTTTGTAAATGGTGAAAGAATAGGGGATTTTAATAATGTTATTTCACCCCCATAACTTACTGTAGGGCAAACTACCTCTGCTACATAATCCTAATATATAAAAGAGCTGGGTGCCGTCATGACCGAACGGACGACCAGTCCCCCGCTCTGGCCCCTGAGCCGCTCGCCATGTGGGGAGTGGCTGTGGATGGGAGTGGGACTGCTGAGTGGCAGTGGCAGTGAGTGTCACTGAGCAGTTCCAGGTGGGGAGAGCCTCCCAGAGCCACAGCGGGCAGCGGAGTTTCAAGGAGTGTCCAGCAGTGAGCTTCCTGGGGTGGCAACAAGCTTTGAAGAGCAGTCAAGGGGTGGGGGGGGGTCACAGGGCAGTTGAGGGGTGGGGGGAGGATCACAGGGCAGTTGAGGTGGGGGGAGCCTCATGGAGCAGTGGCAGGATGGGAGGAACCTTGCAGAGCAGTTGAGGGGCCGGGAGCATTGAGAGTGTCCTGGGACTGGAACTTCAGTAATGTTGCATCAGAGACCAGCATCAGAGGCCAGGCTAGGCAGAGGGACCCTAACTGTGCACATTTCATGCCTGCTGGGCCTTTAGTTAGACTATAAAGCTGCTCACTCTAGGTTTTTAAAAAGTAAAACACTAGGAGTTTTTTCAAGTAAGAATTTTCAAATAAGATCCTACCCTCCAAAATGACTGTCTTTTCTCATCTTAAAATTTTTTTACTGATTTTTCAAATTAATTTTTAGAGAGAAAGAGAGAGACAAACGTGAATGTGAGAGTGAAACATTGATCGGTTCCACCTACATGCCCCCTACTAGGGACCGATCCCACAACCCAGGCCTGGGCCCTGTCCAGAAATCAAACCAGCCTCCTTTGGGTGCATGGGACATTAGCCACCAAATGCCACACCAGTCAGGGCTACTTTCTTAAGTTTGATAATTTTATTTCTAAATCAAGTTTTATCACCTTTGACCTTTAAATTATGATTTCATCTTTACTCTGTAATGATACGTTTTCTCCCAAGTACAATTAAGAATAATGCTAGAAAGTGAGCGGTTAAAATGAAAATGTCTGATGTTTTCAATGTGCCATAAATGAAAAAAAACACCAACACATTATTTTAGTCAGAATGGGATCTTTTAAGCTGTAATGACAAATGAATCCCAAAATCGCAGTGCTTAACACACTAACATTTTTATTTTTGTTACAGGATGTATCCCTGTGAATAACAGGGGCTGAGGGGAGCTCCACCATCCAAGCAGGAGCCACTGAGGTGCGCTGTACCAGTCTGGAGGACAGCTATTCTTGTTTTAACCTAAACTGAAGATACAGCCCTTCTGCTCACAGCACATGGGCGGGGCCTGGCGTGTGTCCTCTTGGGGCTGGAATGTGGGCGATGTGGGTGCTCTGTGCCAACAGGTGCATCTCCTACAAACGTTTACATCAGTGGCTTAACTTAAGCACATCACCTTGAGATGCTTCTAGTCTTACCATCCTAGTTAATAAAGAGGGATAGTCAAATAGACCATCACATCATCACAAAGATGGCAGTGCCCATAGCCACAAGATGGCAGTACTGAGTCCCCTCAGCCCCACCAGAGTCCCCCAGTCCTTTCAGTGCAGCCAGGGGTGGGTGGCAAGTGTGTGGTGTGGCCGGACCCAGCCTCAGCCCCCCAGCCACCCAGGGCCATCCCAAGGCATAGGCAGTCCTTGGATGGCAGCTTCCCAGCCGCCCAGGGCCACTGGAGGCTCAGGTAACCAGGCCTGGCTAAGGCTTGTGCTTCTGGCAGAGGCAGCAGCAAAGGTGTGAGGGGGACATCACCTTCCCATGATTGCCAGGTCACCTCCTGCCCCTGCCAGCTCCCAGACTGTGAGAGGGGACAGGCCGGACTGAGGGACCCTCCCTCAGGTGCATGAATTTTCATGCACCAGGCCTCTAGTTAGTAATAATACAGGATCCAGGCATCAACTCCCAGTTCTGATTGGGAGTGGGCTCTCATACCCTCATTTTACTCCTCTGGAACCTGAGCTTAAGGAGAATGATGTGTGAGTTCACGTCATCGGGGGACCAGATGCAAAGCAGAGTGAGGAGTGGAAGAAATGCATTGGGGTGACTCCTGTGAAGCACAAAGGGGAGAGGGAGCTCTAGCCAGTTTTGCTCAGTGGATAGAGCATTGGCCTGCAGACTGAAGGGTCCTGGGTTCGATTCTGGTCAAGGGCACGTACCTCGATTGCAGGCTCCTCCCCAGCCCAGGCCCTGGCTGGGTGTGTGCAGGAGACAACCAATCGACGTGTCTCTCTCACATCACTGTTTCTCTCTGTCTTTCCCTCTCTCTTCTGCTCTCCATACAAATCAATGGAAAGTGTCCTCTGGGGAGCTTGGGAAGATGGCGGCAAGGTAAACACTTTTACGTGCTACCTCTCACAACCACATCAGAGCTGTAACTGGGGATCTTATCTGAGACCTGAAAAAACCACAACTGTGGAGACCACCGAGAAACTGTGGGGCCCTGACCAGTCTGGACACATGGATTCCACAGAAAGGAGAGAGAGATCTATATAACCAGACATCCTGAAAAGAGAGAACATGGGGAGACAAAGAAACAGTCCACAAATGAAAGAAAAGCAGGCATCATCAGAAAATGAAGTAAACGAGTTAGAGGCAAGCAACCTACCAAAGCAAGAATTCAGAGTAATGATCATAAGATGACTAAAAAGAATGGAAGGCAAATTTGACAATATGAGTAAGAACCAAGAGGAAATAAAGATGAACCGAGAAGAAATGAAAAATGACATTGCTAGTATGAACAACTCAATGGAAAGCATCAAGAGCAGACTAGAAGAAGCAGAGGACCGCATCAGTGAGCTAGAAGACAGGATGGAAAAAAAAATACCAAATTAGAGCAGCTTCTAGGGGAAAGAAAATTAAAAAGCAGGAGGAGAGCTTAAGGGAACTTTGGGACAATACAAAACAAAACAATATTCGAATAATAGGAGTTCCAGACGAAAAGGAAACTGAGGAAGACATGGAGAATGTATTTCAAGAAATAATGACAGAAAACTTTCCTGAGATAGAGAAGAAAAGCCCCACACAAATCCAAGATGCTCGCAGAGTCCCAAGCAAAATGAATCCCAAAAGACCAATGCCAAGGCATATTATAATTAAATTGGCAAACACCAACGACAAAGTAAGAATCTTAAAAGCAGCCAGAGAGAGATAGAAAGTTACATATAAAGGAACCCTCATCAGACTAGCAACTGATTTCTTTACAGAAACTCATCAGTCCAGAAGGGAAGGGGATGAAATATACAAAGTCATGCAAAGGAAGGGTCTGAATCCAAGAATGTTGTACCCAGCAAGGCTATCAATCAAAATTGAAGGTGAAGTAAGGAATTTCACAGACAAAAAAAGACTAAAGGAATTTATCTCCACCAAACCAGCAATGCAAGAAATGCTAAAGGGTCTATTGTAAAAATAGAGAAATAGTAAGTGAAGAAGGAACACAGAGGTATAGAATAAAAGTGACATCAAATAAGTACCTATCAATAATAACTTTAAATGTAAATGGATTAAATGCTCCAATCAAAAGATATAGGGTAGCAGATTGGATAAGAAAACAAGACCCATATATCTGCTGTCTACAAGAAACCTACTTCAGAAAAAAAGATGCACACAGACTGAGGGTGAAGGGATGGAAAAAGGTTTTCCAGGCGAATGGAAATGAAAAAAAAGCTGGGGTAGCAATACTTATATCTGACAAATTAGATCTCACAGTGAAGGACATAACAAGAAATAATAAAGGCCACTTCATAATACTATAGGGAGCAATCCAACAAGAAGAAATAACCCTGGTAAACATATATGCACCCAATTCAGGACCACCCAAATACATTAAAAAAAAAAAACTGCTGGAGGACATTAAAGGAGAGATTAATAGCAATACAATCATAGTAGGAGATTTTAATACCCCACTGTCACCTTTGGACAAATCATCTAAACAAAAAATCAGCAAAAAAATATCAATCCTAAATGACGCACTAGACCATATGGAATTAATCGACATCTTCAGAACATTTCACCCAAAGGCCCCAGAATATACATTCTTCTCAAGTGCACATGGGTCATTTTCAAAGAGAGACCACATGTTGGGACATAGGCAAAGTCTCTTCAAGTTCAAGAAGATAGAAATCATATCAAGCATCTGCTCAGATCATAGTGGCATAAAATTGGAAATCAACTACAATAAAAATAATCCAAAGAAATCAAACACATGGAGACTAAATAGCATGCTATTGAACAAGGACTGGGTTACCAGAGAAATCAAGGAAGAAATTAAAAACATCCTGGAAACAAATGACAATGAAAACACAACAATCCAAAATCTATGGGACACAGCAAAAGCAATTTTGAGAGGGAAGTTCATATATCTACAATCCTATTTAAAAAAAAAAAAATGGTAACAAATTATCTAACTCTACAACTCAAAGAGTTAGAAAAAGAGCAACCAGAAAAGCCCAGTGTAAGCAGAAGAAAGAAAATAACAAAAATCAGAGTGGAGATAAATGACATAGAGACCAAAGAAACAATACATAAGATCAACAAAACCAAGAGCTGGTTCTTTAAAAGGATAAACAAGATTGATGAACCTATAGCCAGGCTAACCAAGCAACAAAGAGAGAGGACCGAAATAAACAAAATCAGAAATGAAAGAGGTGAAATAACAACAGACCCCACAGAAATACAAAGGATTGTTACAAAATACGACGAACAACTCTATTCCAACAAACTGGACAACCTGGAGGAAAGGACCTATTCCTAGAAAAATACAACCTTCCAAAGCTCAATCAGGAAGAATCTAAAAATCTCAATAAACCAGTGACTTGGGAAGAAATTGAAGCAGTCATCAAAAAGTTTCCAGCAAAGAAAAGCCCGGGACCAGATGGCTTCACAGGAGTTTTAGCAAACATTCAAGGAAGAACTAAAACCTATCCTCCTCAGACTATTCAAAAAAATTCGAAAGGAAGGAATACTTCCAAACTCCTTCTATGAAGCCAGCATCACCCTAATACCAAAACCAGATAAAGACAACACATAAAAGAGAATTACAGGCCAATATCCCTCATGAACATAGATGCCAAAATCCTCAACAAAAATCTAGCAAATCGGCTCCAGCAGAACATCAGAAAGATTATACTCCATGACCAAGTAGGATTTATTCTGGGAATGCAAGGATGGTACATATCTGCAAATCAATAAACTTGATACATCACATAAACAAATTGAGAGATAAAAATCATATAATCATGCCGAAGCTGGTTTGTCTCAGTGGTAGAGCATCGGTCTGCAGACTGAAAGGTCCCGGGTTCGATTCCTGTCAAGGGCATGTACATTGGTTGCAGGCACATCCCCAGTAGGGGGTGTGCAAGAGGCAGCTGATCAATGTTTCTCTCTCATCTATGTTTCTAGCTCTCTATCTCTCTCCCTTCCTCTCTGTAAAAAAATCAATAAAATATATATATATATTAATCATATAATCATATCAATTGATGCAAAAAAAGCATTTGATAAAATCCAACACCCTTTCCTGATAAAAACTCTCAACAAGGTGGGAATAGAAGGATCGTATTTCAACATAATAAAAGCTATATATGATAAACCCACAGTCAACATCATACTCAATGGGAAAAAACTAAAACCATTCCCTCTAAGAACAGGAACAAGACAGGGATGCCCACTCTCACCACTCCTGTTTGACATAGTACTGAAAGTACTAGCCATTGCAACTAGACAAAAAGATGAAATAAAAGGCATCCAAATTTGAAAAAAAGAATTAAAGTTATCCTTATTTACAGGTGACATGGTATTGTACGTAAAAAACTCAAAAGACTCCATCAAAAAACTAACTGACTTAATAAATGAATTTGGCAATGTAACAGGATACAAAATTAATGCCAAGAAATCTATGGCATTTCTATACACCAATAGTGAACTTACAGAAACTGAGACTAAAAAGGCAATCCCATTTACCATCGCACCAAAAAAAGTAAGATACCTAGGAATAAACTTAACTAAGGAGGTAAAAGACCTATATGCAGAGAACTACACGACACTGAAAAAAGAGATAGAGGAATATGTAAACAGATGGAAGAACATACCATGTTCATGGATTGGTAGAATCAACATCATTAAAATGTCTATACTTCCCAAAGCAATTTATAGGTTCAATGCACTCCCCATTAAAATTCCAATGGCAAATTTCACTAACCAGAAAGAACTCTCCAAAAATTCATTTGGAACAATAAAAGACCCCAAATAGCCACCGCAATCCTGAGAAAGAAAAGTAAAGTAGGAGGGATCTCAATACCAGATTTCAATCTGTATTACAAAGCCACTGTTCTCAAAACAGCCTGGTACTGGCACAAGAACAGACATATAGGTCAATGGAATAGAATAGAGAATCCAGATATCAACTCAAATCACTATGCTCAATTAATATTTGACAAAGGAGGCACGAGCATACAATGGAGTCAAGAAGTCTCTTCAATAAATGGTGTTGGGAAAATTGGACAGATACATGCAAAAGAATGAAACTAGATCATCAACTTATACCATACACAAAAATAAACTCAAAATGGGTACAGAACTTAAACATAAGATGGGAAACCATAAAAATACTAGAGGCATCCACAGGCAGCAAAATCTCAGACATATGCCAAAAAAACTTCTTCACTGATACTGCCCCTAGGGCAATGGAAGCCAAAGAGAAAATAAACAAATGGGACTACATCAAAATAAAAAGCTTTTTTACAGCAAAAGAAACCAGCAACAAAACAAGAAAGCCCACTGTATGGGAGAACATATTTGCAAATGTTATCACTGATAAAGGTTTAATCTCCAACATCTACAGACAGCCTATACAACTAAATAAAAGGAAGATGAATGACCCAATTAAAAAATCGGCAATGGACCTAAATAGAATCTTCTCAAAAGAAGACAGAAGGAAGTCCGAAAGGCACATTAAAACATGCTCAAAGTCACTAATTATCCAAGGATGCAAATCAAAACAACAGAATGGCCAACATCAACAAATCAACTAACGACAAGTGTTGGTGAGGTTGCAGAGAAAAAGGAACCATTGTGCACTGCTGGTGGAAATGTAGACTGGTGCAACCACTGTGGAGAACAGTATGGAGCTTCCTCAAAAAACTGAAAATGGAACTCCCATTTGACCCAGTAATCCCACTCCTAGGAATATTTCCCAAGAAGCTAAAAACACCAATCAGAAAGGATATATGCACCCCTATGTTCATAGTAGCACAATTTACAATAGCTAGGATTTGGAAACAGACTAGGTGTCCATCAGCAGATGATTGGATCCAAAAACTATGGTACATCTACACAATGGAATATTATGCTGCCATAAAAAAGAAGGAATTCTCATCATTTGCAGCAACTTGGATGGAATTGGAGAACATCATGCTGAGTGAAATAAGCCAGTCAATAAAAGAGAAACACCACATGACCTCACTCATTTATGGATAATAAAGAACATCATAAACTGATGAACCAAAAGATAGATATAGAGACAGTAAAGCAACAAGCAGACTGTCAAATTACAGTGGGGAGGGTAGGGAGATCTGAGGAAGATAAGAGATCAACCGAAGGACTTGTATACATACATATAAGTACAACCAATGGACACAAAACTCTGCGGAGGGAGGGCATGTATGGGAGGGGAGGGGGCAATGGTATATGTACAGAGATATTAACTTAATAAAATAAATAAATAAAATAAAATAAAAAATGAAAAGAGAAAGAAAGAAAGAAAGAAAGAAAGAAAGAAAGAAAGAAAGAAAGAGAGGAAGGAAGGAAGGAAGGAAGGAAGGAAGGAAGGAAGGAAGGAAGGAAGGAAGGAAGGAAGGAAGGAAGGAAGGAAGAAAGAAAGAGTCCTCTGGTGAGGATCAACCAGAAAACAGACGGGGAGAGGGCAGTGGGCACAGCCAGCAACTAGGTGTCATGGAGGCGACACCTGTGGCCGAGAAAGAAGAGCAGCCTCAGCCCTGCTCCAGCAGCTTGGGCCAGCCACCCTCCCGGAGCTTGGGGGGAGGGGGTGGTGTGGAGGAGAAGGGCGGCCACTTGGGAAGAAAGGAATGGGCCTAGCACTTGTGCTTCGTCCTCTGCTGGGAGCTCAGGTTCTGGTCTGAGGGAGTGACCACAGGCCCTGCAGCTGTGGCTGTGGCTTCCAGGGAGGGCAGGGCCCACAGTGCCGCCCGCACAGGAGGATCAGCAAGCAGCCAGGCTCCCGGGCAGCTCTCAGACACTCTGCAAGCTCTGTCACTGATAGCAGCACTTCACTGTCAAAAATAAAGAACATCAAAATGAAGATTAAAATGCAACAGGGAGAAATATCCAGGTCAGGGAGTCATGAGATCAAAATTTTAGACTCTGTTGCCATTAACTAGCTCTGTGGCCTTGACCCAAGCTTCCAGCCTCTCTGTACCTTATTCTCTTCTCTGAGTCAGATGATTGGACTAGATCCGTTGTCCTCACATTTTATTATTTTATTGTGCATCAGAATCACCTAAAAGGCTTGTGGAAACACACACTCCTGGTCCAGCCCAGGAATGCCTGTCTCAGGAGATGGAAGTGGCCTGCAAATTTGCATTTCAGACAAGCTGTCAGCACTCCTGCTGGCTGAGAGCCCACACCTGGGAAGCCACTGGGCTGGGTGCTCCCCAAGCCACTCCAAACTCAGAGTACTGTGTCCTTGGGATTCAGCAACATCACTTCCAAAGTACTGAGAAAGCTAAATGGGGCTAATTCCAATGTAACCTTGATATCTGGGGGGCTAGAATTCTGAACTCATGCCAGCAAGCTCAGTGTAGATTCTTGATAACCTATAATTAAGTCACTACCTCCTTCCCAGAAACTGGTCTTGCAGAACCTGTTACAGAAGTCATAAAACTGTGAACAGAGCAGTGCCCCAGAGGGGGCTATTAACGCTGGGCCAAGCCAGACCCTCAGATATGGCCTGAGACCCGCGACACCTGGGGGACTTCTTGCAAAGCCCGCAAAAAGGACCGGAAGCATAATCCATGTTTGCAGGACAAAGACCTCAGGAAGATATAAAAGAGAAGCCCCTGCATGTCACTTCACTCAGATTTGGAGGGTTATTCCGAGTCCGCCGGCGTAAATAAACGGTGTCATTCCTCTCCTTTAGAGCATCGCTTGGATTTCCTTTGGTCTTCTGCACAGTATCACTGCCTCTGTTATTGATGCATCATGGCCACAGTCACTGATGCCAGCAGGATAAGCGAGAATGATGCTTACCACATCCATTTATTATGCAAATGCGAAGAAGATATTCTTTATGTTTGAGAAAAGACTGATGGAAATAGCAGCCTCATCCACATTCACAGCCTCGTCATCACTGTGACAGCTTTTATTGACGAGTGTCCTGGACCTGTGCAGCCCTTTACGGTCATTGCCTGTGTAATACACGTACATGATTAGATGCTGCACACAAACTTTACACACAGACAGAGGATCAAATGGCCTTCAGAGCAGATGGAGGAGACGGGGATGGGGAAAGAGTGGTCTAGGAGCAAGGAGAGCAGTTTGATAAAGTCTCAGCATAGACTAGAGGTGTTTGGGGAAAGGGGATGCTGTTTGTATGGGCAGGAGGAAGGAATAGAACAAGTTAGATATGCAGTTTAATGTAGTGGATCCAATGCATGTGATGACTGAGGCTTAGAACAGCCTGGACTGTACCATCTGGATTTACTAGTCAAAATTAGAAGTCAAGCCAGCACCGGTTTGGCTCAGTGGATAGAGCGTTGGCCTGCGGACTGGAAGGTCCCGGGTTCGATTCCGGTCAAGGGCATGTACCTTGGTTGCGGGCACATCCCCAGTAGGGGGTGTGCAAGAGGCAGCTGGTCGATGATTCTCTCTCATCGACGTTTCTAACTCTCTATCCCTCTTTCTTCCTCTCTGTGAAAAATCAATAAAATATATTTTTTTAAAAAAATTAGAAGTCAACAAAAAGGAAGAAAGATTTTTCTCAGCTTTGTGACCTTGAGCAAGTCCCTAAGCTCTCTCAATGTCCTGTTCTTATCTATAAAATGCACATGATACTCACCATGTCCAAAGAAATGGTGTGGAGTGTAGGTGAGAGCCTGCAGAGTTCTGTGCATCGGTATGGCACTATTAATAAGAAAGTTCTCTTCTATTTTCAGATTTTTCAAAACATTTCCAGCTTTCTTGTTTGGTATGTTAACATAAAAATATTCAACCTGTAAAGAATTTTTGTGATTTATTTGAGCCAAACTGTCTACAAATACTAGGAAGCAGAATTTGAATGAATTGGGATAATGCTTCGTATAATGGCAGTTTTTCACCTTGTTTTATACATTTCAATCAAAAGAGGAGTGGTAGGTGAGTTATTTGAAATCCATTGGTGATAGATTAGGGACGTGAGAAAAACTCCCAAAGGGAGTCGGGGTTCAGCAAAGCAAGCAAATCAAAGCATGTCCTGTCCTTGGACTATTCTCAAATGTATTTATTTTCTGAGTCATAGACCCATCGAAGCATCTTATCTTCACAGCCTTGTTTCATCCTCCAGTTTCCCAGGGTCAGTAAGAAAACTTCTCATCTGTAGTTAGTGAGAGGAATGATTATTATACAACTGTGGCTCTATTCTCATTACATGCCCTTCCCCTGTCAGTAGCAACCAGTCAGGAGCCAAGGAGATGTCAGCAGCAGATATCTGGTCTATTGAGTTGTTTGCTTCAAAAGGAGCAATTTCTTTATCCTCCTTTCCAGTGCTGTAGTGTGACCATACATTGGAACTCTAGCAACTGTATTGAACCTTAAGACTCTCTTGAGGGTGGAAGCCAACTTCGAAGATGGTTAAACAGAGGATGGAAGGACACTGCAGCTCTAAGCACTCCATAAACCTGCCCTACCAACATGGAGTGTCTCCTCTGTAACATTTTTATTTTTTTAAGTGTGCAGGTTTGGGCCATATCCGGGGGTATGTTACTTATAGGTGAATAAAAATCTCAACCAGTATACCATTATCCCAGGATGCAGAGAGTTCTCAACCTGATATTCACAATGAAAACTTGACCAGCCTTTAAGCCTGTTTCTACAGCACTTCTCCCAGGAACGTTTCTTGTAATTAAGTTAGCATATACTGAATGGACTATGCATTCTCCTGCTTCTGGAATGTGTTACCTCAGGGACCGTGGCTTTCACTTAGCTCCATAGCATTGAACAAATACCTGCATTGGGACTCATATAAGTAATAAAATAATATACTTTCCAATGTGGAAGTAATTGTACACTTCTCTAAAATTTCTACAAAGGGGAGAAACATTCTCTGTAACATTGGTGCTCAACGTGTATTTGGTGACCAACATCATTTTCAAGACTCTATGTGATTCACATGAACCTTCAAGTGTGAGGAGCATCATCCTGGAGCCATTGCGCTGCTGCTGAAGTTACTCACAGATACAACCGAACGCTTGGCTTGCATTGACAGCAGATTATCAGCCAGTTAGTTCCCATCAAAAGCTTAAAATTGCATCCTTAGAACTTTCCCTTGTGACTTTATTTCTGGTCTCTAGAATAACAATAAATAATAGTGATCTACCATCATTGTTTAAAGAAAGCTGTCATTGGTTCTAAGCCTTTTCTTTTCAAAGGTGAACAATTCATTTGAATTGGCATTCTTCACATGACCTGATTTTTAGACATTTTATCTATTCTTAATGCATGCTAAGCTGTTAGTGCCCTAATTAAAATACAAAACTAGAATTCAGTATCACACCTAAACATGTGGGACTATTTGCCACTCTCAAATCTGCAACCTACTACATACAAACTTCACTTAATCACTACTGGTTTTTAAACTATTTTAATTGATTTTAGAGAGAAAAGAAGGGAGAGTGGATGGAAGAAAGAAAAAACATCAATGTGAGAGGGTAACATCCATCAGCTGCTCCTGCAAGTCCCCCACTGGGGATCGAGCCCGCAACTGGACATGTGCTCTGACTCAGAGTTGAACCTGCAACCTTCTGGTGAGTGGGCCCAATCCACACAGGCCAGGGCCACTCCCATTTTGATATTCTTATGGTTGGCACAGGATTTTACTTACATGAATATTATAAAAATCATGTTTTATGTTAAAGTGTGTTGAAAATATCAGAAACCACACCTTGTTAGTTTAGTTACTTGTTTTAATTATTAAAAATGAGGTGTATCTGGGACCCCTGATCTCTCCCTAGAGCTTCACCCAGTAGTACTTTGCTTCTAGCTATCTAGTGACACTTTCTCTTGAGTAACTGACCTACCTCAAACTCCACAGCTTTTCCCAACGCCTCTCTCTGTCCTGTTCATAGTCATGTGTGCATGGGCCTTACTACCCTTTTAAAGAGCAGTCTCCTTGACAGCCAGAATTTACATTCCCCAAAACAGCTGCTCAATGAAGTTCAGCACAGTAGACATTAAAGAAATATTTTGAAATCAATGAGTTGTTGTTCAATCCCTGGGACACAGGACATGAGGAGGTTAGACGGCAGCAGAATGGGTTGGGACACAAAAACCCGCCGAACATGAGAACTCTGCTTGCTCTCTTTAGGGGAAATGTGTAGCTCCCTCTGGGAGCGTCCAAACAAAGCAGCTGACCCAGTTTAGTCGAATATAGTGTGTCCCCAAAGTCCCCACCACACACAAAAGTGTGCCTTCAGTGTGCAACTAATACAGACCCACTCACTTAGAGTGAGGCTCTGCCCAGACAGCAGCTCCTGTCCAGTCCAGGACCGTCCCCCAAGGCTCTCGCTTCTCCAGCCTGTGAGGGTCCATTTTCTTCTCCGAATGGCTTTGAAGAATTGATGTTTACCCAAAAACAAAGCCAACAACAAACAGATAAACAGCAACAACAAATTTACCAAAATCATGTGGTTGTAAGAAAGAAATAGAGGTGAATGCAGTCATGCAGAAGACATGCAATGTGAGCATTTCCCATCATTTATAGGCTCAGCTTGCACAACCCAGCTCAGGACACTATATCTTATGTATATTTTTGTCTGAGGTTAGAAAGCTATCAGTGCAAAGTATATGATTATGGTTTCATGAAATATCTATAAACATCAGTATTTAGGCAAAAAATCGCCACCCTGCATTTCCTCCTAGCTGTATAATTTTCACAACTTAAACATCTATATATTGAACTAGAGACCCAGTGCATGGGGAGGTGGGAGTGAGTCCCTCAGCCCAACATGCACCCTCTCCAACCTGGGAACCTTCAGGGAGCCCTCTACAATCCGGGAGTTGCTGTCTGTCTTTGCAATCAGATGAGCGAATAGTCTGAGAGCACAGCTCCGGTTTGGTTTGGTGCTCACAGAATAATAGAGGTCTTTTATTTTATTTTTTTTTCTTTGCTCCATTGGTGGAGATTTCCTAGAAGTTGCAAAATATCTCCCCTTTAATTTTTCCTCTACACTCTGACTTTACTTGTGTCTCTCACTTTTGCTTTCCCTCCATCCCCCACCACAACAGTAACTTATTCCAGGCTTCACTTTGCTCTAGTGTAGGAGATCCCACGATGCATCTGTCACCGGAACTATGATTCCCAGAATTCCTGGTGCTCCCCATGCTCTTGGTTTCACTTCCGGTCCAGGGGCTGCACAAACAAAAAAGACTGTGAACTCCAGCCACCCCCAGGCAGGGCTGACAGGACCAGACATTCCAATGACCCCAGCCACTTGGCACTGGAGCACAAGACCTGCCATCTTTGTTGGGTTAATTTGCATACTCACTCCTGATTGGCTGTGGGGCATCTCAGAGGTATGATCAATTTATATATTTGTCTATTATTAGTATAGATGCCTACACATAGATTTATAACTATCCATTTTGTCTTTCAATTAGATAGAAAAAAAGAGTTACAAGCAACGATACATTTATACTTTTACATTGACTGACATAGTTACTTTTACTTGTGCTCTTTATTTCCTCCTATAGACCATAGTTACTGTCTAGTATCCCATCATTTCATTAAAAAAGGCTTCAATGTTTCTTATATGGCATATCTCCTAGTGACAAATTCAGTTTTTGATTATCTAGGAATACCTCAATTTCTTATTCTTTTTTGTGGAAATTTTTGTCTGAATGTAAAATTCATGGTTGACAGTTTGCTTATTTGTTTTGTTGTATTTTTATTGGTTTTCAATTACTCAGCTAACTTTGAATTTCTTAGATCAATTCCACATGATCATTATGTATTATTGTTTTGATACATTTCCTCCAAATTTTGGCAGAGGTTTTTGCATCTATGGTGATAAGGGACTATATTCTGTAATTTTCTTATATTTTAATGTCTATCTAGTTTTCATATCAGAATAAAACTCACTTCATAAGATTAATTTTAAAAGGATGCTTCTGACCAACAGACATGGCTTAGTGATTGAGCGTTGACCTATGAGCCAGAAGGTCAGGGCACATGCCCAGGTTGTGGGCTCCATCCTCAGTAGGGTGCATACAGGAGGCAGCTGATCAATTATTCTGTCATCACTGATGTTTCTCTCTCCTTATTTCCCTTCCTCTCTGAAATCAATAAAAATATGTTTTAATAAAGAAGGATACTCCTATTTTTGGAAGTATTTATGATGAAATAGATTTATTTATCCCTCCAATGTTTTGTAAAGTTCACCAGGAGAGTTATCTTGGCCAGAAAGTCTGGGCCATTCTAGATTTTCCACAGAAGCCAATAGCTGCCTAGGAGGTGGACCTTTTGATGTTGACTGGCATAGAAACTGACCAATCAGAACCAAATATGGGTGAACTGAGAAGGCAGAACCTAAGGTGGGGGCTGAGGAGGGTTTTTAAGGGCAACTGCTGCTTGATATAAGATGTAAGAAAGTGGTTCAATTTTTTAATGACCAGTTTGGCAGTAGATGCATATGGCTGGTTATCAGTCCAGATATATGGGGTTATGTATTTTTGTCTGCTAAGAGCATCTCCTCCTGCTATAAAAGGCTTTCATCTCCCCCATATAAGCAATCCTATTCTATGTAATCTATCTATACTAATAAAAGGTTAATACGCTAATTAGACCAGGTTGACTGTAGGACTCTCTTTCACGGCCCGCGTAGAAAGAGTTCCAATTCAGGGTTCAGGTTCTGGAGAAGGGGGGCACACAAATGAAGAGACTTGAGACTTGAAGAAATTCAACTTGGTGATATGGGGGGCCAGGTGGTAATCCAACTCTAGTGGGAGAACTACTACTGCTCTGGTCCTGACATCCCCTTTTATTGAGGCTTTGGGGAAAACATCTTAGGCAACATAAACAGAAATTTACATGTAACCCTTAGACAGTAAATAACAGAAACTTACACAGGACAAACAAGGTGGAGGCTGCTTCAGCTAACAATATCGCAACTAAAGGTTAGAGCAATTAAGGTTGCTGACCAGCCTTCTTGGTTTCCTGTCAACATCTCTTTTTTAGTGAAACTGACTTGTTTTCCAGCAGTTGACCAGCTATCTTCTAGACATCCGACTTCCTTCTGGACAAAGCCATGGTTGTGGGGGCCAAGACAGAGGCAGTTAGAGGTGATCAGGCCAGCAGGGGAGGGCAGTTAGGGGCAAGTTCAGGCCCACAAGGGAGAGTCATTGGGGTTGAGATCAGGCTGACACGGGATGGCAGTTGGCGGCAACCAGGTCAGCAGGGGAGAGCAACCGGCAGTCAGCCATCCCCCAAGGGGTCCCAGATTGAAGAGGGTGCAGGCCGGGCTGAGGGACAACCACACACCCCCATGCATGAATTTGGTGCATTGGGCCTCTAGCTCTTAATCCTATTCCTTATTCTAGAGTCTGCTTTTTCTCTTGTCTTGTATTAATCTATCAACTTAGCTTTTAAAATTAAATTAGTGATTGAATGATGTATATTTTCCATCCTTTAACCTTTATCTTATTTGTGTTTTTATATTTAAAACAGATTCTTTTAAATGGCACAGAGTTTAGTTCTGTGTTCTCTGCTTCTTGAGTTGGTCAGAGCATCGATGTTTACTCATTGCTATGGTTCAGTTTAGATCCAACACCTTGACTAAGTTCTATGTGTTGCACTGTTTTTTCCTCCATTTTCTTCATTCCTGGCTTTTCTATTCATTGAGTTTATGATCCCATTTTATCTTCATTGTCAGCTTATTATACCTTTAAAAAATAGTGATTGCTTTAGAGTAGTGGTTTTCACCAGGGGCAAAATTTGCCTTCTAGGAGGCATTTGGCAACGTCTCAACATGTTCTTAGTAGTGACCGTTGTGAGGCTGGCTCATGGCAGAGTGAGTGGGAGTTTAGCTAAACACCTTGCAATGCACATGCAGCTCTTTACAGCAAAGACCTCCTTGGCCCCTAAAGTGTCACCTGTGCCTAGATTAAAAACAAAACAAAACAAAAAACACAAACAAGCAAACAAAAAAACAACTTGTTGTTCAATATACATCTTTAATATACAACATGATACCTTCAATTAATACTTCATACATAATGTTATTGCGTAATAAGACTGGATACCACTGCTCAGGAGTGCATTGCAGTGGCAAACATGAGCTAAGCCTGCCAGATGGTGGAAAGGCTGGATTGGACCAGCTTTGCTATGGCACAGATCACTGGACACTGGCTCTGTTTCTGGCCCTGATTGCCCATGATGGGACAGACAGATGGGGCACTGAAATCCCAGGCCGCTTCTATTTCATGCAAATAAATCTTACCATCTGACCTCATCATCCCTTGTGGGCCCCTGAAAATGCTTTTTCTCATGATACCCCACTTCTACTGGCAATAGTACCTGCAGACCTCTTTACAAAGTTTATCTCTAATAAATTATCAGAGACAATTTTCTTTGATGTAGGCATGAGAAAACAGATTTGAGTTGTATCAATAGTTGTACTTTTAATGATAATAGAACTATGACTGGAACCCAGGGGCACTCAAGATGGAGGATATCAATTACTGAGAGTTCCGGCTACTCGGATAATCAATGGAAACCTCAGTCTCTGCTCAGTGCTCCATTTATTTCTGATTTGGAAGAGCTACTTCAAAATAGCTGCAGTTGCTGTGGTTCTGGAATTCTAGGAAGCAAGGTGCTGGGTGTGCAATTTTTAAAAAAATTATCCAATAAATCATCTTAATGGTAACTACTAAGAGAATGGTTCTAATGGTGAAGACCATGTTGAGGGTACTTCACGCTTTGGTGTGTCACCTCTCTTCTTCTTTATTTTCTTCTTTACTGATGCCCCTTTCCATCTTCCTTGGATACGCAGCTGCACCATGGCCCCGAGCATTAGAAGATCCCAAAAGGCTACTGTAAGATGAGGCTAAAAACCAATAAGATGAAGCAGAGATACCAAGGAAGGACAAGGTGGGGGTAGGAAAGACCCAGGAGGTCATAGAAGCTGGGAATAAGAGAAAACTAGGGATCTAGAAACAAGAGATCCTAAGAGTCTATATGTAGTCTTTGGCTGGGAAGATCAGAGATCAAGCATGTAGTAGCAAAAAAGTGCTGGAAACGGAGGTATTTACCAATCTCAAGGCGAATCTAGCTTGGGACTCTGGGAGCAGAACTACAGGGAGCACCATTCTTACTGTGCACTGTGAAGAGCAGGTCAGCAGTGTCAGAGCATGGGCTCGTGTCTTTAAAGGGTTAGAGATGAAAGAGGGATGCAAATCTGTCCTTGTCATTTCACTGCAGAACACGCTACCAGAAAAATCACTGAAATACACAGCAAGGAGATGTCTCCACAGGACGGTTTTCATGTTAATGGAACCAAAGCACAAAGCTAACGGCTCAATCTTCAAATGAGGGAAATGCGGGGGCAGGAGGATGTGGGCATCCGGGCTTCCCGGCAACCAGAGTGGTGGTGTGCTCCCTGGGCCTCGGTACCAAGTCCCATCATTTCATTCTTTGGGAGGACACCCCACACAGCTGCTCAGGTCAAACACGTGCCTTTAGGATGGAGTGTTTAACATTCAGCTCCAAGGCTGCCACCGGCCCCGTTTCACTCTTTCCTTGAACACTGGCCACCTTGTTCCCTTCCGTGCCCGGCACAGAGCTTGTGCATTGAAGCCACGTCCTTTGTGCTGCAGGGAATCTGAGGCTGCTGTCTTGGGCTTTTTTGTTTCTCTCGCCTCTCACCACGGCGACCTGCCAGCTGCTCTGGGCTCTCCTGGGCTTTCGTCATACCCCAGATGGGTCGCACCTTCCTTCTGTTTGGGATGCTGAGGGTGAACCCTGCGCGAACAGTGCTGGCTCTGGAGGCGGATGACCCGGTACAGCAGCTCGGTGACATTGCGCCAGATCAGAGCTGTTGTTCCCTCAGCTGCTCATAAAGGAGCCCACTGATTATTTTCAGGCTGCTACCCTGACTTCTCAAGGTCATTTCTGGGATTTCATTCTGCTTCTTTACATATACCTTTTCTGTTTCTTTTCCTTATTAGACCTTGTGATCCTCAGGTGCCCAGTGTACTAATTACCCCCGATGTTAGCTCCTGACAGCAGGCAGCCACGGTTCTGTTAATTATGTCTGCAGGCTTAGGAACTCTTAGAAAGGCAGCCAATCACCCACCTCCAACTCTGGGTCTGAAAGGAGGCTGCAGGCAGCTTCTCTTCCCATGAGCTCTGAAAATCTGATCTCTGGCCTAGAATCTTCAAGTTTACATGCTGGGCCTTAAAGGCGTATGATGGTAGAGCCAGCTACTCAATGCCTTCTACGCTAATGGGTGGAATCAGTTAGTGCAGGCCCAAGTTACGGCTTTGAGACCTGACCAGCACGACATCCAAACACCAGTCACACTAACCAACCGGGAAGTGTTAGCAGAGGCATTCTGGGTAGACTTGTAGCTGTCTTAGGTCCTTCCCTTATCCTTTCATCCCCCGGAGCTGTCCTTTAGCTGAAACAGAGACTGCAGCTTTCCCTGGAGAGTGAACTAAAGGTGCAAAGGAGCCATGCTTGGTTTCTTCCTGTTGGGGTGACTGAGAAAGATGGTAGTGTAGGATATAAGCGTTGGTTTTTCCAGAGAAATACGTTCTAATTAGAATATTTATGCCATGAGTGACTGGGCCTTTGTTTTTCATCCATAAAATGGAAGAACCATCTATTTCTTGTTTGAAGTGAAGCCAAAGTATTAATTGTGCAATATTTTCCCCAAAGGTTTGGTATTCCATGTGTGCATATATGTGAACACACCAAGAGATGTAGACATACAGATCATCTCCCTCATTGATTGTTTCAAGATACTGAAAGAAATGAGTTATGGGTAGAGAGAACTATTGAGCAGGGATTTGGGTCAATTTGTAGCTACTTTAAAGCAAAAGTGAAGGATGTGGGAAAATAAATCAAGGGAAAATATCAATAGGAACTTCACTGTAAATACAGTATCCTAACAGCCTAAATAGTCATAAAAAATGCTGTATATCTGTAAGGTGGGCAAATTAAAGGGGGAAATAAAATCTTTGCATGTAAGTAACAAAAACAGTAAAACATGCTGTTAGCCTCACAAGTGATGAGGCAAGCATGGGGAAACAAATGCAATCTGTCTTGGTGGGTGTTAGAGATGACTTACCTGGTCTACAATTACGCTCACAAACGTACCCGCACTTAAGATGTTTATATGTTGTTGCTGGTGATTCTCTAACATCCTGTAAGCCAGCAGGCAGGTTCCCTGGGAGCCTGTGAGGAAGCCGGCTCAGAGGGTTTCCCCAGAGCCATGGGATATGCTCAAGGAGGGTTGGGACGTCAGCCCAGGTCATGCTTCTTCAGCCGGGCACCTCCTCCTACCCTTCCACCCTTGCTCTGGGAATTAGGTATTTTCTTTGATACCACAGTTCTAGTCTAGTACCCTGTACACTCTCTTCCAAGAATCTGTTTCCACTGATCCCTCTTCAAAAACTGCTAACCTGGCCCATTTAATGACTCATCTCTGTACCTAAGTCAGGAAATTCCTCGCCACTGCCCTCCTTGGTGATGTATCATTTGGCCCTGGCAAGTCTCCAGACTCCCTTCTAAGCTGATCTTTTATTATTATTATTATTATTATTATTGATTAAGGTATAACATACTAGTATGTATCCTTGTCCCCCCATTGCCCACCGAAAGCCCCCTCTCATGTCCTCACCCCCCTAGTGTCTGTGTCCACTGGTTGGGCTTATATGCATGCATACAAGTCCTTTGGTTACCCCCACTCTTCCCTACCTTCCCTCTGAGGTTTGACGGTCTGATTGATGCTTCTCTGACTCTGGATTTGTTTTTGTTCATCAGTTTATGTTGTTCATTATATCCCACAAATGAGTGAGATCATGTGATATTTGTCTTTCTCTGACTGGCTTATTTCTTTTAGCATAATGCTCTCCAGTTCCATCCATGCTGTTGCAAATTTCTTTCCTTTTATAGCAGTGCAGTATTCTATTGTGTGGATGTATCATAGTTTTCTGATCCAGTCATCTGCTGATGGGCATTTAGGCTGTTTCCAAATCTTAGATATGATTTGTGCTGCTATGAACATAGGGGTGCATATGTCCTTTCTGACTGGTGTTTCCAGTTTCTTGTGATATATTCCTATAAAATGTATCACTGGGTCAAATAAGAGTTCCAATTTTAGTTTTTTGAGGAAACTCCATACTGTTCTCCACAGTGGCTGCACCAGTTGGCATTCCCACCAGCAGTACACGAGGGTTCCTTTTTTCTCCGCATCCTCGCCAGCACTTGTCGTTTGTTGATTTGTTGATAATAGCCATTCTGACAGGTATGAGATGGTCCACATAGTCATTTTGATTTGCATCTCTCAGATGATTAGTGACTTTGAGCATGTTTTCATGTGTTTCTTGGCCTTCCTTATGTCCTCTTTCAAAAGTATTTATAAGGTCCATTGCCCATTTTTTGAATGGGTTGTTTATCTTCCTTTTGTTAAGTTGTATGAGTTCTCTGTAAATGTTGGAGAATAAACCCTTATCTGTGATAGCACTGGTAAATATTTTCTGCCATTCAGTGGAGTTTCTTATTGTTTTGTTGATAGTTTCTTTTGCTAAACAGACACTTTTTATTTTGATGTAGTCCCATTTGTTTATTTTCTCTTTAGTTTCCATTGCCTTAGGAGCTTTATCAGTGAAGATATTGCTTCAGCATATATTAGATTTTGCTGCCTGTGGATTCCTCCAATATTTTTATGGTTTCCCATCTTATGTTTAAGTTTTTTATCTTTTTAAATTTATTTTTGTGTATGGTGTAAATTGGTGGTCTAGTCTCATTTTTTGCATGTATCTGTCCAATTTTCCCAGCACCATTTATTGAAAAGACTATCTTGACTCCATTGTATGTTCTTGCCTCCTTTGTCAAATATTAATTGAGCATAATGGCTTGGGTCAATTTCTGGGTTCTCTAATTTATTCCATTGGCCTATATGTCTGTTCTTGTACCAGTATCAGGCTGTTCTGAGAACAGTGGTTTTTAATACCGGTTGATATCTATATTGTGATTCCTCCTACTTTGTTCTTCTTTCTCAGGATTGCTGCAGATGTTCGGGGTCTTTTTTTTATTCCAGATGAATTTTTGGAGAGTTTGTTCTAGGTCTGTGAAATATGCCATTGGTATCTTAATGGGGAGTGCATTGAATCTATGAGCTGCTTTGGGTAGTATGGACATTTTAATGATTTTAACTCAACCAATCCATGAACACAGTATATTCTTCCATCTTTTTATGTCTTTCTCTATCTCTTTTTTCAGTGTCCTGTAGTTTTCCAAGTACTGGTTCTTTCCTTCCTTAATTAATTTTATTCCTAAGTATCTTAATTTTTTGGTGTGATGGTTAATGGGTTTGTTTTTTTAATCTTGCTTTCTGTAAGTTCACTATTGTTGTATAAACATGCCATAAATTTATTGGCATTAATTTTGTATTCTGCAACATTACCAAATTCATTTATTAAGTCTAATAATTTTTATGGAGTTTTTAGGGTTTTCTATGTACAGTATCATGTGATCTGTGAATAATGACAGTTTTATGTCTTTTCCAATTTGGATACCTTTTATTTCTTCTTCTTGCCTAATTGCTATGGCTAGCACTTCCAGTACTATGTCGAATAGGAGTGGTAAGAGTGGACATCCCTGTCTTGTTCCTGTTCTTAGGGGAAATGGGTTTAGTTTTGCACATTGAGTATGATATTGGCATATAAGTAGGTTTGTCATATAAGTCTTTTATTATATTGAGGTATTATCTCTCTATTTCCACTTTACTGGGAGTTTTTATCAAAAAAGGGTGCTGGATTTTGTCAAATGCTTTTTCTGCATCAATTGATATGACTATGTGATTTTTATCACTCAATTTGTTTATGTGATGTATCATGTTTATTGATTTGCAGATATTGTATCATTCTTGCATCCCCAGAATAAATCCTATTTAGTAATGGTGTATGATATTTCTGATGTAATGTTAGATCTGCTTTGTTAAAATTTTGTTGAGGATTTTTGCATCTATGTTCATGAGGGATATTAGCCTGTAATTCTCTTTCTTTGTAGTGTCTTTATCTGGTTTTGGTGTTAGGGTAATGATGGCTTAATAGAATAAGCTTGGAAGTGTTTCTTCCTCTTGAATTTTTTTTAATCATCTGAGGAGGATAAGTGTTAGTTCTTCTTTAAATGTTTGGTAAAACTGCCCTGTGAGGCTCTGGGCTTTTGTTTGTTGGAAGCTTTTTGATGACTGCTTCAGTTTCCTCCAGAGTTATCGGCCTATTGAGCTTTTTAGATTCTTCCTGATTGAGTTTTGGAAGGTTGTATTTTTCTAGAAATATGTCCATTTCCTCTAAGTTGTCTAGTTTGTTGGAATAGAGTTGTTCTTAGTATTTGTTAGAAATCCTTTGTATTTCTGTGGGGTCTGTTGTTATTAACCTCTTTCATTTCGGATTTTGTTTATTTGGGTTCTCTCTCTTTGTTTCTTGGTGAGCCTGGCTAGAGGCTTATCAATCTTGTTTATCCTTTCAAAGAACCAGCTCTTGGTTTCATTGATATTTTGTATTGTTTTTTGGTCTCCATATCATTTATTTCTGCTCTGATCTTTATTATCTTCTTACTTCTGCTCATTCTGGCTTTTTGTCGTTGCTCTCTTTCTAATTCTTTAAGTTGTAGGGTTAGATGATTTATTACCATTTTTTGGGGGGTGTTTGTGTGTGTGTGTGTGTGTGTGTGTTTGTGTGTGTGTGTGTGGTAGGCCTGTAGAACTATAACTTCCCTCTAAGTACTGCTTTCACTATGTCCCATAGATTTTGGATTGTTATGTTTTCATTGTCATTTGTTTCCTGGATGTTTTTAATTTCTTCTTTCATCTCTTTGGTAACCCAATCATTATTTAATAGCATGCTATTCAGTTTCCTAGTGTGAATTTTTTTTATTGTTTTTATTGTAGTTTATTTCTAATATTATGCCATTGTGGTTTGAGAAGATGCTTGAATTTGGAGATTCTTTGCCTTTGACCCAATATGTGGCCTATCTTTGAAAATGTCCCAAGTGCACTTAAGAAGAACGTATATTCCACGGCTTTGGGATTAACTGTTCTGAAGATGTCAACTTAGTCCATCTGATCTAGTAAATGATTTAGGATTGCTGTTTCTTTGCTGATTTTTTGTCTAGAGGATTTATCCAATGATGTCAGTGGAGTATTAAAGCCCCCTACTATGACTGTATTGTTGGCGATCTATCCCTTGATATCTTCCAGGAGTTTTGTTTTTTTTTTTATGTATTTGGGTGCTTCTACATTGAATTCATATATGTTCACCAGGGTTATATCCTCTTGTTGTATTCTTCAGCCAATCTTAACAGAGCAGCTTCTGAGCCAGCCAAGAAATTCTGCTCATTGCCTAATCAAAGCTAATCTCACAGAAGAGTGATACAAAAGAATTAAGTTGAGAGTTGCTTAAACCAATACACACTAAACCTCTTGTGACTACATCATTTTCCCTTTCATCTGCAGGCTAGCACTGGTATAAATAATTCAGATTTTCCAAATGAGCTCACTGATTATTTGTCCATAGACATCTATACTGAGAAATAACTCTTAAGAGGTATTTTAAATTTGTACTTAGTTTTTCTGGGTCTCCTCTTTTATGCTCTTTCTCTCTAGTTATTGAGCTCTTCGCACAATCTTTCTCTCAGGTTGTTAGAATTCTCAATTAATTAGTTCCCCAATCCCACTTGCCAATATAACCGGGATCCTTGGCTCTCTGACAGGTCTGGATGCCAGGTTGAGGATGATGTTACATATGCAGACTAGAAAAGACACCTATATTATGACCATTGAGTCCATTCTTTATCCTGTTTAGATCTAGGGGGAATGACCTTCTATCCCATACCCATCGTAATTTTTTTCTGACCCATGGAAACTGGGAGAGGGGAGCAGTGGCAATGTATAAGTATTTCTCTCTTTTCCACGACCAGTATGGCTAGAGAGTGGACACGAGACCCAAGCAGAGGTGATGGGGGATTGAGAAAATAAAAGAGAGAGACACACAGAGACAGTAGGGAAAGCTGGGAGACTGGTTGGGACAGCTGCCTTTTAATGGAGAGACAGTGACCCAGAGCTGGTGCAATGCATTTATTATATACAGCATGATTCCAGGAAGTTTTACTAGAGTTTCAAGCAAAGGAAATTATGTGAAATCATGGTTAAAGATCAAGCTGTAATTCTTCATTCTTGTGGCTTCTTTTTAATTGTCACTCCTGGCTGAGCCAGGTTAGTTGTGTCCGTTCCTTGTGCCTGGCTGAACTTGAATAATGAAACCCACCCCTTGGCATCTGAGCTAAGGGTCAGGCTGACAACATACCTACCTCTGCATGGAATGTTTCCAGGATGTGGCGCTGCCAACACCACTGGATTCAGTGAACAATCAGCTCAGGGGCCTTTCCCAAATGCTCTCTACAGTAAGGATTTTTGGTTCTGTTTTGATATATGTGAATAACTTTCATCAATTCAATAAGATCTAAACTTATACTACAGACCCCCCTGCCAGCATGACTGTATTCTCTGTTCTACAATCAACAAAAGATGACAGGGGCAAGTTTCAGCATCAGATGATAGCAACAAGCTTTTGCTGGCAACCTTACTTGTTAACTGGCAACTCCAGGAAACAATGCTCCTGGGTCATCTAAGGACAGGTGAGAGCTAAGAGTTTGAAAAAAAACACACAAAGGGTTGACTTCATTGCCACAGGACCCTCTCCATGTGCAAGTCCCACTCCCCGGAGTCCATCCCACCTCTCATCACCCAATCTGTTAGTGGGATCAGATTGTAAAAAAAAAAAAAAAAAAAAAAAAACATAATGCGAAGCATTCACATTTCTTGACTATGCTCAAAGGAAAGGACCTCAGAAGTTATTTCATTAGTAAACATCTGCCATCTACAGCAGCCATCGCCAACCCTTCAGACCTCACGGACCTCCAGTGGTCCACGGACCACCGCTTGGCGACCACTGCTCTACAGCACCCTAGCCAGCATGGGAGCATCTGATACCAGTAAAGAATGAAGTACTTATTAGATTGGTTTTTAATGGAAGATTACCAAATGCTTCATTTTAATCTAATATTCTAAACCCATTTGGTCACAAGTAGAGGATAAATTATTTTTAATGAACATTTTGTCAATAAACACTGCATTTTAAAATAATTTTAGGTTTACAAAAAAGTTGCAAAGATAACACAGTGGTTCCATGAACCCCCTACACAGTTTCTAGGAGATCAATTTTAACATGTAGCCAAGTTTAAACTAACACTTTAAATAGAACCAAACCAGACTTTTAGACTTCATTAGGCTTAATTTTTAGCAAAGTCTCTTTTCTTCATAGCTAGAGTCCTTAACTCTGATCCAATGTTCAGTCCCCTCTCAAGCTTTTAACTGCCCTGACCAGTGCAGCAAACCCAGCCCATAATGTGGCCTCAGCCACAATTCCCAGCCTGTGGGCCCCAGATATGAACACATTGGGTACCTGCCTCGTCTCATAGGAGGAGAGTCTGCACTCAACCTCCCTCAGAACATCTGAGTCAGAACTGGGTGCTTACCTTCCAGCACAAGGAATGACTCAGTCCCTGGGTCTTGATTTTCATCTGTCTTTTCTATATTCCCAAGGGCCCTCCCTGTCTCCTGCCACAGACCAGCATGGATTCTCAATGCTGTGTGTGGGCCTGGATCACTATTTGTTTAAAATGAGGCTGGTTGGTGACACACTGCCAAGCCACACTTTGCAGGTTTGTGTCCTGACTGCTGGACAGGGCTTCCTCCTGATCCCTGCTCTCAAATGAACGATTCTAGGTCCCTGGCCAGACCCTTCCAGGATCTCTCCATCTGCTCACACTTGACACTGACCAGGCCCTGCTTCATCACAGCACAAGTTAGGTTAATACTCTTTTCAGTCACTTTTATACAAAAAATCACCACCTATTACTATCTAGGCTCCATTATTGAAGCTTGTGGAGATGAATAATAAAACCTTTCTTTCACGGGCTCACAGTACAGCAGAAAAGGTCGGCGTGACAACTGAGAATTTTCTTGAAACAGAGTAGGAAGTTAGTCCAGGGTAAATGAATAGGTAGGGCTTAACCCCTAAAAAGGGATACATCAGAATAAAAGCAGATTTGAAGATAATAATAAAAATAAACTCTGCATTTTGGATATCCACATTTAAAATAAATATAGGACATCCACATGAAGATGTCCATGATCAGTATGGAAGCCTGGGGCTAGGAGAGATATGAGGACTGAACTTACGGGGTTATTTGAATACAGAGGTAAATTGCATACTAAGGCCTAGAGACCATGAGTAGAAGGAGAAGAGTGTTAAAGAGAGTCTAGATGAAATAAACACTTAAGGGATAAGAGGGTTAACACTGAATAATTCTAAAAAAGCATCCTTCCCACTTGGAGCATGGGGAGCATGAGGCGCAGCTGAGTCTCCAGATTCTCTCTTCCCTGCACCTCAGCTTTCTTCCTGTAATGCAACATGCATGGGCAGGCACTTGAGGAAGGGTGGGGGTGTCGTTCTCTGATGTTGCTTAGAAAGAGCAAGATGCCGGGACCGGTTTAGCTCAATGGATAGAGCGTCGGCTTGGAGACTGAAGGGTCCTGGGTTCGATTCTGGTCAGGGGCATGTACCTTGGTTGCGGGCATATCCCCGGTGGGGGGTGTGCAGGAGGCGCATGATCGATAACTCTCTCTCATCGATGTTTCTGGCTCTCTATCTCTCTCCCTTCCTCTCTGTACAAAATCCATAAAATATATATATATATATTTTTTTTTTTAAAAAAGAGCAAGAAAACCGAGTATCATGGCCTCTGCTAAGGCCTAAGGATATGCATTCTTCTCTGAATCTGGATACTGATGAAGTTCAAGGAGAATTTGAGAAGCTAGGCACACCCACAGTTCCACGTAGATCCCCCATCCTATGTAGGTCACTAGGGGCATTCTGGGAAAACAAGCTGTGCTCCTGCAACAGGGGCTCCTTGGGCATCATCAAGGAGCCATTGGAACTGGGAAGAGTGAGTGGGAATGGGCATATCCCGGGTTCTCGGAGATTCCAATGCAATGAGGATCCCCAAATAGCTTAATGAGCAAAGTGTAGACTTTGGAGCCTTACTGTAGCTAGAGAAAGAAGCATGTGTGATCGGTACCCAGCAAGAAAGAAAACAGCCACAACACTGAAGGGTGACAGCAATAAGCGTGCCCAAAAGGATAAAACACATGTGGGAGTGTCCGTGTTTTCTGGCGCTGAATTAACAGAGCTGTTATTGATAGTGAATATTGGGTTAAAGCTCCCGATATGGAAAGCGTAGTATAATTGTTTTGTGGATCCCATCAGCGCCTGATTTCAAGGCTAATCTACAGTATATTTGTAGAACTTTGTTTTCCTGGGAAATTTGAGAACACATTCTGGGCTGCTTTTACATTTCTTATTTGAAAATATAAGTTTTATTTATTTATTTTTTAAAATATATTTTTATTGATTTTATACAGAGAGGAAGGGAGAGAGATAGAGAGTTAGAAACATCGATGAGAGAGAGTCATCGATCAGCTGCCTCTTGCACACCCCCTACTGGGGATGTGCCCGCAACCAAGGTACATGCCCTTGACCGGAATCGAACCTGGGACCTTTCAGTCCCCAAGCCGATGCTCTATCCATTGAGCCAAACCGGTCCCGGCTGAAAATATAAGTTTTAAAAGCCTTAAGTCTCCAGCAACAGGTGGGTTGTTCTCACTGGACTCTGGGGCCACTGCTGTCCAACTGATAAGATGATTCTCTCATAAAGGTACTCCTAGGGAGCATGGACAAGTCGGTGGGCGTAGGTAGCTGAAGACTTCGCCAGACTCCCTCTCTCATGATAACAGAGAAGCCCACAGCGTGATAAGCCACCCTGCTTATACGTGATTAGATATTCTGAACAAGTTCACTTAGAGGCAAAATACAAGAGCAGACCAATCCCTTCTGGCAACGGGGCCCACTATGCTGATGGTTGGGAGCTGGGGGAGAGATGGCTGGAATGGAAGGAAGTCTGAGAACATGCACAAGACCATTCCTTCTGGAGTGCAAAATTTTCTCACCAGACTGGAAGGCTGTCACATTATTTATCCCACAATGTTTCTGCAATCTTGTGCCCTAGTAATAAGAAAAGAAGTTTTATTATCTCATTTGACCTTCTTAACATTCCTATAAAGAACTAATATTAACATGTCCAATTTTCAGAAGGAAAAGCAGAAACTTTATTATCTAGCAAATATGTATTGAGTACCTAGTAAGTACTGACACCTACTAGTGATGGACATGATGTTAGCTCTTTTGCAGTTTGCAAGAGTGAGAGAGGCAATCAACAAGCAAGTACTGTATTTTCCAGCGTATAAGACGACCCACTAATTTTACAGTTAAAACATAGGTTTAGGCCTGTATTCACTGTATAAGACTACCCCCCACTTCCTAGGCAATACCAGTTCTTTTTTTAATAGACCACCTCTCTGACTCTGGCCAATCTGAGCAGGCTTTTGTGTTCTAGTAAAAAGCCTGTGTTCTAGTAAAAAGCCTGCTCAGATTGGCCAGAGTCAGAGAGGCGGTCTATTAAAAAGAGAACTGGTGTTGCCTAGGAAGTGGGGGGTAGTCTTATACAGTGAATATAGGCCTAAAATCTATGTTTTAACTGTAAAATTAGGGGGTTGACTTATATGCCCGAAAATACGGTAAACATTTTCAAATGCTAATAGTGCTAAAGGATAATGGATTTGTTCCATTCTTTGCTGCTGCTCTCTCATGTCCTTCCCTCTGAGGCACTTCCCTGATTCTATTCACTGTATATGTGGTATTTTTATCTCACTGAGACCAAATTTGGATGTATGATGTGCTTTGACCAATGAACCATGAGGAGAAGTGATCTATGCCAGTGTTTTTCAACCTTTTTTGGGCAAAGGCACACTTGTTTCATGAAAAAAATCACGAGGCACACCACCATTAGAAAATGTTAAAAAATTTAACTCTGTGCCTATATTGACTATATATAAAGTAATTCTCTTGAATAGGAATCAAATAAACACAAAGAAAGTATTTTATAATTACTTTATTATGAAATATTAAGTAAACAAAATAGTGAAAAATTATAAAATTATTGTCTTGTCTGCACCTACGGCACACCAGGCAACATCTCGCGGCACACTAGTGTGCCGCGGAACAGCGGTTGAAGAACGCTGATCTATGCAACATCTAGACAAAAATTTAAAGAAACTGTGTGCTTTGCCATTGTTTTCTCCCTAAACCTCAAGAATTGGGTGCCCAAGATAAGGACAGCTTTCTCTACCTGTCCATAAGTGAAGATAGCCCTCCTACAGCCAAGGTTAGTGAGACAAGAATGAGAAATAAACCCTTTGTTTCCGGAAGCCACTAAGACTTGGGGATTACCTGCTATTGCAGCATAATCTAGTGAAATCTGAATAGTACAATGGGTGTGTTTTTGTGCTGTGGTAGGGGATGGAAGAGAACTTTTGAGATGGTCTCAAGAGCTTGTATCAGGAGCTAACACCTTTTCCCACTGGCCTGAGGCCACTGTATATCCAACCTAGTAAATAATTTTCCTCAAGCCTGTTTAGGCCATTTCTCCATAAATGATACTGTATTCATAAAATGGCTGGATTCTAAGTGAAATTTACAGAACACATAATGGAAAGGATTATAACTGAATTTCCATGCAGATTCATGAAAATTCCAATGATTCACCAAACATTTATGTTTGTATTAATTCTAAGCGATGTTTTGTCTCAAGATCTTTGTTCCTTAATTTCAATCTGTAAGTCTTCTCAGGAAAATGAAATTCATATGTTTCTCATTCATTTACACTCACTTCATCAAAATACAATTTTAAAGCATCACTTGATATTTTTTTAATGTCTTAAAGTCATATTTTCTTTTCCAAATCAGGAATATGCCTTCCCCATGGTCTGTACCTCAAAGAAATAAGAAGTCCTGATCCTTTTGGGATATGGTGAGGTTACCAGTTCAGATGATCCTCTCTCTTGGCCACAATGAAAATTTCTCCAAATGTGGCTCTATTATCATTATGGAATTGAAATTTGCCAAATGAGATTACAATGTCCAGCCACTGGAATAAGAATGTAGTCCTTTAAGGAAAAAAATTCAAAGTCAGAGTCCAACATTTCCCCAGGCACCTACATTTTCAGACACATACTATATTTATTTATTTATTTGCAACCAGATAAACTTCAATATCTCATACCTTATTTCTAGCTGGTAGGAGAAGTACTTTTGAATCTTTCATCTTTAATATTTAGGAAAACGTTAAACATTTTAACCATAGCATGACAGCCCTTTGAGATTCACCCTAGCTTATCCTTTTACTCTCCCTTAACACCAAACCATGTGCAATGCCTAACATGACCATTTCTGTTCCTTTGCAAATGCAGGTCTTACTAGCTGGGATAGTTTTGTGCCCCTAGTCAACCAGATGCCTTCAGACTCTTTCTTACAGATTCTGCTGAAAAGCTTCCTTCTCCTCTGATTCCCATGCAATTATGAGCCTCATCATCAGTGCTCACACATGTCCATGAAAATGCTTCTGATTAACATTTAACTCATGTTGTTATAATTGTTCACATAATCTCCTTCAATGGATTTTGACCCATTTGAGGGGGAAAACAACACAAAAATAGGCTTTATTTGATATTGTTTCTTTCTCATTTTCAGAACAGCAGTCTTCAATGGCCATTAATGGTGAATAAAAGGTGAAATACGTGCACAGCTAAATGACATTTGATACTCATTACTGTATCTTTATTGCAATGAGAAAACATATATGTTCTGGGTTGGAGAAGTGAGGTACAAAATTGCACCTATGACCAAAAAAAATCACAATTTAGCATTTTTTTTTTAAGTTTATATAAAGAGAAAGAGATGCAAGATGGTGGCAAAGTAGGTGAAAGTTACATTCACTCTTTCTGAGACCATACTTGAATTACCACATAAGTATAGAACAATAAGCCTGAATCACCAACTGAAGACTAGCTGAACAAAAGAATTATAACCAAGGTTTACCAAAGAAACTGCATCAAAGTTGCTGGTCTGTGTGGAGACATTGAACTACTAAAGCTGTAAAGGTTTCTTTTGAAGAGTGTGAGGTCACAACTACATACCAGGCTCCCTAGCCCAGAGCACCAGGGCTAGGAAGAGGCACCCACATATCTGGCTGTGAAAATCAGTGGGGATTCTCTCCACCAAAGAGAGACAGGAGTTTGTAAGACGCATAGGTGACCTCTTAAAAGGCAAGCACACTCATCTTGGGCTGCAGCAGAGGGAGAGCAAAGTGGACCAGAGTCCTGTAAGGAGAGGCTGGGGTTTGTGGCTCCAGGAAGAGAGCTTAGGGGACAGCCCTCAGGGCTGAGTCCCTGTGCTGAGTCCAGCTCCCCAATTGCAGACATCATCTTTCTTGGGTGGTGCACTCCCCCTACAGAATCAGGCTGCGGATGCAATAGCCCTAACCTGTTGATTTCCTGACCCACCTTGCAGAGCTCACACCCTATGCAGAGTCAGCTGCCCCTGGGAAGAGTGTAGAGGTCTGAACAAACTCAGGCAACATCAGTTACTAAGTTGTGTTGCTCTGGAGTGGGGCCATTTCCCCACAATTTCCATGAGCTTGGCTAGTGCCTCCAACTCATGAGAGTTCAGCTAGCCTCACCCACTGGGGTCTGGGCTCTCAACTTCAAACTCCTGTGACCTCACCCTGTTTACTACAGGCCCTCCAGGGGGTCTGGGCAGAATCTTAGACAGACTGAGTTGTGTGGCTCTGGAGAAGGGGCCACTGCCCCCCCCCCCCCCATACCTTTCTGTGAGCTTGACTGTTCCCCCATGAGAGGTCTACTAATCCCATCCTTCCAACTCCCAACAACCCCACCCTGCTAAGCTTGAGCCTCTGGAAAGTCCCAGCAGAATCTGTGACAGACTGAGTTATATGGCTCTAGGACAGGCCATTTCTCCCTTGAGCACCTGACGGATGCAGAGCTCTCTTCACTAATAAATCTTGCTCAGTTTGAACCTCATGAACTCTGTTGGCCTTACACTGATGGCTCCCTGAGACCCCCGCCCCACTACAAAGCTTTAAAGTCACCTGGAAGGGAACAGTGAGATTTAATATACCTCAGGACTCTTGCTGAGAGACCTCACACCCAGCACTGGCAACCATTTTGAACCTGTATCAGTCTGGTGAAACCACTCACCTCTACCTGGTGACTCACTGAAAACCTACCTCATACAACTTGGGTACCATCAGAGGCTCTTTCAGTGACTGAGACTATCAGGAAGCCAACAGGTGGAAGCAAACAGAAGGGGATCTCATGATGCCTTGGGTATTTTGATGACCTGCCCCTGGGATTAGTGCTGGTAGAAACCAACCTTGGTATACAACTTGGTCCTTCTCATGCAAAGGAAGCAACAAATGGTGAATGCCCTGTAGCTCCAAACAGGTTGCCCAGGGCAGTCATGACAGTGTCTGACAATGACCTGCACTAGAATATTTTCCAAAAAAAATCTCAGAACAAATGCACTCATTAGTCAGCTTCAGGAAATACCAGAACAGGCTCTAATTAGCTCAATAAGCAGCATATTCAAAGGAAGATCTGGGAAGGCTGCAGACCCAGCTGAGGTGAATTCTGCTTCTTATGGTCAGCAATTGAAACTAGTACACTGTGGTCAGGTTAATCCTCACAGTCAGCCACCCTGAGGGTGGAACCCAAAACTGAACTTGCCAATAGCAATCAAGACTCAATGGCAAGAAAGGCTTGCATAACCCAAACAAGGGACATTCCTGAAGCACCAGCTCAAGTGCTCAAGTAGTCTGCACAAGGTCCCACAAGACACTTACTACATAAGGTCACCCTACCAAGACTAGGAGATGTAGATCTACCTAATACATAGAAACATACACAAAGAGACAGCCAAGATGGGAAGACAAACAGTGATTCTCTGAATAAAAGAACAGGAGAAATTGACAGGAAAACAAATGAAATTGAGGCAAGCAATCTTATTACAAAAGCTTAATATGCAATCAACTGAACAGTGGAACTACCCATGAATGACTGGTCACTATGACATGCAGTAACCACTGAGGGGCAAATGCTCAATACAGGAGCTTCCCCCAGCCCACAGGCTCCAGGCCAGCCAAGGAAGGTGCCTGTGCCCCCCCCACTCCCCCGAGGGAGGCAACCACAAGCAGCAGTGGGGGCAGGGCAGGGGCCCCACTGGTTGCCCCACAGATCTGCCCTGATCACCAGCCAGGCGTGAGAACCCTACCTATACACAAATTTCATGCACCAGGCCTCTGGTTTATTATATAAAGAGAATGATTTAAAAGATGCTAAATAAAATTAGTGTGAACTTAGCATGAAAATTGGACATAAAAAGCATAAAAAGGAACTAGTGAGAAATGAATCATGAAATATCTGAAATGAAGATTACACAAGAAAGAATAGACAGGTGGGGAGGAACCAAGATGGCAGCATAGGTAAACACCTGAACTTGACAACCACATCAAAACTATAACTACAAGACAACATGGATATCATCCAGAACCATGGGAAGGCTGACTGAGTGTAATTTATATAACTAGAAGGAAAGAGAAAAGCACACTGAGACTCAGAGGCGGGGTGGAGGTGCAGAAGTATAGCTCAGAGGTATGGAGGTGCATGAGGAAAAGGGATGGCAATTGGGTACGCTGTTGCCTTTTTCAATCCGGAGGGAGATACAAGCTTCCGACTGCTCTGAACTCCAGTTCTGGGAGAGACCCAGGGGACCCAGATTCATATGGGGAGAAACTTGACTGTCTGGCATCAGGCTGGAACACAAGGGAGGCTTTCTCTCAGAGGTGCTTAAAACAATCATTATTGCTGTACAATGCCTCATGACACAGAGACACAGGACCTCTTCCAGGCAGGGCTAATGGTTTGCCATTGCTGTTTGTTCTGCCCTGGTGATACCCTGAGACCATGTCCCACCTAATTTACAACCCCACCCAAGCTGTGCACAGAAGTATTTGCAAGTGAATGGCTTGGCCTTTTGCAATATAAAACCGAACAAACTACAGCTGGGTCAGAGAGCTGTAGAGCCTCCAAAAGAAGGCCCAAGGCTGGACAGCAACTGGAATTGCTTCACAGCTGGGCCTCATCTGGGCACCAACAAGCCCCAAAGAGGGGGAACCTGCAGATCTCTCTCTAGCTATTGCTGGGTGGCCTCAGGCAGTGGTTGACTTTGTACCTCCTTGGAGATCAAAGAGCCAGTGTACCCAGGGGTCAGAGTGAGACCATCAAGATTACAACTCTTCACATAAGAGACACACTCAGGAGGCAGATTCAGTGTGCACCAAAGCCCCACTGAAGCAAGTCTTTCCCCAGAGGGTGTCTCCAGCACAGAACTTCTTCTATTTTAGACACAACTGATCCTCATAGCCCATTGGTCTGGAGGTCAATTCCTCTAGTGATACCAACAGCAATCAAGGTTTAACTACAACAAGATTGTGTACATAGCCCACAGAGGTGTGCACCAAGAGTATCCACCTCAGGTAATTAGGGAGGCTGAGCCACTGGGCCCTAAAGGACAGCTAGCACACAAAGCTACTCTATCAACACAGTGAAGCAGCCAAAATGCAGAGACAAAGAAAGAGGTCACAAATGAAAGAAATGGAGGAAAGAAAACTACTGGATATAGAGTACAAAACCACAGTTATAAGGTTACTCAAGAATCTTCTAGAAACATCCAAGAAATTTAGTGATACCCTCAAGGATATTAAAAATGATGAACTAGAAATTAAGCATACTCTGACTGAAATAAAAAAAATAATATACAGAGATCCAACAGCAGACTAGAGGATCCCAAGAATCAAGCCAAAGATTTGTAATATGAAGAAGCAAAAAACACCCAACCAGAAAAGCAAAAAGAATCCAAAAATATAAAGGTAATGTAAGGAGCCTATGGGACAACTTCAAACACACCAACATCTGAATTATGGGGGTGCCATAAGAAGAGAGAGATCAAGATACTGAAAACCTATTTGAAGAAATAATGACAGAAAACGTTCCATACCTGGTAAAAGAAATAGACTTATAAGTTCAGGAAGTGTAGAAAACCCAAGCAAAAGGAATCCAAAGAGGACCACACCAAGATAAATCACAAATAAAATACCAAAGACAAAAGACAAAGAGAGAATAGTAAAAGCAGCAAGAGAAAAACAGTTAGTTACCTACAAGGGAGTACCAATATGATTGTCAGCTGATTTCTCAACAGGAACTATGCAGGCCAGAGAGGAGTGGCAAGAAATATTCAAAGTGATGAACAGCAAGAACCTACAACCAAGATTACTCTACCCAGCAAAGCTATCATTTAGAATTGAAGGTAAAATAAAGAGCTTCACAGACCCCACAAAAAGCTAAAGCAGTTTATCACTGCCAAACCAGTATTATATGAAATGCTGAAAGGTATTCTTTAAGAAGAGGAAGAAGAAAAGGTAAAGATAAAAACAAATACATATCTATCAACAAGTGAATCTAAAAATCAAGTGAATAAAAAATCTGACAAACAGAATAAACTGGTGAATATAATAGAATTAGGGGCATAGAAAGGAAGTGGACTGACAATTTTTAGGGTATGGGGGTGCAGGAAGAGACTGGACAAAAATCGTATACCAATGGATGACGGCAGTGAGAGGGTGGTAAAGTCAGAGGGTGGGGTGGGAACTAGGTGGAGGGGATCTAAGGGTGGGGAAAAGAGAAACAACTATAATAATTTGAACAATAAAGATTTATTTAAAAAAATAAAAATAAATAAAATGATTCTGTGCTACAGCAAAAATAAAAGAAAGAATAGACAATAGATTAGATAAAGCAGAAGATCGAATCTCAGATTTAAAAGACAAGGTGGCAGAAAATATATAATCAATCAGAACATGAAAAAAAAAGAACTAAAGTTTTAGGATAGTTTAAGGGACCTTTGGGATAAGATGAAACATAACAATATCCACATCATGTAGTTACCCAAAGGAGAAGAGAGAGACCACAGGATCAAGAAACTATTTGAAAAAAATTACCAATGAAAACTTTACTAACCTGGTGAAGGAAAAAGTCACACAAGTCCAGGAAGTGCAGATATTCCCAAACAAGATGGACCCAAAAAGAGCCAACACCAAGATGCATCATTATTAAATGGGAAGGTTAAAGGCAAAGAAAGAATCTTAAAAAGCATCAAGAGAAGAACAGTTAGCTACCTACAATGGAGAGCTCATTAGACTGTCAGCTGATCTCTCAATGGAAACATTTCAGGCCAGAAGGGATTGGCATGAAATATTCAGTGATAAAAAGCTAGGACCTATAACCAAGACTGCATTACCCAGCAAGGCTATCATTTAAAGTTGAAGAATAAATAAATAGCCTCCAGGACAAAATAAAGGTAAGAGAGTTCATTACCACAAAACTGGTATTATAAGAAATTATAAAGGGTCGGGAGGAGGAGGAGGAGGAGGAGGAGGAGGAGGAGGAGGAGGAGGAGGAGGAGGAGGAGGAAGAGGAGGAGAAATATAAATAAATTAATCAAGAATAAAATGACAATATATACACATACCTGTCAATAATCACTTTAAATGTAAATGGCTTTCAGGGGTCCTCAAACTTTTTAAAGTGGGGGCCAGATCACGGTCCCTCAGAGAGCTGGAGGGCCGGACTATATGAACTACTAATTCCTACTGTAACACCTTGGCTGTGCTCACTGCCCAAAAAACCTGGCGGGCAGGATCAGACTCCCCTGGGGGCTGCATGTGGCCCGCGGGCCGTAGTTTGAAGACCCCTGGCTTAAATGCTCCAAACAAAAGATATAGGATAGCTGAATGGATAAGAATATAAGACACAGCCTTGGACGGTATGACTCAGTTGGTTGAGCATTATCGCATAGACTAAAAGGTAACTGGTTTATTCCTGGTCAGGGCACATGCTCAGGTTGTGGGTATTACCCCAAGTGTCAGGGTACATGTGGAAGGCAACCAATCAATGTTTCTCTCTCACTTCAATGCTTCTCTCTCTCTCTCTCTCTCTCTCTCTCTCTCTCTCTCTCTCTCTCTCTCTCTCTCTCTCCCTTCCTCTTTCTATAAAATCAATAAAGCTGAAACCGGTTTGGCTCAGTGGATAGAGCATCGGTCTGTGAACTGAAGGGTCCCAGGTTCGATTCCAGTCAAGAGCATGTACATTGGTTGCGGGCACATCCCCTGTAGGGGTTGTGCAGGAGGCAGCTGGTTGATGTTTCTCTCTCATTGAAGTTTCTAGCTCTCTATCCCTCTCCCTTCCTCTCTGTGAAAAATCAATAAAATATATTTAAATATATATATATATTGCAAAAAAAAGAATACAAGACCCAAATGTATGCTTTCTACAAGAGATCTACTTTATAATGAAAGATACACAGAGATTAAAAGTAGAGGAATGGATAAAGATATTTCATGCAAATAGAAATTTTAAAAAGCTGGGAGAGCAATACTTAGACAAAATTAGATTTTAAAATAAAGGCTATAAGGTAAATTGAAGGACACTATATAATTATAAAGAAATCAATCCAATTAGATAATATTCCCCTGTAAACTTTTATGCACCCAACATAGAAACACCTTAATATACAAAGCAAATTTTGATGGACATAAAGCAAGAGATAAATAGTAATACAGTCATAATAGGGGGTTTTAACACCACGTTGATAACGGATAGGAATTCCAGACAGAAAATCAACAAGAAAACAGTCACCTTAAAAGAAAACCTAGATCAAATCATTTTAATTAATATCATCAAAGCATTTCATTCAAAAAAAGCACAATATAACTCTTGTAAAGTGCAGATGAAACATTTTCTAAAACTGACCACATTTTAGCACAAAAACAATTCTCAATACATTTAAAAAGACTGAAATAATATCAAACAACTTCTCTCACCATAATGTTATGAAATTACATGAAATCACAAGAAAAAACAAACAGAAAATCACACAAACACATGGGGGCTAAATAATATGCTAATAAACAATGAATATGTTAACTATAAAATCAAGGAAGAAGTCAAAAGTTGCTTTGAAGCGAATGAAAATGAGAGCACAAAACCCAAAACATATGGGACTCAGAGAAAGCAGTCCTAAGAGGGCAATTCATAGCATTACAGGCCTACCTCAAAAAAAGAAGAAAAAAATCTCAAACAATCTGACTTTACACTAAAGGAACTAGACAAACAAAAGTCCTAGACCAGAAAGCTTCACAGGTTAATTTTACCAAGCATGTAGAGATTAACACTATCCTTTTCAAGCTATTCCAAAAATTTCAAGAGGAGGGAAAACTCCAAGCTCATTTTATGAGAACAGAATTGTCCTAATTCCAAAAACTAGGAAAGGACACTACAATAAATAAATAAATAAATAAATAAATAAATAAATAAATAAACAAACAAACAAACAAACAAACATACACACACCAATATCCCTGATGAACACAGGTGTTAAAATCCTCAACAGGATATTTGCATACTGATCCAGTAATATATTAAAAAGATCATGCTACAGGACTAAGTGGAATTAATTTCAGCAATGCAAAGATGGTATAATACCACAAATTAAAATATGCAAATAGACTGAATGGCAGAACAACTGAATAACTGAACAATAAGTTGCTGTGATGTGCGCTGACCAACAGGGGACACAGACAGAACGTGGTGAACATTGGTAGCAGGTGGCAGAGTATGGAACATTGTAGGCATAGGCCACGGCGGGATGGTGGATCAGACGATCAGGGGCTCCAGACCAAGGTGGGGTGCCAGTCACTGTCATCAGGGCGAGCCTCTGGTAATTACTGAAAATTATTTCTCCTGCACATTGTGGTCTCCCAGTGCTTGCACCTGTTGCCGGTGCTGGCCCTGCTTCCACCCGCTGCCAGAGCCCTGCATCAGCCCCAATTGTTCAGCGCTGTCAGCAAGTGTGAGTAGGGACTGCCATCCCTGATTGCCTCTCAGGGCTTCTCCACCTCCCCTTGCTCCTGAGGGGCAATCAGGGTGGCAGCAGCCTCTCACACCCACTGCCAGTGATGATCCTGCTTGCACCCGCAGCAGGCACCAGAGCCACTGCTTGCACCTGCTGCTGGCGCCCAGCACCAGTCCCGATTGCTCAGCACTGTCAGTGGGTGTGAGCAGCAGCTGCTGGCCCTGATCGCCCCTGAGGGCTTCTTCACCTCCCTCTGCTCCTGAGGGTGATCAGGGCAGCAGCCACCACTCACACTCACTGATGGCACTGGCCTCCCTCGTACCCACTACTGGCATTGGCCCCAATCGCTCCACACTACCAGTGGGTGCAGAGCACTGTCAGCACATGGGAGCAGCAGCGGCAGGAGCAGGGCTGCCGGCAGACAAGGGACCAGGGGCCAGGCAGGGGTGTGGAGGAGGGGCTGAGACCCACCCTTGTGCCCACTGCAGCCTGTGGCCCACAGTTCCTTTCAAGGTGCAGGAACTCGTCCACTGGGCTCCTAGTGATATATAACCTAAACAAAATAAAGGATAAAAATCACATGATCATATCAATAAATGTAGAAAAAGCATTTGATAATATCAAACGCCTACTTATAAAAACTCTCAGTAAAGTGGATAGAGAGGGAATATGCCTCAACATACAAGGTCATATAGGACAAGCCCATGGGTAACATCTTACCAAACAAGCAAAAACTAAAAGTGTTTCCCTTAAGATCAGGAATAAGACAGGGATGTTCACTTTCAACACTCTTATTCAACACTAGAGGCACTGGAGGGGAGGGGGGGGGGGGGCTCAGCCTACCCTGCCCTCTCTCACAGTCTGGGAGCCCTCAGGGATGAGATGTGACCTGGCAATCAGCGGAAGGCAATGCTCCTATCACACCTCTGCTGCTGCCACTGCCTGCAGTGCAAGCCTCAGCCAACCTGATTACCTGACCCTCAGGCGGCCCTGGGTGGCTGGGCAGCCACCATCAGAGGCTTGCCTATGCTTTGGGCAGGCCCTGGGTGACTGAGGTCCTGAGGAGGCTGAGAACTGCCATCTTGTGACTGTGGGGGCCACCATCTTTGTGAGGGTGTGAAGGTCAATTAGCATATTCCCTCTTTATTAGATAGGATAGTATAGAAATTCCTAGCCACAGCAATCAGACAAAAACTAAGCAAATAATAAATAAATAAATAAATAAATAAATAAATAGCATCCAAATTAAAAAGGAAGAAGTAAAACTGTCATTATTTGAGGATGACAAGGTACTATATAAAAGAGAACAATAAATATTCCTCTTTGGAGAATAGGTCTGAATTTGGGACTGTGCAAAAATTGATAATATTTGAGGGATAATGGGGCTGATTATACTTGGGGGAGGGATTGGTTCTTCAAGTCTTTATTTCTCTTTTTCTTTGTGTTCCTTTGCAGGGAAGAGACCATGTGCCTCTTCCTTCTTGTTTGTGGCATTGATTCGCTTTCATGGTCTACAGCACTCTACTCCATGGACATCCCTGACAATGTCTTATCTTCAATCTCCTTCTACTTTCCTCATCTCATGTTTCTCCTTTTCTGGTCCATTTAAACACTTTTTTCTTCATATTTCCTTCATAAAGGGGTCTATTGTTGCTTCCCCTCACTTTTTCATCACCCATTTATTGACGCCAAGCAACTTAACTTTCTCTACCATCACTTCAGTAAACTGCCACATCCAATGTCCTCTTCCCAGCCCCCATGGCACCTGCCTTTTTTGGCACTGGGTTAACCATTTCATTCTTCTTGAGTAATATCCAATCTCTGGTTTCTAGAACAAACCCTACTCTTTTGTTGGCTTTTTTCCCCCATATTCCTCAAGTGACTCTGATCTTACTCCTTCCCCACCACATTTTCCCTCATTAGTAGTCTCATCCTTTTTTTCTTTTTTTTCCCCCTTAAACCATCATTCTCTCTTATCTGGATACTTGTCCCATGTTTTTATTTACCTTATTGACATTTCCACATAAATATCTTCTTAGAATTTCAGAATCTGTGTGATTAAAGCCTAAATCATCACCTATTTCTTCATCCCTGAGCCTCTCATCCCGACTTCCCAAAGAAGAAAGAACAAGACACATGAAAATAAAACGCAGAAATTTCTAAGTCTGAACAGTGAAAAGCTGGAGTGTGTGTGTGTGTGGAGGGAGGGTGCAAAATTGTGACAGCCACTCTACAGGGCATGAAGGAGTATTTTTAACTCATGAATTCACTCAATATTTATTTCCTTACCCATCTATTCATTAATTCATTCATCTCTCCATCCCTCCATTCCTTTGCATTTATTTAAAAATAATTAATTATGCAATTTTTTGTCAGAAACAAAAATCTAAATATGGCATAATCTCTGATTTCAAGACATTTTAGAGGAAGAGACAAAAATTAATTAAACTTTGGAGATACTGATAGAAATAGTCAAAATTTGTTACACCAACTCAGAGAGATAAGTTCAGAAAAGCTTCAAAGTTAAGTGGCATGAGACATCTTAAAGGTGAGTTGGTGTCATCCGTGCATAGGCCCAAGATCTATCTGAACAAACCAGTGTCTGAAACCACCTGTGTCCTGCAGAAGCAGAGGGTACCAAGCACTGAGAGTTGGAGCTGAAGATGTGGCAAGGCCAGGCGGTGACGACGGTGATGCTCACCGTGCACCGGAGTTTCACCCTGAAGTCTGTGGGGCTCCCTGGACCCAGGTGGGGGAGTGCCAGATGCTCCTCCTGCCCTGCTTCCACCGCCTCGCTCAGTTCTGCGTTCACTGTCCTCGCTTTAGTCTCTTTCCCAAGAAATAGCACAATCATCCTTTCTTGCCTCTCTTCCCATTTCTTGAACTTTACTAAAAACTGAAAGGGAAATAAAAGGACACTATTGTAGAAATGTCATCTGTGAAACAATAAAGTTTCCCAAGTACAGATGTCTGAGTCTACCAATATTTTAGAAAAAGCAAAGAAGTTGACTTAGTTTCCAAATCTCTTTCTATGTTTATACTACTCTTACCACTAGTGCTATTACTTCTACCAGCACAACCACCATCACTGCTGCTACTATTCTAGCTGCTAATGTGTATTAAATATATATCTTGTGCCAGTCATCAGATCAGTTGTTTTATTGATAAATTCTCATTTAATCCCACACAAATAAATAAATAAATAAATATCAATATTCCATTTTACAGACAAGGAAACTAAAACCCAGATAGAAGTAAAAGAACTTATTTAAGATCACAGAGCAAATAAATGACCAAACCAGCAGTCCATGTCAGCTATATTAGCAAGTTCAAGAGGTTTTCTCTGTCATGCTTTGCAACCAGACCTGTTCGTTCAAAGGTGAATGAATGACCATCTCACTGTAGCTTACCCTAATAAACACTTGCTGAACACACCCAAGCACTTGTCCTCCCTGTTGATGAGTCTTCTCTAGTTAGCTCCATTGCCCAATCTAGAACTTTGTTATGTCATATCGTGCAGTCTGGGTAGGGGGACAGCACACGTAGTCAAGCAATGCAGCATAGTCGTTCAGACAAATAATTTTGGAGGCAGATTCCTTGAGGTTCAAATCTTAGCTTAGATGCTTGCTCTTTACTGAGACTCAGTTTTCTCATATAAATTGAAGCTAAAATGTCTATTCATGATACTGAGAGGAAATTATCCTACCTAATAAAAGAGTAACATGCAAATTAACCATCACGCCGCTACACCCACCAGCCATGCCCACTAGCCAATCAGAGCAATTATGAAAATAAACCCAATCAAGATGGCTACAGCCACAGAGAGCAGGAGGGAGGCTTGGGTTTCCCAGGCAATGGAGGAAGCCAAGCTTTCTGCCCGCCCTTGCTGGCCTAGGACTCCATGTAATATGCAAATGGCTGTTATGCCATGAAACATAATGACCAACTGCATAACCACCATATCATGGATCAGCAGGAGCCTGGGGCAGTGAGCTACAAGTGGGCGGTGGAGAGCTACAGAAAGGAGCATGGCAGCAAGCTACGGGGCGCAGGGACGGGGAGGTGGAAGGAGCTTCAGGAGAGCAGGGCAACAGGCAGAGAGCTACAGGAGGGCAGCAGCGAGCTACTGGCTACAAGCAAGCAGCAGAGAGCTACAGGACAGGGCAGAGCAGCAAACTATGAGGGGGGTGGGGACAGGAGGTAGGGGAGCTACAGGAGGGTGGCAGTGAGCTACTGGCAAGCTACTGGCACAGGGCTACTAGTTCAGATATAAAAACCTCTGGGGGGAAAAAAAAAAAAACCTGATTTCACCACAAAACCCAACCTAAATGGACCTGAGGTTAGTTTGTATTTCTTTCCCATCATTTTGAAAGTTGTTGTTAATTCTGTTTATCCAACTTAATGTAAACATGCATGCATTTTCCTACAGAAATATTATTGATTTTGCTGCCACAGTCCTACAAAATACTGAATATATGTACCATATGACCTTTCTAAAGTTCAAAACATTCTGAATTCTGAAACACAGCTGTCCATGGGGCACTGTAGGTCCACACTTGCACATTGGTAGCACTATATTTCTATCAGGCCTACTTCCTTCAGAATTTGTTCTTTTACCTTCTGGGGTTGTACTATCTTGCCAGTCAGTGTGAAGCTCTGAGGGCCTGGAGCTAAAATGGATAAACTGACAAAAGCCAGCCACAGGGATGGGTAAACTGGGTGCGCAGGAGAGAGTGAGGCTCCAAGGGCCCTGGTGCAGGAGCCAGACAAAGGACACCAATGTAGACCCTCTAAGACACATGTGTCAAACACAAGGCCCGCGGGCCAAATCCAGCCCGCCAGGCCTTGCAATGTGGCCCGCACCGCGCTGTCATCACTGCACTCCGCTGTCAGTTTATGAAATTGTTAGTTTATGACTGTTCAGTAAACCATTCGGCCCGCGATTTAGGCTGGATTTTAGATTTTGGCCCCTTCTCTGATTGAGTTCGACACCCCTATTCTAAGAGGTGGACACCAACATGGAATTAAACCTACAAGATAGTTATTGGTGGAAACACCTGTACAGGATAAGAGAAGAAGAAGCACAAGTATGTAGATAGCAATGTAGGTCTGACACCCATGAAAGAAAAAAAAAGGGAAGAAGAAAGGAAATTTGGGGAGAAAGAACTTCAGTGGCAGCACAGCAGGGAGAGCAAGGCTGAGGGAGGAGGAGCCCTGAGCACGTGTTAGGTGTGTTAGGAAGAGCTGCAGGGGGCTGTGAAAGCCCCACTCTCACCACTGACTGCAGCCCGTGTACACACTGCTGAGGCTGTGGCCTTAGTCCAGACAAGTGGAGCATCCTGGGGTGTAGCAGCTGGAGGCTGTCAGTCACTTGAACCCTCACAGTGCTCTCTTGAAGGTGGAGCTAAGTAGCATATCTCTACAGCTGCCACCACAGTCAAATTTTGTCCTAGAAGGCATTCTGAATCTAGCAAAACATGTATCACAATAGGAGCCAATTAGAAACAAGTAAACTGAAAAGAAAATATATTATTCTATATAATAAAGAGGTAATATGCAAATTAACCCTCACGCCCTCACAAGATGGCTGCCTACAAGCAGGCCAGCAAGGGTGTTAGTGAGGGACAACCAAACGACTGAATAAGGAGGCTGCTTGGGGCAAGCAGGCTGGCAGGTGCGGTTTGGGAGTGATGACTCAATGACTGAACAAGCAAGTTGTATGGGGCAATCAGCAAGCGGGGGGAAAAGGGGGGGCGTGAGGTGCAACCAGGCTGGCAGAGGGGGCAGTTGGGGGCAACCAGGCCAGCAGCAGAGGGGGCAGTTAGGGGCAACCAGACCAGCAGATGGGGGCAGTTGAAGGTGACCAGGCCAGCAGGAGGGGAGCAGTAAGGGGTGACCAGGCTGGCAGCGGGGGGGGGGGGGGAGAAGTTAGGAGCAACCAGGCAAGCAGGAAGGGAGCAGTTGGGGGCGACCTGGCCAGCAGCAGGGGGCAGTTAGGGATGATCAGGCAGGTGAGCAATTAGAATCCAACAATCCAGATTGTGAGAGGGATGTCCGACTGCCGGTTTAGGCCTGATTCCAGATTGGAGAGGGTGCAGGCTGGGCTGAGGGGACCACCCTATGCACGAATTTCGTGCACCAGGCCTCTAGTCTCTCTCTCTCTCTCTCTCTCTCTCTCTCTCTCTCTCTCTCTCTCTATATATATATATATATATATATATATATATATATATATATATATATGGCTAATATGCAAAGTGTCCCCTCAGGAGTTCAACCGGGAGACTGGGAGTTTGATCACTCGTTATGATGTGTGCTGAGCATGGGGGGAGGGGGATGCAGCATGAAGGAAGATCATGCAGGCAACTGGCAGTTGGCAGCTGGGGAAGGAAGGTCCAGCCTACAGACTCTACCTGTGCATGAATTTCATATACCAGGCCTCTAGTAATAATATAAAATTATAAGATGATGTCTAAAGACCTACTTCCCTTTCTGGCTCATGGAATTGTCTCCAGTTCATCCCATCAAGAAAAGAAAAGAAATTATTGAGTCCTCCATCCATTTCCCTGGGGTCCTCCAGGGCAATCACTCCACAACTCCTCCTTTATTCTTCGTTCAGAGCTTCTTCAGGAGGCTGGCTGTGATATCCCAACACAACGCTCTGCACACACCGGACTCAGTCTAGAACAGAGAGACTCCAATTGTCTCTTCCTGGGTCTGATAGCCCCAGTCAAGGCGGGAAACTATCTCTGTTCCTGCCTCTCCTTTGTTTTTTCCACCGTTTTGTTTCAATAGAACGCCTATTTTAAAAAAAATAGTTGGGGTCTTATTCTGAGTTGAAGATTCTGGAAAGCCATAGACCAGATCAAGATGGCAAACATCTGCCAGAGCTACGAAACTTGATTCACTTTTTTTCGGAAACCAGAATCACTTAGGACTTCTAAGTCAGCTCTTTATAAACAGATACAGCTAAAGAGAGCTTAAAAGGACTGGAATAAAGAAAATGACCATAGACTGCCAGTTGCCTCAAAAGTTCTATAAAAGTAGAAACAGGCACATTAAATTGATAAAAGCTACAGTTTACAATGAAAAACTCTTTGTATACTAAATAATGTAGCTTTAAGATAAGCCTACAAAAATCACAAGAAATGCATCTCTAAAAAGGGACTTATTATGCATTATGCCTCTCTCAGCTAATGATAGATCAAGAGAACATATCACAATAACAACTTTTAAAAATTCATCTTTATTGTTGAAAGTACTACATATACAAATAGAATAAAACTAAAATTAGAGTTATTTTTAGAATAACTTTAAATAATTCTGGATAAAAAAATAAAACAACAACAAAGTGAGCTTTGTAGTCTATAGAAACTAATACTATCAGGCTCTATGTGATACAAATAAAGTAGGACTCAATGGAAAATTTATAATTTTAATATTAATAAACAGAATTATTTTTAAAAATTGAATTAAATACAATACTCAAGAAGTCATAAAAAAGTAATCAGGAAAAAAATCACACACAATAAAGATAAAAGCAGAAATTTATAAGAAAATCCAAAAAAGGAGAATGAATAAATATACTCACAAAGTAGAACTTTAAAAAAAAGGTGAAGTAAAGTAGGTAAAACATTAGCTAATTGAAGTATAAATACATAAAGAAATAAGAATAGAGACATAACCACAGATAAAAGAAAATAATCTTTAAAAACTGCTTTGTAAAGTTCAAGATGAGATTACACTCAACTCCTCCCAGGACCACACTGAAATTATAACTAAAATATAAAACAATCAACCTGTCTAACCAACTGAAGACAGCTGAACAGAAGTTCTTATAAACAAGGATTTACAGAAGGAGCTGCATCTAGACTAGTAGGAAGGGCAAAGATGGAAAAGAGCTGGCCTTCACTAATGTGTGTGACTGAGAATTCAAATGGATATCTCAGCTCAAAGGTTCCCCCTGAGGAGAGAGGGCCTCAGCCCCATGCTGGGTCCCCAGCCCAGAGCACCAGAGCCAGGAAGAGGAGCTCAAATAACAACTGGCTCTGAAATCAGTAAGGATTCTGTCTGCCAGGGAGAGGTAGGAGCCTGATAGAAATGCAGGCACCCTTTTAAAAGGCCAACACATAAAATCTCGTTCATAGCTACTTACCCCAAGCTCTGGCAGGAGGAGGGCAACTGAGAGAAAACTAAAGTTGTGCGAGGAAAAACTGGGTTATGTGGCTCCAGTGAGAGAGCTAAAGCCACAGCCATCAGAGTTCCTGTACTGAGTCCCTCTTCCACACCCCCACAGACACCGTCTTTCCTGGGTTGAGCACTCCCCTCCAAAGCACATCAGCCTGGGGGAAAATGCTATAGCCCCAACCTCTTAACTGTTGTTCACCCACCCTGCCAAGCTCATCCCCATGGAGTCAGCCACTTGAGCTGGTGAAATAGAGTTCCAGTTAGACAAAGCAAATGTCAGAGACTCAGTTGTGTGGCTCCGGAGCAGGGGCCATTCCCACTCATCCTGTGAGCCTGACCAGTGCTGCCACACACACACATTCCATGGAGGTCCACCAGACCCACTCTCCAGACTTCAATTGGCCCCACCTTGCCAAGCTCAGGTCCTGGAGGAGGTCTGGGCAGAATCTACGACAGACTGAGTTGTGTGGCTCTAGGATGGAGGCCATATTTTCCTTGCACACATGACCATTGCAAAGTCCTCCCTTCAATGTCCCAATCTTGGTCTGTTTGGGCCCCATAAACTCTGCTGTCCTCACAATGATGAGTCCCTGAGACTCTGACTCACAAAAACGCTCAGCAGCACCCCACAAGTGGTAGGTGTCCCTGATGTACACTTGGACTTTTGCTGAGTGTCCGCAAACCCACAGCAGCACTGAGTATAAATCTGTGTCAATCTGCTGAACATCACTTGAGCCTACCTGAGGACTCACTGAGAACTGACCACATGCAACTCAGATCCTGCCAGAGGGTATCTTACTGATTAAGTATAATAAGCAGCTGGCAGGCAGAGGCAGTTCTTGAAGTGCATTGGGCTTTTTGCTGACCTGCCTCCAGGCTCAGTGCTAGTGGAAGATGGCCTTGGTTAGCTATCTTTCTATTCACACTCAGGCCCAATAGGGGCTGTAACAAACTGTGGATCACTCTGTTTCTCCAAACAGATAGTTCAGGGTCAGCCACAGGCAGCATCTAACATTGACTTGCACTGGAGTTCCTCTGAAAAGACCCCAGAACCAACATAACCAGTGACAGGCTTCAGACAACATCAGAGCACAACTGAAATATCCCGTGAAGCAGCACATTCAAATGAAGATCTTGCAAGGCACCAGACCATCTGGGGAAAATTCCACTTTGTGTGATTGATCCTTACAGTCAACCAGCCTAAGGGTCAACCTCACACAAAGATGGGCCAGAGGCAATCAAGACTCAACTACAACAGAAAGACTCACATAACACACACAGAAGACATCCTGGAACACCTTGCTCAGGGGATCAGGGAGACTGCACTACTGAGTGGCATACAATGCCTACCACATAAGGCCACCATACCAAGATTGGGAGACACAGCAGATCTACCTCATACATAGAAAGAAATACAGAAAGACAGCCTAACTGGGTCAGGGATGGGGGAAAAAGAGGGGAAGAAATATGCCTCAAATAAAAGAACAGAAAAAAAAAAACAGATAAAGAATTAAATGAAATAAATGCAAGCAATCTACCAGATACAGAGTTCAAACAATGACCATAAAAATTCTCAAGGAACATAGGGGAATAATGGATGAACAAAGAGTTAGTAAACATTAAAAAAGATATAAAAACAGTGATAAAAGAACCATTAAGACATAAAGAATTTAATATTTGAACTGAAGAATAGACCAAAAGACATGAATATAAGGTTAGATAAAGTAGAAAATGGAATCAGTAATTTGGAAGGCAAGGTAGCAGAAAACACACCATTGGAGCAGCAAAAAGGAAAAAAAAAAAAAAGAAAGAATTTAAAAAATGAAGACAGTTTAAGGGACTTTTGAGACACTGTGAATCTTAACATCTGTATCGTAGGGGTACCAGAAGGAGAGAGAGAGCAAGAAATTGAGAGCCTATTTGAAGAAATTATGAATGAAAACTTCCCTAACATGGTGAAGAAAAAGATAAGTCCAGGAGTCACAGAGAGCCTCAAACCAAATGAACCCAGAAACCCACACCAAGGCCCATCATAATTAAAATGCCAAAGGTTAAAGACAAAGAATCAATCTTAAAAGCAGCAAAAGAAAGACAGTTAGTTATCTAAAAGCAAGCTTCCATATGACTGTCAGCTGATTTCTCAACCGAAACGTTTAAGGACAGAAGGGGTTGGTAGGAAATATTCAGAGTGATAAAAAGGAAAGATCTAGAACCAAGACTACTTTACATAGTAAGGCTTGCATTTACAATTGCAGGACAAATAAAGAACCTCCCAGACAAGTAAAAACTAAAGGAGCTCATCACGACCAAACTAGTATTATAAGTAATGTTAATGGGACATCTTTAAGAATAATAAAAAAAATAGGAACATAATCATAAAGAATAAAATAGTAATAAATATATAACCATCAATAATCACTTAAATGTAGATGGATTAAATACTCCAATCAAAAGACATAGATGACTCAGAACAAAAGACACACACAGACTGAAAGTAGAGAGATGGAAAAAGATATTTCATGCAATCGAAAATGAAAAAGAAGCTGCGTAGCAATACCTACATCAGAAAAAATAGACTTTAAAACAAGTACTATAATATAATAAGAGACAAAGGGCACTGCATAATGGCAAAGGGAGCAATCCAGCAAGAGAACATTACCCTTGTAAACATTTATGCACCCACATAGAAGCACCTAAATATATCCAGCAAATCTGAGGAACAGAAAGGGAAAGATAAATAGTGACACAGTCATAGGAGATTTAAACACATAATTGACACAATTTATAGAGCTGTTCTAGAGTTTCCAAAAAGAAAAAAAATTATTTAATACTTTCAGAACATTTTACCACAAATCAGCAGAGTATACATTCCACCAATGTGTACATTGAACATCTTCTAGAATAGACATGTTAGAACACAAAACAAGTCTCAGTGAATATAAAAGATTGAAATAATATCAAGATCTTCTCTAACCACAATGGTATGAAATTAGAAATCAATTACAAGAAAATAAAAACTGAAAATCACATGGAGGCTAAATTACATGTTACTAAATAATGAATAGGTTAATAATGACATCAAGAAAGAAATCAACAGATACTTTAAGACAAATGAAAATGGAAATACAACAACACAAATCTCTGGGACACAGCAAAAACAGTCCTAAGAGGGAAATACATAGCAAAACGCACCTATCTCAAAAAGCGAGAAAATTCTCAAAAAAAAAAAAAAAAAAAATCTAACCTTAACACTAAAGGAACTAGAAAAAAGAACAACAAAGCCCAAAGTGAGTAGCAGGGGAAAAAAATAAATAAAGATCAGAGTGAAAAAAAAAATTATATAAAGTATTAAAAAGCAATAAAAAAGATCAACAAGACCAAGAACTGGTTCCTTGAAAAGATAAACATATTTGCAAACCTTTATCAAGAAAACACTCATCAAGAAAACAGAGAGGATCCAAACAAATAGAATCAGAAATGAAAGAGGAGAAGTAACACCTAACACCAGAGAAATATAAAAGATTATTTAAAATATGTATATTGCTAACAACTATATGCCAACAAACTGGACAAACTAGCAGAAATGGATGAATTCCTAGAAACATATTATCTTTCAAAACTGAATCAAGAGGAAACTGAAAAGCTGAACAGACCAATTACAACTAATGAAATAGAAGAAGTAATAATAAAATAAAACTTCCAAAAAACAAAAATCCTATACTGGGTAGCATCATGGTAAATTTTACCAAACATTCAAAGAAGAAATAACACTCTTCTCAAACTACTCCAAGTAATTTAAAAGAACAGAAGACTCCCAAGTTCATTTTATGAGGCCAGCACTTTCCTAATTCCAAAACCTGATAAAAAAAAAAAAAAAAAAAAAAAATAATAATAATAATAATAATAAAAACGCTACAAAAAGAAAATTATAGGCCAATATCCCTGATGAACATAGATGGAAAAACCTTCAAAAATATTAACAGTCTGAAACCAGCAATACATTAAAAAGATCATACATCATTATCAAGTGAGATTTATTCTGAGGATGCAAGGTTGGTGTGATATCTATGTCACTTAATGTGATACACTACAGAAACAAAATGAAGAATAAGAATTATGATTATATCAATAGATGCAGAAAAGCATTTAAAAAATTCCAGCAATTATACTATATAATAAAAGGGTAATATGCAAATTGACCCTAATGATGGAATAACCGGTGGCTATGATGCGCAGTGACCACCAGGAGGCAGATACTCAGCACAGGAGCTGCCCCCTGGTGGTCAGTGCACTCGTACAGCGGGAGCTCTGCTCAGCCACAAGCTGGGCTGATGGCTGTGAGCAAGCCTCTTCCGCCGCCTCGGCAGTGCTCAGGATGTCCGACTGTGGCTTAGGCCCATTAAGTTGGCAGGTGGACATCCCCTGAGGGCTCCCTGGCTGCCAGAGGAACGTCTGACTGTGAGCTTAGGCCTGATCCCTCAGGGAGCAGGCCTAATCCAGCAGGTGGACATCCCCCAAGGGGTCCCGGATTGTGAGAGGGTGCAGGCCAGGCTGAGGGGGAAACCCCCCCCACACACACACACACACACACAACCCCGACAAGAGCACAAATTTTCATGCACTGGGTCTCTGGTTTATGATAAAAACTCTCAACAATGTAGAAATAAATAGATGAAACATAGTTCAACCTAATAAAGGCTGTATATGACAAACCCACAACCAATATCCTACTCAATGGAGAAAAATTAAAGCATTTTGCTTGAGATCAGAAACAAGATGGAGATGTCAAGTTTCACCACTCTTACTCAACAAAGCACTGGAATTCCTAACCACAGCAATTAGACAAGAATAAGAAATAAAAGGCATCCAAATTGGAAATGAAGAAGTAAAACTATCATGACATGGTACTGCATGTGGAAAATCTTAAACATTCTATCAAAAAAGTAATAAAACTGATAGATGAATTCAGTAAAGTAGCAAGGTAGAAACTAAATATTCAGATATCAGTTAAATTTTATATATGAACTAGCAGTCTGATGCACGAAGATTCATGCAAGAGTGGGCCTTCCTTCCCCTGGCTGCGAGCACCGCCTTCACTCTGGATGGAGCCACCTTTCTGCCTTCCCACGCTGCCCAGAGGCCCAGAGCAGCTGGGGCAGTGCAGAATGCCTGCGTCATCACCATGGCGACAATGCAAGGTCCCACCCCTGGCAGTTCAGTGCCTGTATATGCAAATTAACCCAACATCTTTGTTGGGTCAATTTGCATACTCACTCCTGATTGACTGGTGGGCATTGTGAAGGTACAGTCAATTTGCATCTTTCTCTTTTAGTAGTGTAGACTAGAAGCCCAGTGCATGAAATGAAAGAAAAGAGGTAACACTGGTGGGGTCCCTAGTGGCTGGAGGTAGCCGCTGGCCAGCTGGGTACTCCCTTCCTTCCTCTGGCTGCCTGTTTCTGACCAGGGCCTCTCTCCCTTCCCCCAGGGCTGGTTTAACTCCCAGAAGAACTCCCAGTGGAGGGGGCAATTTTCATACCAAGCTCTTATTATATAGGATAATGAACTATCAGAAAGGAAACTAAGAAAACAATCCCATATATTATTGCATCCAAAAATAAAATACCTAGAAATAAATATAATCAAGGAGGTACAAATAGCATGAAGCATATACTGTGTTCATCAAGAGGAAGAATTGACACTGTTAAAATGTCCATACTACCCGAAGCAATCTGTAGAATCAATGCAGTTCCAATCAACAGATCAATGGTGTATTTCCATAAAACTAGAACAAATAATGTGGAACCACTAAAGATTTCAAATAGCCACAGCCATATTGAGAAAGAACAAGAACAAAAACTTGGAGAAATAAATCTACCTGATATCAAACTATTGTATAAGCCTATAGTATTCATCATGGCATGGTACTGGAATAAAACAGATATATAGAGATCAATGGAGTAGAAAGTGCCAAAAGACTTATTTTGCCTTTATGGCAATTAATATTTCACAAAAAGGACAAGAGCATACAATAGGGTAAAGACAGTCTATTCAATCAATGTTGTTTGGAATACTGGACTTATACATGAGAGAGAGAAAGGCTTCTAACTGCTCACCTGCCTGCCTGCGTGATCACCCCTAACTGCACTGCCTGCTGGCCTGGTTGCCCCCAACTGCCCTCTCTACCAACCTGGTTGCCCCTAACTGCCCTCTCCCACTGTCCTGGTCACCCCTTACTGCGCCCCCTGCCAGCCTGGTAGCCTCCAACTGCCCTCCTCTGCCAGCTGGTCACCCCCAACTGCCTCCTCCCACCAGCCTGGTCACCCCAACTGCCCCCTCTACCAGCTTGGTCACCCCACACAGCCTGCTGTTCTGTTGTCCATCCCGTTGTTTCAGCAGTGACAGTCTCTGGCTTTTTATATATTAGAATATATGATTGCCTTATGACTCAGCAATTTCACTTCTGTATATACATTCAAAGAAACCCAAAACACTAATCAAAAGAGTATATTCATCCATGTGTTCACGGCAGTGTTATTTACAATAACCAAGAAATGGAAGCAACCCAAGCGCCCATCAATAGACAAGTGGATATAAAAATTGTGGGACAATTATTCAAAGGAATATTACTTGGCCATAATAAAGAATTAAATATAACCATATGTGATGTCATGGGTGTTACGCTTAATGAAATGTCATTCAGAAGTTGTTTAAAAGGATGAAGATTTTGTCTCAGTGGATAGAGCATTGGCCTGTGGACTAAAGGGTCCCAGGTTCAATCCTGGTCAAGGGCATATACCTTGATTGCAGGCACATCTCCAGCAGGGGTGTGCAGGAGGCAGCTCATTGATGTTTCTCTCTCATCAATGTTTCTAATTCTCTATCCCTTTTCCTTTCTCTCTGTAAAAAAACAATAAAATATATTTAAAATAATAATAATAATAATAATACTGTCTTTAAATATTTTTTTTAATTTTTAATTATTTTGTAAACACCAATTGGCAGTTACAGAATAATTATGGGAATGTAAAGTGCAATATAGAAAATATCCTATATAATAAAAGGCTAATATGCAAATTGTCCCCTTGGGAGTTCAACCGAGCAGGAGTTTGACCACTTGCTCTGACATGCGCTGTCCACCAGAGGGCAGTGAGAAATGAAGGAATGCCCTGGCTGGCAGCTGGCAGCCTGGGGAAGGAAGACCCTGATCTACCCTGTTAGCCCGCCAGGTCTAGCAACCCTACCCATGCACAAATTGTGTGCACTGGGCCTCTCGTAGTCAATAATATCATAATATCTATCTAAGGTGCCAGGTGGGGAGTGGAAATATCAAGGAGAACACTTTGTCTATGTTATTGTTTAACCACTATACAAAAAAATATTGAATAACAAGTATTGGCAAGGATGTGGGTGAATTGGAATCATTACACATGATAGAGGAACACAAAATGGTACAGCCACTATGAAATACAGCACGGATGTTTCTCCAAAAACAACATTGTCAGTTCTTTGCAGATATTTAAGAGAACTGATTTGACATGGATACTGTACTAGGAAACTATGCATTGCCAAAACTAACCTCAGGAATAATGAAAAGTTTAAATCTACCAATATTCATATACAAGTATACACAGATTTAAAGAATGAGGCCTAGACATTTCCATAAATAAATTCAACCAAAATTAAAAAACAACAACAACGACAATTTTCATTGTATTTAAACCTTTTCCATTCAGTGGCTGAGGCCTCCAGATGTTGCTGCCTGGGAGCTCTTGAGAAACACACTCTCAGTTTGCATTTCAAACCTCCTCAAGGAGGATCTGGTTTTAACAAGATTTGTTGGTTTGCTGCACACTGAAGTTTGAAAAAAAAACTGGTTTATTTATGCCAGGATTTAAGTGCCATATCATACACCGCCATGGTATGTAGTACAAAATTCACATATTAAATCAACACAATAACCTTCCTAGCAAGGTACTTAGAAATTATAATGATTTAAAAAAAAAGAAAGTGAAAAGATATACAAAAAAAAAAAGTGAAAAGTACAAAAGATATAAACAAGTAACTCATTTTAAAAAGGTAATCTAGATGGTTAATGACTGAAAAATGACTGAAACTCACTGATAATTAGGAAATTCAAATGAAATGCAGTACTCTCTTCTACCCCTTCAGATTGGGAAAACATGTGAACGTTTTACTAAACCAAGTGAAAGTGCAGATGTGAGACACAGGAAACTCTTAAACACAGCTGGTGGAGTAGATCGCCTTCAAAACAATCGGGCACTGTCTGGGAAATCTGGTGGCGAATTCCTCGCGACCCTTCCATTTCACGCTCAGAGAAATGGTCTCTCTTGTGTACAAGATCTCTAAACCAGAATTCCCTAGAATCAGTGTTGTGAACAGGAAAGGAAGGACACCCTAAATGTACATTTCCAGGAGGATGGGAAATAAGTTGTGAAATAGTCCTCCATAGTAATGAATGAACTAGAATTACACGTATCAATATGGATACATTCTCACAAATATGTTGAATGACAAATAAGCCAGCTATAGATGAATGTATTTATGTAAAGTTTAAAAACATACAAAAAAATTCCGTGTTGTTTACAAATTTCACTCCCTATGCAGTAAAAGTACTTTAAAGAATCGGTATAAATGATGCACCAAATGCAGGTTTCTTCTGAGAAGGGATGAGAAGAGAGAAAGAGGAGAGAAAGAGATTTCATCTTTATTAGTAATATTTTTATTTTTATTTTTTTAATAAGTTTTTATTGTTCATATTATTACAAATGTTTCTTTCCCCGCCCCCAACAATGCTCTCCTCCACCAGGTTCCCACCCCACCCTCTGCCCTTTCCCCACTCCCCATTGTCCTCATCCATAGGTGCACAGTTTATGTTCAGTCTCTTCCCACATCCCCCTCTCCCCTTTTCCTCAAGAATCATCAGTTCACTCCCCGTCCATACCTCTGATTCTATTATATTCAACAGTTAATATTGTTCATCAGATTTTTTAAATTTCCTTGGTTTTTAGATTCACTTGTTGATAGTTACGTATTTGTTGCTCATAATTTTTATCTTTATTTACTTTCTCTTCTGAAAGAACCCCCTTCAGCAATTCATATAATTCTGGTTTGGTGTTGATGAACTCCTTTAGCTTTTTTTATTAGTGAAGCTCTTTATCTGACCTTCGATTCTGAGTGATAGCTTTGCTGGATAGATTATCTTTGGCTGTAGGTTCTTACTATTCATCACCTTGAATATTTCTTGCCATTCCCTTCTGGCCTGCATGGTTTCTGTTGAGAAGTCAGCTGACAATTGTATAGGTGCTCCTTTATAGGTAACTACCTTCTTTGCTCTTGCTGCTTTTAATATTCTCTCTTTGTCTTTTGCTCTTGGAATTTTAATTATGATGTGTCTTGGTATGGTCCTCTTTGGATTCCTTTTGTTTGGAGTTCTGTGCGCTTCCTGGACTTGTAAGTCTAATTCTTTCACCAGGTGGGGGAAGTTTTCTGTCACTATTTCTTTCAGTATGTTTTTGATATCTTGCTCTCTCTCATCTTCTGGGACCCCCATAATTCTGATGTTGGTTCGCTTGAAGTTGTCCCAGAGGTTTCTTACATTATCTTCAATTTTCTGGATTCTCTTGCCTTCTAGCTTCTGTGGAGGAGTGTCTTCTGGTTCTTTATGTTCCAAATCTTTGACTTGATTCTTGCGATCTTCCATTCTGTTTTTAGGACTCTGTATAATATTTTTTATTTCAGTCAATGTATTCTTTATTTCTTGTTGATCCCTTATCATTTCTTGTTGACTCCTTATTAATTCTAGTTGATCTCTTTTCATATCCTCATAGGTCTTATCCATCTTTTCTAGGAAATTCTTGAAAAACCTTATAAGCTTAGATTTGAACTCTATATCCAGTTGCTTTTTGTCCTCCATTTCTTTCGTTTGTGATCTATTTCGTTGTCACATTTCGCAGTTACAGATGGGGCGGAGTTTCAGGGTGGAGCCTACAGCCTTGGCTTCCGTCAGCCCCGCCTTATGTGGCTCCTGTGTCTCAGGGTCCTTCGGTACTCGCTGCAAAGTACCTCTGAGAGAAAGGTGCCCTCGATTTTGGCCTGCTGCCAAACAGTCTAGCCTCTCCCCCAATGAGCCCGGTATTGGGGTTCAGTTCAGTTGGAAGTGGAGTTGGAGGTGGCGTTCAGAGCAGACTGGAGCCCCAGTCTCCTTCCAGCCAGGGCAATCCCGCAGCACAGCCGACCGTCCCTTCTCTGCTTGCAATGTGCGCGCCGCCAGGACCTCCTTTCGCCGCTTCCCTGGGGTTCCACTTTACAGCCCAGCTCCCTATGGAAGAGCCTGGGTCCCCGGGGTCTGGGCCAGAACTGGGGCCCAACACAGTCAGAGTTTTATCTCCTTCCTGCTAGGGAACGCCAGCCAGGCACTCAGGCTCCGTCCTCTCCGCACACACCACGTGTCTCCGTACCTCAGGCTTTTCCAGCTCCTCCACGCTTCCTTCTGGTTTTCTCTTTGCTTCTCATTGTAGAATTTCCAGTCAGTCGACTTTCCTGTAGTTCTGGGTAATGTCCATTTTATATTTTAGTTGTATTTTATTGAAATTGTTGTGTGTGGCTGCGGCTAGGTGTTTACCTGGGCACAGCCATTTGGATCTCTATTAGTAATATTTTTAAATATATTTTTATTGATTTTAGAGAGGAAGAGAGAGAGAAAGATAGAAATATCAATGATGAGAGAGAATCATTGATCAGCTGCCTCTTGCATGCCCTGCACTGGGGATTGAGCCTGCAACCTAGGCATGTGCTCTGATTCGGAATCAAACCCTGACCTCCTGGTTCATAGGTTGATGCTCAACCACTGAGCCATGTTGGCCAGGCAGTAATATTAAGCTGAGCAGTTAACACCTGGGTAATTGTTTTATTATTGTTAATGCCTTGTTAAATATCATTTTTGTAACATATTTTATTATAAAAATGTTTAAAGAAAATATCCCATTTTAAATTGCAACAAGGGAAGCTAAATCCTTAAGAATTTAATACAATATCATAAAGAAGTAGTGATTAATTTTTTTATTTGTTTTAAATATATTTTATTGATTTTGTACAGAGAGGAAGGGAGAGAGATAGAGAGTTAGAAACATCGATGAGAGAGAGTCATCGATCAGCTGCCTCTTGCACACCCCCTACTGGGGATATGCCCTCAACCAAGGTACATGGCCCTTGACCAGAATTGAACCTGGGACCCTTCAGTCCCCAAGCTGACGCTCTATCCATTGAGCCAAACCGGTTTTGGCAGTAGTGATCAATTGAATTATGCCTTTTGGTGTAGTGAAAGAAATATAAATATGATTTAAAGATTAACAAAAACTGGAGTAATATTTTCATATTCCAAAGGGCTAATGCGTTTAATATACACAGAATTCCTTAAATGTCATAATGCAGAAAAATAATAGTCATGAACTGACAATCCACAGAAATATAAATAGTGCTTAAATATATAAGAAATAGCAAGTGTAAAGAAAGTAATAAACTAATACGTTTGCCAATCAAATTGTCAGAGATGAAAAAGATGGTGAGGATGCAAGAAAAGAGTTTCTCTCATGTGTTGCCCAAATTGCATGTGACTGTGCGCTGTTTACTCTCCTAGAGGGGCATTGCATGTACTAGCAGTTCACACTGCGACTTCCCGATGACATACTTGCACACATGGAAATTATTTATTACATTGTTCATAACTGTAAACTTTAGGGACAAATTAATATCTCTTGATAAGAAATGTGGTAAAATAAAATATGATGGAAAATTAAAAATGACAGCAGAGTAAGTGGATGCTACAGGGACATGCTCCCAGGAACAGACTGGTATTACAACTAAAATAGAAAAAAACTTTCTTAATAATCAATGAAAAACTAACAGGACAGAACCCTGAGACCCAAGGACCAAAAGTGGAGACCACATAAGCAACTGGTTGAAGGGGCAGATGCACCAAAGGGCTGGACTGGTGCCCACAGACAGCAACCAAAGTTTCTGAGAGATATCTCAGCTGTGGAGGTTGTGACTGAGAACTCTGGGATCTAATCCCCAAGCTGCCTCCCCACCCCCTCCAGCAGAGAACACCAGAACGGAGTAGGGTTCCCACATAACATCTGGCTGTGAAAAGCAGCGGGGGAAGGGGATGCGAGGGGGGAGAGACTGTCTGCCAGAGAGTAAGAGCTGAAAATTCAGACACCCTTTTAAAGGGCCAATGCACAAAATTCCTTGTGGAGTTAAAGAACTAGGAAGAGAACAAGAAAACCCCAGAGTAAGTAGAAGGAAGGAAATAATAAAGATCAGAGTAGAAATAAATAACAAAGAGACTTTAAAAAATACAAAAAGTCAATGAAACCAAGAGCTGGATCTTTGAAAGGATAAACAAAGTGGAACCTTTAGCTAGACTCATCAAGAAAGAAACAGAGAGGACTCAAATAAATAAAATCAGAAATGAAAGTGGACAAGTAACCACCAATATGACAGAAATACAAAAGGTTGTAAGAAAATACTATGAACAACTATATGCTAACAAGCTGCACAATGTGCATGAAATGGACACATTCCTAGGAAAATACAACGTCCCAAAAATGAATCAGGAAAAAAAAAAATGAATAGGCCAGTAATAGCTGATGAAAAAGAAGCAGTAATCAAAAAAAAACCCACCAAACAAAAGCCCACTTCTGGATGGCTTCACAGGGGTGTTTTACCAAATATTCAAAGGAGAATTAGCATTACCCTAATTCCAAAACCAGATAAAGACACTACAAAGAAAGAGCATCACAGGCTAATATCCCTGATGAATATAGATGCTAAAATCCTCAACAAAATATTAGCAAATCACATCCAGCAATATATTAAAAAGATCATACACCATGATCAAGTGGGATTTATTCCAGGAATGCAAGGCTGGTACAATATTAGCAAATACATCACATAAACAAATTGAAAGACAAAAATCACATGATCATATAAAGAGAAGCAGAGAAAGCATTCAACAAAATCCAACACCAATTTTTTATAAAAACTCTCAACAAAGTGGGAATAGAGGGAGCATATCTCAACATGATAAAAGCCATATATGACAAAAATACAGCCAACATCATACTCAATGGGCAAAAACTGAAACCATTTCCCTTAAGAACAGGACAGGGATGCCCACTCTACCACTCCTGTTTGACATAGTACTGGAAGTGCTAGCCATAGCTATCAGATGAGAAGAAGAAATAAAAGGCATCCAAATTGAAAAATAACAAGTAAAATAGTCATTATTCGCAGATGACATAATATTGTACATAGAAAACCCCAAAGACTCCATAAAAAAAACTACTACACTTAATAAATGAATTCTGCAATGTAGCATAATACAAAATTAACGCCCAGAATTCTATGGCTTTTCTATACACCAAGAATGAACTCACAGAAAAAGAAACTAAACAAACAATCCCATTTATCATTGCACCAAAAATATTAAGATACCTAGGAATACACTTAACTAAGGAGGTAAAAGACTTGTACTTGGAAAACTACAGACGTTGATAAAAGAGATGGAGAAAGACATATACAAATGGAAGAATATACCATATTTATGGATTGGTAGAATCAATATCATTAAAATTTTCATATTAGCCAAAGCAATCTATAGATTCAATGCACTCCCATTAAAATACCAACAGCATATTTCACAGAGCTAGAAAAAACTTTCCAAAAATCCATCTGGAATAATAATTTTTTTAAAAGCCCCCATATAGCTTGTAGCAATCCTGAGAAAGAAGAACAAAGTACATGCAAAAAAATAAAAATAAAACTAGACCATCAACTTACACCATTCACAAAAATAACCTCAAAAATGGATAAAGGACTTAAGCATAAAATGGGATACCTTAAGAACTTTAGAACAAACCACAGACAGCAAAATATCAGACATATGTTGTAGCAATATCTTTACCAATATAGCTCCTAAGGCAATGGAAACCAAAGAGAAAATAAACAAATGGGACTATATCAAAGTAAAACGCTTCTGCACAGCCAAAGAAACCACCAAAAATAAAAATAAACCCACCCCCACACACACAAAAAAAGAAAGAAAGAAAGAAAGAAAGAAAGAAAGCCCACTGCATGGGAGAACACGTTTGCCAATGTTATCTCTGATAAGGGTTAATCTCCAGTGTTTACAGGGATCTTATACAATATAACCAAAGGGATCTAAACAATCCAGTAAAAAAAAAAAAAAAGAAAAAAGAAATGGGCAAAGGACATAAATAGATTCTTTTCTTTTTTCTTTTTTTAAATATATTTTATTGATTTTTTTACAGAGAGGAAGGGAGAGAGATAGAGAGCTTGAAACGTCGATGAGAGAGAAACATCGACCAGCTGCCTCTTACACACCCCCTACCAGGGATGTGCCTACAACCAAGGTACATGCCCTTGACCAGAATCGAACCCGGGACCTTTCAGTCCACAGACCGATGCTCTACCACTGAGCCAAACTGGTTTGGGCTAAATAGATTCTTTTCAAAAGAGGACATAAAGAAGGCCAAGAGCTATATGAAAACGTGCTCAAAGTCACTAATTATCTGAGAGATGCAAATCAAAATGACAATGAGGTACCACCTCACACCTGTCAGAATGGCTATCATCAACAAATCTACAAAGGACAAGTGCTGGTGAGGATGTGGAGAAAAAGGAACCCTCTTGCACTGCTGGTGGGAATGCAAGCTGGTGCAACCACTGTGGAGAACAATATGGAGTTTCCTCAAAAAATTAAAAATGGAACTGCCATTTGACCCAGTGATTCCACTTCTAGGAATATAGCCCAAGAAATTAGAAACACCAATCAGAAAGTATATATGCACCTCTTTGTTTATAGTGGCACAATTTACAATAGCTAAGATTTGGAAATAGCCTAAGTGCCCATCAGCAGATGAGTGGATTAAAAAAGCTGTGGTACATCTACACAGTGGAATACTATGCTGCCATAAAAAAGAAGGAACTCTTTCCATTTGCAACAGCATGGATGGACCTGGAGAGCATCATACTAAATGAAATAAGCCAGTCGGAGAAAGATAAATGTCAAATGATCTCACTCATTTGTGGAATGTAATGAATAATATAAACTGATGAACAAAAATAGGTCCAGAGGAAAAAAGTATTTTAGAATATAATAGAAGTAATCCTGTTATTTGCCAATTTTAACATTTCCTACAACTTTTATGGTATTATATTATATTATGTTAGTACAGTCTGGGTAATATTATTATATTTAAAATCATTTTTCTTGAAATATTAATGTTTATTGCATGTAACATTATTATACTTAAAATTGTTTTTCTTGAAATAAAAAAAATGATGCATCCACTTTCTTGAATACTCCATAGTGGCTTTAAATGGGGTCCTTCCACTGAGGGTACTGAAGAGAGATCTGCAAGGTCCATTGTAGAGCAAAATGTGATTCAGGGTTGAGTATGTATTTGCAGAAAGAAAAGCAATAAAATACAAGTATGCTAACATTTACCTATTTCTAAAAGAGAATGAAGTCAGTAGGAGTTACTGCCTTCAGTGTCAGGGCTATCTGGGAAAACCTTAAATTATGTCAAAACCTCACAATCAAGTTAAACACACACACACACACACTCACACAACTTTAAAATGAAGAAGCTAAAACCCAATCTAATTTAGCAAAAGACATAAATTTTTAATTTTTTAAAACTGGAATGTTGCTGAAGTACATTTCTGAACCTACTTACTGTTAGGTTTGATGGAGAAATTGAGTTGATACCCCTCCCCCTAAGAACTGGCTTTTCAGGTCACTTCACTGTGGACAGTCCCTTTGCTGAGACCACATTTCACTTGTGGTGACCACATTCCATTCTCTCCCCTCCGGTCTGCATAAAAAGTCTCTGCCCAGAAAAAGTGCGCCAGAAGTCCTTTAAAAGCCCTGACCTCGTCACTGGGGGCCGGAGCCACCCAGGCTCAGCCACCTGGAGTGCGGGTGACCCAATAAACTTGTGATCCCACCACTCTGGCCTCAGGCGTACCTCCTTTGGGACCTAACACTTACCTTCTTGCTAATTTCTAAACATTTCTCGTGAAAGGTCCTGATACATGGTTGTTCAAGGAGAGAGAGAGAGAGAGAGAGAGAGAGAGAGAGAGAGAGAGACAGAGAGACAGAGAGAGAGAGAGAGGTCTCCCTTGTTATCAGCACAGACCCACAAATCTAAGTGGCACCCTAAAAGTGCCTTCCTGGTGCTGCCGGAGACACTTCTAAGGAGAGAGCACGCTGGCGAGGTGGGGGGCGAGGAGACCAGTTAGGACAGGTCAGTTTGATTCATTGCCCATTGAACTTCTCACTTTTCCTCTTTTGTAAATTTATATCACTTATTGAGAGATCTGGGAGGTCTGCAAACACCAGGCAGTTGGTAAAACTGCCTTAAATTCCTCCTGCTTGCAGCTTGGAACTGGCGATCTGGATGCAGAGATGCAGTGTCTGCCCTGGGAGATGCTGTGGAAGAAGGGCCCGCCCTGGGGGAGCTGAGGCACACATCTGGGGTGGGCGTGGTCCTGAGGCAGGATAGGAAGGACAGAGCAATGTTCGCCAAAACATGCAAACAGAGGATCTGCCCACATGTGACTGCAGATTAAGGGCGGTCAATAATGTTAGGGGGGGGGGGAGGGCGGGGTTCGTTAGGGAGAGTTTTGGGGGGTTTGTTTGTTTGTTGTATTGATTTCACAGAGGAAGGGAGAGGGAGAGAGAGATGGAAACATCAATGATGAGAGAGAATCATTGACTGGCTGCTTCCTGCATGCTGGGGATGAAGCCTGCAACCTGGGCATGTGCCCTTGACTGGAATTGAACCTGAGACCTTTCAGTCCACAGGCCAGTGCTCTTTCCACTGAGCCAAACCAGCTAGGACACTGGCAAAAGTTTTGTGGCTCTGGAAACACAAGGGAAATTATGCAACTTATTACGTAGTTAATAGAAATGTTAAACTGTGTGCCGAAACTGGTTTGGCTCAGTGGATAGAGCGTCGGTCTGTGGACTGAAGGGTCCCAGGTTCGATTCCAGTCAAGGGCATGTACATTGGTTGCAGGCACATCCCCGATAGGGGGTGTGCAGGAGGCAGCTGGTCGATGTTTCTCTCTCATCGAAGTTTCTAGCTCTCTATCCCTCTCCCTTCCTCTCTGTGAAAAATCAATAAAATATATATATTTTTAAAATGTTGAGTACTAAACTTTGTTGAATACCTGTTGTTCTAGGCCATAGGGATATGTCCCGGGATAAACAAGTTCTATCCACAGGCAGATCTCACTGTCCCTGCCAGGACAGAGGCATGAAGGAGTGAGGACTCCGCCCTGAAGCTCAGTCATGAACAAACTACCTTATTATGCAGCCTTTTCTCATCTCACATTGGTTACACTCCACTGGAACCGCAGACACCATGCGCCTGTTTCCGCCATCGTCACTCCCAGAACTGCCCCGCCTTCCTGTGGGGGCTCCGCGCTGACCTGACTGAGAGGGCACCTCCCGGCCCAGCAGACCCTCCCTCCCCTCTTCCTGCGGGAAGCATCCTCAGGGAGAGCAGGAGGGTAAAAGCATGTGGTGACCTCTTTCATTCATTCCCATTAAATTAGCAAGTTGGACACAAATGCTGTGCTCCCACCAGCCCCACGCTGTGTGCCGGGCAGTGCTCTGAGGAGAGTGGCCTCCAGAGATGCTGTGCTCTGGGCAGCAGGAGGGTCAGGATGCGCAGAACCAGGAGGACATGCCCTGCCTCACGGTGCCCGGCAGGACCCACTGCTCTGGCCATGCGCAGAGGCCAGGCGAGGAGGCATCAGCGACGCCCTCCTCCAGCTCATCCTCGCAGGCTTCTTGCCTGCCGCGTGCTCCCTGTGCAACACGATTGCTGATGTGGCCGCAGCTGCCTGACTCTGGGGGGTCCCGGGCCTCAGGTGCGGAGCCCACCCTCCAGCTGGCCTGCTCTCCCTTCGGTCAGCGCCACCTGTCCCCCCGCTCCTGGCTCAGGGTCGGGTGGACTCAGACCCTGAGTGAAAGGAAGCAGGCCGCTCTAAGCTGAGCCCAAGCCTTCTGGTGACCGAAGTGATGGTCAACCACACTTCCCGGTCCTCCTGGATGGACTCCGGAGGGGCCTTCCGGCTGCCAGCAGCCCCAGCAGGGAGGTGGGCTCAGGTTCAGGGGGAGTGGGTTTGGTCAGCTTTCCAGACACGGAGGCCGGCCAGGGAGAGGGAGCTAAAGGAGGGGGGGGGGGCAGTTCCTGGTGCTTGCAGGCTCCAGAGAACTTGGCTCCCAGCACCTCTAGGACGAGCTCACCGGGAGGCAGGGTGTGTGGCTGGGCTGCCTGGAACCTGCGCGGACTCCCTCCCTCAGCGCTCACCTGTGGGAGCAGTGGCAGAGGCTCCTGCTGCCTTCCCTGAGGGCCCAAGGGCAGGATCCTGAGCTGGTAAGCCTGAGCCCTCAGGGCCTACAGGAAGCCCAGCACCTGCTCAAACAGTTGTGGGTCCGTGAAGAACTGGCCCTGCGTGAAGCTGCACACCAGCCAGAGGGAGCGAGCGGTCAGCAGGCGCCTGTTCCTGCATCCGGAGAGCTGTGTGTGCCTGCCTCCCAGACCCCGCTCTGCCAGCGAAGCCATTATGAGGTGGGACCCTGGACTGAGGTTTCACGTTGCCCTGTGGTCCCTGTAAGCGAGCTCCCTGGGGGCTCATGTACGTCCTCACATGGCCCTGCTTGCCCAGCAAGCCTCCTGGAATTGTGGTCAAATTCCATTTTTACAAGAAAACCCATCTAATTCATTTAAAGACTCATTCATTCCCAAACAGTGTTCCTTCAGCTGACTTGCCCAACAGTGCGTTAGACACAGTTTCAGAGTAACCGGTGTAGCTCCCCAAGCCACCTCCACCCTCTGAGGAGGAGCATCCTTCACCGGAAATGTTTAGAATGAGTGTCAGCCATGTCCGTACATATCCCTAGAGGAGAGTTCCAAAAAACTTTGCACAATTTTATATGATCCTGGAACTAGGCATAAACCTGTCAAGGAGACTACTTTGAAGGCATGTATGACTCCTTTAGGATTGCATGTTCTAATGTGCTGTACAACAATAACTCTACTTACGGTGTTGGCTGTGACCAGGCATTGTGTGTGTTGGCCTGTGTGTGTATGCATGTGTGTATTCTCACTGAATCCTCCCAACAACTTGAGAAAATAACAGTAACAATAATAGCATTTATTGAGCACTTATTGTGGGTCAGGCACTGAGCTATAGATTGTCTCATTTTACTCCCCATTTCACAGATAAGGAAGCTGAGGTTTGGAGAAAAGTTAAGTACCAATAAGAGAGGAACTGAGTGAGATTCATGTGCAAATTTCTCTGACTGGTTCTTCATTATTTTGATATATACTATGTTGTAAGCTATGCTTTTAACCACTGTGATACAACCTTTGCATTTTTATTAAAATATTGGTGATATATGCATATATGTGTCTATACATATATATATAATTATCTTACCTAATAATAAACATGTAAATTGACCATACCTCTGCTATGCCCACAGCCAATCAGAGTGAGTATGCAAATTAGAAGCCAAAGATGGTGGCTGCCCAGCTGCTGCAGGTGTGGAGTGGCCAGGTGGGGCAGGACACCTGCTATGAGAGGGAAGGTGGGGGAGGGGAACGAAGGGATCTACAGGAGTGGAGTGCCACAGCGAAGACAAGACTGCAGACTCTGGAATCTGCAGCGAAGATGAAGATGGCAGACTCCAGCCTGAGGGAAGGCCTGAGTCCCGGGTGCTGGAGGAAAACCGGTGCTGGAAGCCAAGGGAAGGAAGGCCTATTGCACGAATCTCTTCATGCAACGGGCCTCTGGTGTATATATAATATATTACACGAGGGTCCTGGTTTATACTTCTTTTAGTTGAAAAGATTGCCTACTTCAATGTTCAGTGAGCAGGAGTTGAATGGATAGGCCTGAGTCTTCGGCAGTGGCCTACCCAAGGCGGGAAGTGAAGCCTGATGGTTCAACTCCTCTGAGGGCCAGACTAAAGCCGCTGGTTCTGGGACAAGGGTAGCACAGCAGCTTTGTGGTCTGTGTAATGTTTTGTTGTTTGTTTGTTTTATCTTTATTAAAAGCATTACATAGTTCCTCCTTTTCCCCAATAAACCTTTTCCAGCCCACTCCCATCCTCCCGACCCCCTCAGGCCCTCACCACCTCATTGTCTGTGTGCACAGGTTTTACATATATGCACACAGGTTCATTGGGTGACCTCACCCATCCACCCTCCCCCTTGCCCCTGAGGTTCATACCCGCTGGGCGCTGGGCCTCAGTTGCTCCCCTCTGGTCTTCAGACTTCCCCTATGAATATATGAATATGTATAAAGGCTCCAGAGTCCTGGTGTCCCATAAAAATGCAGAGGGTGCTGGTTATCAATGAGTAGCTCAAAAGAAGGACATTTGTATTTCTATCAATCTGTCCCTGGGCGCCTTGCAGTCTCTGAGAGTGAGTGCGCTCCGGGCCTGGCCATAGCTCTCTTAGGGGCAGAGCCCTGCTGTTCTGGCAGCTCTTCCCCCCCAAAACCCTGCAGCCTGAGCTCCTTTGAGCACCAGCTCCCCGCCCCCCTCCCCGCCCTTCAGCCTGAGCATCCTGAGCTCCCGTCCCCCCCCCACCCCCCACCCGCCTCCCCCGCGCCCCCAGCCTGAGCTCCTCGGAGCACCAGCTCCCCCCCTGCAGCCTGAGCTCCTTTGAGCACCAGCTCCCCTCCCCCTCCCGGCCCTTCAGCCTGAGCACAGCTGCAGCCTGAGCATCCTGAGCACCAGCCCCCCCTCCCCCTCGCGCCCCCAGCCTGAGCTCCTCGGAGCACCAGCCCTCAGGTAGAGGCACCCTGGCTCCGCTGGGTTCCCGGGTCAGGAAGCAATCAGCTAAGATCCAGGCGGCTGGGCGGGGAGACTTCCTCTGTGGCCACAGCCACTAGGGAGCAGGCTGCCAGCTCGTAAATCTGGTTCATTTCGTCTGCTGCTCCCCCGGAGCTTAGTAGTTTTTAAAGGCAGGGGGGCACGTTTCCCTGTGAGTCTCCCCCCCCCCCCCCCCGCAGTCCCCCTTCCCCCCAGCCGTCCCCAGGTCCCTGGGCCTTGGCGCCTTGGCTCCCGTCCACACCACCACACAGGCCGCACTCCAGCGGTCCGTGCCCGGCCCTGCATCAGCTCCGGCCTGTGGGAGCTGACATCGGGCCGCCGGAACGCTAACCCTCAGATTCCCGGTGAGGTCCCTGCCAGCCGAGCCGGCTGTCAGCCCGGCTTCCCCACAGGAGAGAGCGGGTTTCCACCCGGAAAGCACATGGGCATCGCTGAGCCCCGTTAGCATTTTCCCGCTGGAGATGGAAGCTGATTTATTGTTTGTTCTACAGGATGTCGCATCGGCCTGCGAGGAGCCAACATCTCACTGAGATGCCCCCCCCCCAACCCCCGCTCCGGAGCGGAGCCGGAGCCTGAGCTGGCTGCACCGCAGCTTATCACCGAGTCCCAAGGCTGCAGGCAGCGGGCCAGCCTCCCCTCCCCTCCCTCCCTCCTCCCCCCCCCCCCCCGTGCCTCTTCCTCCCCTCTCCTCCCCCTTCTTCCCCTCCCCCTTCCTCCCCTCACTCTTCCTCCCCATCCCGCTCCTCCCTTCCCCCCCCCCCCCGCTCCCTCTCCTTCCTCTCTCCCCTTTCTTTTCCACCCCAGCCCTTCCCCCCCCCCCCCCCCACGCTCCTTCCTCCCGCCAACCTCGCCCTGAGGTCAAGGTAGCCTGGGAGGAGGGATCTCAAAGCCCCAGCTTCAAAGCCCCACAGGCGTGAGGGGGAGGGCGGGCCCGCGGCTCAGGTCCACAGAGAGGCCCTTGGACCCCGCCCGCCCACCTGTGCGGCCCCCCGGAGGCCCCGGTCTGCCCCGCCCCTCCCAGCGCGGTCTGCTGCCCTCCCCGCGCCCTCCCCTGGAACACAAGCCAGGACAATGCGCAGGTCCCTTTAGCGCGCATTCCAGTCTGTTCTCCTCCTGCGGAACTGCCTTCCTTTTGCTGAAAAGCTGGGCTGTCACTCCTGAAACCCTGCGGTTCTGTTAATCTGGGGACAATGCTGCTTTCCCCTTCAGCCCCCCCGCCCCCCCCCACATACACAGATACACACACACGGATGCACATGTACACACATACAACATACACATATGCATACATGCAAGTGCACATGCACACACGCATACACACATATACACACACATGCAGGAACCAGCTCCTGGAGCAGCCTCCCGTCGGACCCCTGTCTGTCAGTCATTGCACAACTGATGCACACGGTGGCAGTGGGAGAGCTGGGACAGACAGGGAAAGACCGCTGTATTCCTTCCCAGCAGAGTCCCTGGCACTTTCAGTGTTTTTGTTTGTTTGTTTTAAACACACTGACTTTAATCTCTGGAACAATTAGGGTACTAGGGGTCCTTAACATTTATGAAGCTTTTCAGATCTTAAGCTAGCTGGAAGTCCTGGAAAACCCCTAAAATTCACTGTCAGCGCTATCTGCACAGTCTCTTATGAATGAACTCATTGTGTCCACTGTGAGCGGAAGGAAGGCCCTGGGGAGTGGGGGTGACCATTGGGGTGCTATGTGATACTCTTTACCAATTTAAATGCTACTTCTACACAAAACAGCCCTGGGACCTGTAACTAGCATTTACATTCTACCTCCTCCCCTCCCCCAAACCAGACCAGCTGCTGCCCCAGCACTGGCTGTGCCTGAAGAGAAACTGGCCCAGCCGCCCCTTTGGCCCAGGGCAGAAGCAGTCACTCCAGGATCAGCAGAATGGAGGAGGCGTCCTGGACATTGTCCCCAATGGACCTAACTGGCCTCTCTTGGTGGGTCCTGTGGCGGTGGAACGAACAGCCAGGAGGTGCTCTTTGCTCTGACCCAGGAGGAGGGTCTCCACGCAGGAAGGTGAGGGTCTCGGCAAAAGACCGCTCAGCTGGTGCCGGGGGCAGCTCCATGGTCACTGCGTGCCTGCACCACGTGTCCAGTCACTTCCCCTCGCTCACCTCTTCCTCCCGCCTCTCCCCAGGCTGATTACCGCCAAATCCACACTCGAGAGAGGAAGTGTGGTCGTGAGAGAGGGCACCATGAGGATAAATGGTGATGGGAAAGTAAATAAATGAATGCCAGTGTGAACACTATTGTCTGAAGGCAGCAGGCACTGGCTCTGGGTGACTCCAGTGGCACAGTCTTCTGCAGGGAGAGCCGGTGTCCTCAGTCAGGGCTCCCTCTTTCACCTGATGATCCACGTGCATTAGCCAGGACGAGGTGTCTCACCACTGCTCCCACATTTCCCATCCACAGGCGACTCCACCGCAGAGCCATCTGCAGGACTCTGTGCTCATCATCTCCAGGGAGAGAGAGCGAGAGATAGAAACATCAATGATGAGAGAGAATCATTGATCAGCTGCCCCCTGCAGGCCCCCTAAGGGAATCGAGCCTACAACCGGGCATGTGCCCTGACCAGGAATTGAACCATTGACTTCTTGGTTCCTGGGTTGATGCTCAACCACTGAGCCACACTGGCTGGGCTAATGCACCTCTCCTTTCCATGAATACCATTTGGATATGGTTTTCTTCATGGGATCAAGGACCTTCAGATGACTACGGTCACTTCTGGTTCATGAGTGCACAAAACGGAACCCTAGCGCCTGGAGGACATGATGCCAGCACTGAGCCATCAGCCCGGGGGCTGCAACATGCTATGGCCTCAGTCAGCAGCCTGAGCCTCAAGGCTGGGCATGAGGGGGTCTGGAGAACCGCATGTTCTCGAGTGCAGGGAACACTGGAGGGGGACCTATTTGACAGCAGAGACAGACTGGCCAAAGCATGACGCACAGGCTCTGCCAGAGATCAAGAATGACGTGGTGGGTGGTCACTGGCAGAGCTGGGCTGTGGAGTCAAGACTCAGTCCTCAAGGAAAATAATTAGAACAGCAAGTGGAAGGAGAGGGGCAGGCGCAATGCAGCTGCCAACCACAAGCGGCCTCCTGGCTTTCTCACCTTAGAAAGGATCAAATGCGAGTACCCCATCAGATGATAGTGAAGGTTATAAGACGTCATAAATCTCTCTCTCTCTCTCTCCCTCTCTCTCTCTCTCTCTCTCTCTCTCTCTCTCTCTCTCTCTCTCTCTCTCTCTCTCCCTCTGTGTGTGTGTGTGTGTGTGTGTGTGTGTGTGTAATCACATCTGGCACATTGAAAGCCACTAAGTTACTGATTCACAACACTACCAAAATGTTCAGGCCCATCCCATGTGTATCTGACTCAGTGGCCATGAAAGCTTTAAATAAAAGAATGAAACAAGTGTTTACTAAGCCTGGAGAACCGCATGGATGCTGGGAACTTTTATGTTATTTACTTAGCTCAGCCTCACACTCATGGAAGCATCACAGCAACTCGAAGGGCGGCACTGCAGCTCCTCTTTATGTTACAGGAAGAGAAGATCAGGGAGGCTGAGTGGCTTCTCCCAGGTGAGACCCTCAATAGAGGTAAAATATTGAAACTCAAGTTCCAAGATCTGACTCCAAAGTACTTGCTCTTCAAAAACACTAAGAGGATTTCAAGGATCCAATCTCAGCGGTGGCTTTTTGTAAAATTGAGTCACTGCTTTTTGTAAAGCATTTAGAACATGAATCAGTAGTATGAAAGAAGCCCATAGTAAATTGCAGGGAGAAAATATTTCACTCGGAGAAAAATAACTAATAACAAGAATCTCTTGAATATGTATTCAATGCCATACAGGGTTCCAGGTAATTCACGTATTAACACACTCAATCCTCACACCAACCTTATAAAATGTGTTCTGTGATTACCTCCATTTAAATATGGGGAAACCTGGGCACCAATATATTAAATAACTTCCCCAAAGTGACACATTTAATAAACGGTAGAGCCAGTATTAGGAACCAGCCAAATATCCCACCGTACCCACCACCCTGGCAGAGAATGTAGCATAATTCCTTCTATTGATCTAGCTCAGTGAGACGTTTGAGAAAGGCACATTGGGACCCTGCAACTATATTTGAGCCAAAATATATTTTCTTTTTTAATTTTTAAATATATTTTTATTGATTTCAGAGAGGAAGGGGGGAGAGAGAGAGAGAGAGAGAGAGAGAGAGAGAGAGAGAGAGAGATCAGTGATCAGAGAGAATTATGAGCCAGCTGCCTCCTGCACACCCACACTGGGGATAGAGCCCTCGACTCCAGCATGTGCCCGACTAGGAATTGACCCATGAACTCCTGGTTCAGAGTTTGGTGCTTAACCACTGAGCCACACCTGCTGGGCAAGCCAAAGTATATTTTCAATATAAAAATTACAAACTTATTTATAAACCTCCCTTTTATGAGGCTTAGGCCACTAATTTCCTCCTCCTGATATAATGTCTCAAGAACTAGAAAATATCTGGTGCTGTAAGTTTGGGGGGGGCGGGGGAGAGAAAGTGGCAGCAAGCACCTTTATTGAACCCTCTGTGCTGCTTCAGAAGAGAAACACCTGCTCTTGGGGCACTGGGAAAGGGTGATGAATTCTCATTGCGGGAAGAAATGCTGACTGAGAAAAAGGAAATGCTCTAAGCTCACTCTCAAGGCCTGGGAGAGATCGACAGGGAGAAAGGAAAGTGAAGAACGCTCTGGGCTGAGGGACATGCATGAGCAAAGCAGAGAAACTATGAACTCCCACGCCAAGAGATAAATATGGCTTACCTCAGTGTCCTTCACGGCGCCTTCTTCCGTGCCTGGCTGTGCCTGGATCCCGGTCGGTGCACAATATGCAGAGTGAATCGGACGAACAATGCTCTCGTGCATGTATGAATGAGTGAAATCAAAGCGCATGCTGTGTCCAAAGAATGCCAAGCAATCCAAAGCAGCTGAAACGGACCTACCAGAGTGTGCATGCTGACTCAGTGGTCCACGCCTGAGTGCTCAGTTCCTGGTGGTCTCTGTCCCTGTCTCTCACCAGGCCACGCTTCATCGTAGTGCATGAGAGATTTGTATGGAGTGGGGAAAGCATACTTTTTTTTAATATATTTTATTGATTTTTTACAGAGAGAAAGAGAGAGAGATAGAGAGCTTGAAACGTCGATGAGAGAGAAACATCAACCAGCTGCCTCTTGCACAGCCCCTACCAGGGATGTGCCCGCAACCAAGGTATGTACCCTTGACCGGAATCGAACCCGGGACCTTTCAATCCGCAGACCGACGCTCTACCACTGAGCCAAACCAGTTTCAGCGGGGAAAGCATATTTTTATTTGCATTTGCTTAGCACGTCGCTGTTGCATATTTTGCTGTGAGATGTAAAGTCTTCTGCATGCACCACTTGTGCAGTCGGAGAAGGAAAAACAAGTGCCAGGCATATGGCCAAGGCAGACAGTCATACCCTCTTTTTAATCTTTATTGTTCAGATTATTACAGTTGTTCCTCTGTTTTCCCCCATAGCTCCCCTACACCCAGTTCCCACCTCACCCACCCCTGCCCTTACCTCCCCCACACTGTCCTTATCCATACGTGTATGATTTTTGTCCAGTCTCTTCCCTTACCCTCACACTCCTTTCTCCCTGAGGATTGTCAGTCCACTCCCTTTCTATGCCCCTGATTCTATTATATTCACGCGTTCATTCTGTTCATCAGATTTTTTTATTCACTTGATTTTTAGATTCACTTGTTGATAGATATCTATTTGTTGTGCATAATTTTTATCTTTACCTTTTTATTCTTCTCTTCTTAAAGAATACCTTTCAGAATTTCATATAATACTTGTTTGGTTGTGATGAACTCCTTTAGCTTTTCCTTATCTGTGAAGCTCTTTATCTGACCTTCAATTCTGAATGATATCTTGGTTGTAGGTTCTTGCTATTTATCACTTTGAATATTTTTTGCCACTGCTCTCTGGCCTGCATAGTTTCTGTTGAGGAATCAGTTGACAGTCATATGGGTACGCCCTTGTAAGTAACTAACTGTTTTTCTCTTGCTGCTTTTAATATTCTCTCTTTGTCGTTTGTCCTTGGCATTTTACTTATGATGTGTTTTGGTGTGTCCTTTTTGGATTCCATTTGTTTGGGGTTCTCTGTGTTTCCTGGACTTGTAAGTTTATTTCTTTCACCAGGTGGGGGACGTTTTCTGTCATTATTACTTCAAATAGGTTTTCAGTATCTTGCTCTCTCTCTTCTGGCAACCCAATAATTCAGATGTTGATACTCTTGAAGTTATCCCAGAGACTCCTTACACTATCTTCATATTTTTGGATTCTTTTTGCTTTTTGCTTTTCCAGTGGGTGTTTTTTGCTTCTTTGTATTTCAAATCTTTGACTTTATTCTTGGGATCCTCTAATCTGCTGTTGGACCTCTGTATATTATTCTTTATTTCAGTCAGTATATGCTTAATTGCTAGTTGGTCCTTTTTCTTATCTGCAAGGATCTCACTAAATTTATCAGCCTTTTATAGAAAATTCTTGAAAAACCTTATAATTGTGGTTTTGAACTCTATATCCAGTAGTTTGATTTCCTCCATTTATTTCATTTGTGATCTGTTTATTTGTCTCCACATTTTAGCTGCTTCCCTGAGTTGTTAGAGTGGCTTTGTGTGCTAGGTGTCCTATAGGGTCCAGTGGCTCAGCATCCCTAATTACCTGAGGTGGACACTCTTGGTGCACCCCTTTGTGGGCTGTGTGCACAATCTTGTAATTAAGCCTTGATTGTTGTTGATATCATTGGGAGGAATTGACCTCCAGGCCAATTTGCTGTTAGGATCAGCTGAGTCTACAATGTGAGAACTTCTGTGCTGGAGACACCCTTATGAGGCAAGACTTGCTTCAGTGGGGCTTTGGTGCTCACTGAGTCTGCCCCCTGAGTGTGTCTCTTATGGATCTGAGGAGTTGTAATCTGGATGGTCCCACTCTGACCCTGGGTACACTGGCTCTTGGCTCTCCAAGGAGGTGCTAATTTAGTCTCTGCCTGAGGCCACCTAGCAGGAACTATAGAGAGGTCTGCAGCTTCCTCTTCTTTGTTTGGGTTTTGAGGTGCCCAGATGAGGCCAAGTTTTGGCACAATGTAAGCTTCTGTGGGGCCTTGGGCCTTCTTTTGGATGTTCTGGGTTTCTGTGATTCAACTGCAGTTTGATAAATAAGTTTAGAATTCGAAGGACCAGGCCATTCATATGCAAAAACCTCTGGATGGAGGTGCACAGCTTGGATGGAGTGGAGTCTCAGGGCAGAGTAAACAGCAATGGCTTCCCATCAGCCCTGCCCTAAGAGGCCCCTGGGTCTCAGTGTCCCATGGTAATCGCTGCAAGCACTTCTGAGAGAAAGCCGCCCTCAAGTTCCGCCCATTTCCACACAGTCCAGTTTCTCCCCATATGAGTCTGGGTCTCCAGGGTCTCACTGGAAACTGGAGTTCAGAGCAGTCGGGAGCCTGTGTCTCCCTTCGGCTTGAAAAAGCCAGCTGCATATTCAGTTGCCAGCCTTCTCCAAGCGTGTGCCTCCGTACTCTGCCTTCCACACCTCTTCTGAGTCTCAGTGTGCTTTTATCTTTCCTTCTAGTTATAGAATTTCCACTCAGCCAGTATTCCTGTGGTTCTGGATGATGTCTGTTTTGTCTTTTAGTTGTAGTTTTGAAGTTGTGCAAGGTGGCAAGTTCATGTGTTTACCTATGCTGCCATCTTGGTTTCTCTCTTTACTGTTATATTCTTTTGCCCATAACTGGTGCCACCTTCTCTCTCCTCTTCCCCTGCTCACTTCCTTGTTCTTTAATCATTGCATCCTTAAGTTTCAAGGGTCTCATTTATAACTGGCTTAGTGATGTGGAAGACAGCACCTACACTGTGTGAAGATCCAAATTTACTAGGAGGGCAATGCCTCGCCCATTTCTGCCTATGGTCTCACTGAACAGACTTTGCATCAGACTTGCCTTGCAAAGTCTCAGGGTGCCACCCTGCCCTGAACCATAGCATCCTTCTGAAAACAAATGCTAAACAAGAAACCCAGAATTTCTGGAAGGCCTCTGTGAGAAATAAGGAAGCATCTCGATTTTTCAAGCAAACCACACCCAAATTCACATGTTGGGAAATTTTATTTCACATAGATTTCATTGCTGCCACATCAAGGCTATGCCACCCTGCATTTACAGTTGTCCCTTTATCTGTCTTTGCTCTGAAACACTGAACCTGATGAGCATAAATTACTCCCACACTACATACAAGGGTGCATCAAATGTCACAGACAAATAAGTGGTTCTGACCTGGCCCAGGAATCTCACAGCTTGGGAAAGGTGGCAGCATAGTCTTTGCCATCTCTGGGTGCTGCTGGGAGGGAAGCATGCCTGGTTAATCACCTGGGTGTTTCCTTTCCACTCTCAGAGAACCAGAGACCCATAGAAAAGTCTTTAGCACCTCCAAGGGTTCCTCCTGCCCAGTTCAGGTATCTTCCCTGCAACAACCCCAGTGGGTGGCCAGCTAGTCTCTGTGTGGACACTTCCAATGACTTACCACTTTGTCAAACCACCCATTTCCTAGTTGAGCCATGGTTTTCCCACATGCTGATCTTAGTTCTTCCTTCCACTAATCCAGAGAATAACACTGTTCTTTTATTCAACGTGCTCCTGACTCCAAGTGGACCGCAGGTAGGGAGACTTATGCAACAGAAATTTATTTTCTCACCAAGGTGTCAGCAGAGTTGTTTCTTCTGAAGATTTTCCTTGGATTGTAGGTGGCACCTACTCCCAGGTTTCAACAAGGTCTTCCTTCCTTCTGGATGTGTCTATATCTTAATCTTTTCTTTTTACAAGGGCACCAGTCATTTTGAATAAGGGCTTATTATAATGACCTCATCTTAATTTAATTACCTTCTTAGACACTCTACTTCCAAATGCTGCCACATTCTGAGATACTGGGAGTTAAGGCTTCAACATATAAATTTGGGAGGGAGAATACAATTCTTTCCATAAAACTTCTCATTCCTCATGCAACAGTTCAAATATTTAAAATATACAGTATATCCTCCTTCTAAGCTTTTTTATGTTTGAGGATGAACATTCTCAATTTTTAAAAATGTTTTATTCTATTATATGGCTTCCAGACACAACACCATCTTGATTATTCTTCTATGAAAACATTTTAGTGTATTAATGTGTCCACTAAAATGTGGTGTCTGGTAGGCCAGTGGTCGGAAAACTCATTAGTCAACAGAGTGGCAAATGGAGGCTTGCAGTTTGCCAACCACTGTGCTAGGCCAAAAGGCAATTGGATTGTTGTCTTTCTTGATTTGATAACACTAAATGATTCAGCGTGGCTTTTGTTTAGGTATATATTTTGGTAACCATCTTGTACTATCTATATACACTGAGTGGCCAGATTATTATGACCACCTGACCGTTTGTAGGCAAATTAGCCATACACTGCATTGTATGGGATATGGAAGCCGAAGGCCTGTTTGAACACCTTTGCTGTCTGCAGTTACAAGATCAAACATCTCCAATTCACATAGGAACACAAGGATTGGACAGTTGAGCATTAGAAAAAAGTCATGTGGCCCGATGAATCACGTTTCCAATTGCATCATGCAGATGGCAGAGTGAGAACTTGGTTTAAACAGCATGAAAGCATACATCCCACATGTATGAGTACAACCCTTCAATCTGGTGAGGGCAGTGTTATGGTTTGGGGCATGTTTTCCTGGCATGATTTGGGTCCCTTAATTCATGTGGAGCAATGTCTGAATAGCACAACATACCTAAGTATTGTTGCTGATCAAGTTCATCCTATCATGTTGATGGCGTATCCCAATGGAGATGGCTTCTTCCAACAAGACAATGTGCCATGCCATGGTGTTCATATAGTGCAGGAGTAGTTTTAAGAACACAAGGGAGACTTCACCTTGCTTAGGTGGCCCCCACAATCACCAGATCTCAATCCAATTGAGCATTTGTGGGACAAAATTAAAAGAGCCATTAGGCAGCTGGTTCCACAACCATCAAATCTCACAGAACTGGAAAGTACTATTCATCAGGCATGGTGCCAGATTCCTTGTGTCACCTTTCAACATGTCGTGGAGTCAATGCCAAGAAGAATCGCCACAGTATTAAAGGCAAAAGATAGCCTAATGAAATACTGATGGGGTGGTCATAAAATTCTGGCCACTCAGTGTATATAAAATCCTATGCAAACATTATGATCGAATGGCCGGAATGACCTTTCAACCACTTGCTATGACGTACACTGACCACCAGGGGCCAGACAATCAATTCAGGAACTGCCCCCTGGTGGTTAGTGTGCTCCCACAGCTAACCTCTCATGGGCAGCCAACTACCCGCAGTCTCTCCCCACAACTGGCCAGCCCCCATATGCCCCTGGTGCTAAATCATTCATAGACGACCTAGGTAGGGGTTTCATAAGTAACAAAGCAGCTTCCGCACTGTGATCTTTAGAAAGTAAGCCCTTGACACAACGGTTTGTCTCACTCCCATCCTCTCCCTTCCCTGGGGGCCGCTCACCCACCACGGACCTGCGTTGAGGGAAGGAGGGGGGGGGGGAGTGGAGAGACACATGGTGGCGTGGTGGTGGCGGTGTCTGGTGTCCGGTGTCTGGTGTCTAGCATCTGTTCCTTCTGCACCCGTCCTGGCGACTGTCACCTCCTCTCCTCGGTTCCCAGGCTGGGACAGGGAACCGGGGGTGGGTGACGGTGGATGCAGCCCCTTCCCCAGGGGGGGCCAAGGGTTGCCTCCCTCCTCGGAGCTGCCAGCCAACCTCCCACAGTTCCTTCTCCTCCCTCACCCATGCATGAATTCATGCACCTGGCCTATAATTAACTCATAATGACTTTGGACAACTAAAAGCCTTGAGAATTACAAACTATTATTTGTTGCATCTGCTTCTATTTTTAGCATTTTTAAAAAAGGAAAGTGTATAATTCTATATGTATGAATGATTTGACCAAGATAGGGCATTGCAAAGTCCGGAACAGAACCCTAGAAATAGTATGTCCAGCTATTAATCAAATCCTTTCAGGACAGTGGTGTAATCAAGCAAGAACCCACCTAATTACACTATTGTTAAGTCCATGTTACTATGGGAACCAACTGTCAATGCTTTAATAAAATTCAAATTCATGTCTCTATAGCCACATTTCCCAAAATGTGTTCTAAGTAATACTAAATTCCATGGAATTCTCCAATGAAGGGTCCTCAAAATTTTTCCAAAGCAATGGTATTATTTCTTCTTGAAGATGTCTAAACTGCATCATCTTATAAAAGGCTATTAGGTATTCCAGGATAAGATCTATTTAACTTCATATAATTCTAGAGGCCTGGTGCAGGAAATTCATGCCCAGGTAGGATTCCCTAGGCCTGGCCAGTGATCGGGACCAATTGGGGCCTTCCTTCCCCCAGCTGCTGGCTGCCAGCCAGGGCCTTCCTTCATTCCATGCCGCCCCCTGGTTGTCACTGCATGTCATAGTGAGTGGTCAAACTCCCAGTAGATCGAACTCCAAAGGGAACAATTTATATATTAGCCTTTTATTATATAGAATATAAGATACTACCTCATAAACTTATTTTTAAAAAACACCTTAAAGTTTATATCTATTAATATCAATAGAACCGGCTCTGTGAAATGCACTTTGGGAAAACTAGTCCACAAGCTGAGCTAAATTCTACCAACAAAGTTTTGTTTCTATAGATTCTATTTAACCTTCTTATTGTTGAGCAATTTTAAAAACTTGCCCTCTACAAACTTGCCTTCTACCACTGTCCTCTGGGCCTATATTTTTTCTTTTTTCCCTTTCTTCCTATGTTTACACATGTAACACTTTCACTAGTTTTCTCAGAAATGCCCAGATAGCAGATCCAACAGGCTAGTGAAATGCACCATCCTGGTGTGAGCTCCATGTGAGGTCATCAGCAGTACCAGGTGAAAGTCATCACTCAGCTTTTGAGAATGATCAGATGTATGGGAGCAGCTGGGGATTGACTTCAGCCAGAAGAGGACATATGTCCAAATTGCCAGTGGGGGAGAGGTGCCTGTGGGTGAGGTGCATGAAAGAGATGAAATTCAAGTAGAAATACTTTATTTGGCATTGGACACATACTCTGTCCAGACACTATGGGAAGCTCAGGGCATTACAAATGAATACTCTACGTTCTCTTGAAAAACTTTGTGGTTCAACAGGAGAGGCAAATAGGTCAATAATTATGAGTCAGAGCAGTAATGTTATAATTGAGGCAAGTTTCAGGTATTACTGAGGCAGAAGGGGGGGGGGAGTTAACTATGCCCATAGTGTCTCATGTTTGTCTTCAGTTTAAGCCTTTGCACTAAGTGTACAGGGAAGTTGACACTATTTAAGTGATGAAAAGAGTGAGAGACTGACATTACTGGGCATCCCAATGCTCTCAAGCTTCCCACCTGAAAAATTCTGAGTGGGGAGCGTCAGAGAGCATAGAATCAAGGGGTCAGAATAGCTGATGTCACAAAGCCCTTTATGGCATGGAGGCATCCTGATTTGATGGCCCCAAATAGTAATTTTGTTCCATAAACTGTCTGCTCTTGATGCTTGGTATGTGAGTGGCCCTTTGCAGTCCGTCAACTGCATCCACACCTATTCCTCTCCGCAATCCCATGAGGTGCTTTAAATTGTCCCAGTTTACAGATGAGATGATAGAAGCTCAGTGAGACTAAGGCACACAGTCAAAGTCCCATGGTAAGTGGAAGAAAGAAGTTAACTTCATACTTCTAACATCAATTTTTTTTTGAAAGGAGAACAATTTATGAGTATATAAGATATATTAAAGGGAAAACCCATTTAATTTTTCCAGAGGTAGATGACAAGGGAGATAGCCAAGGAGTGAAGATATACATAGTCCATAAACTGAATAGTGAAGAACTGCATAAGCTCCTTTCTCCCATAATGCTAAAAGTAACTTAAGGACCGATGTATCCCAATAATAGCTCCAAAAGAAGGAGTATCACTGTCTATTTTACAGGCGAGAACATTGATTTATAAAAAGGAAAAGTGAGTTGTCCAAAAGTGAATTCTTCAAGCTGGAAATATGACTCCATCTGTTCCCTGTCAGATTCGAATGCAGCCTCCTCATTCAGGGCTCATGGCACCCACTCCCTAGGGGATGCCCTCTCCCACTCAGAGCTGAGTGCTCAGTTGAAGAAAAGACAGTCCCTCAAAAGAAACCATCCTATACATCATGTCACTTTGAGGGCTGGGAGAAACCAGATGAACATGCCTGACCCTGGCATCCAGTCTCCATTAATTCTTTACATACTCACTGAGACCAAGCAAGGCAGCACACAATAGGGGTGAGTTAAGACAACCTTTAACAGCTTCTTTACTACCTGTCTTACTCCTCCCTCTGCACTCTGTATTGTGGCCATAGTTCTTCCCCAACAGCTCCCTGAGGACGTTTCTTCTCATTGCTTTATTCTATGGCCTAGATAGGTATCCAGGTGGTTTACTCCCTCCAAACCCAACTACTCTAACATGTCATGGGTCACCAGCAGAGAAGAATCAAGCATTTGTCTAGCAGTGTTTCCCAAAGTGTGGTACGTGTACCCCCAGGGGTACGGGAAGAGTTTGATGGGGATATGCACTGCACCGTGCTTAGCCGAGCCTAATTCTATGTTCTTATGAGTATGAGGGGTACTCAGCATTACGAAAATTATAGAAGGGGTACACATATGTCAAAAGTTTGGGAAACACTGGTCTAGAGGACTAATAGACTGGATTTCTTCTGTTTCTATAGCATGAAACGAGGAACTTCATATTCACCAGGGCCCTAGCACCACAGTCAATAGGCTGTGCATCAGGGAACTTTCCAATGCTCTAGGGCAGTGGTCGGCAAACTCATTAGTCAACAGAGCCAAATATCAACAGTACAAAGATTGAAATTTCTTTTGAGAGCCAAATATTTTAAACTTAAACTTCTTCTAATGTCACTTCAAAATAGACTTGCCCAGGCTGTGGTATTTTGTGGAAGAGCCACACTCAAGGGGCCAAAGAGCCACATGTGGCCCGATAGCCAAAGTTTGCTGTCCCTTGGCTCTAGGGGATGTCTTCCATCCCAATGGATTATTCTTTGACCAACTAACCAATTGCTAATATCAATTTCATGTTTAATGGCTTCTTGTTGTTGACCTGAGTTCATTCTGTCATTCAGTTTAATTTTTGAACTTTTTCTATGAAACAGGTCACTATCAAAAATTCTGCAGCAGCTACAGTGAGCCTTCTTCTCAGCAGAGGACAGCAGAAAGCATCTAGGAAGAGTATGTGCTACTGACCTGTTTTTGTTAGTCCACAATATTTATGAACAATTGCTTAGAGATCTCCATAGGAGGTGTTTTGTTTTGTTTTGTTTTTTAGCAGTGTGGCCAGAACATCTTTCAGAAAAAGTGCAAATTAAATAAAATCAGCATAGTCCAATCCTTTGGCCTCACAAGTCGCTAAAATTAGGAAATGGCACTTTCTGTGGAAATCTTTTAGAGAGGTAAACAGAAAGAGTTTAGACTCTCAGTTCTATGCATCAGCATTTCTTTAATTTGTATAATGTATGGATGTCTCTTTAGATAAAACAGCTTTCATAAAGCCCTGGTTGACTTTAATTCCTTTCAATCTAGGCATAAATTCCTTATGCATATAGCCCTTATACACTACAGTCAAAATTAATTTACAAATTAAGTGAAACTATACCTAAAATAAGTATTAGAATAATCACTGCTAATGTAGCAGGGCGGGTGGCAGTGTGATAAAGTTAGCTCACATGTGAACATGAACATGGTGCCCAGTGCTGTGGTGCTGGTGTTATTCTACCTCTGCACCTTGTGCTGTACAATGACTCCATCCTCTCAGGAGTTCTGTCTGCAAAAATTCTGAAGAACCACCGTTTCTTCAGCACACTTTAATGTCCTTTGCTCTTCACTAGGGTGAAAATAAATTCTACCTTAGCCTTGTTCTCATTAGCAAAGTAATTAAAGTGTGCTACTCTCCATAAAGCAAATACAGTTGGGGCCCTGGAATCACATGACAGTTCTCAGTGAGAATGTCTCACAGATGCTCCAGAGTATTCTCATATGTTTTGTTTTTATCACAACATTGAAAATGTCTCATAAAAATTTTTAACTTTCTAAGAATATGCCTCCAGATCTCAACCAAGAATTCACATTTTCCTGCTTGACAAATGTGACCAGGGGACCACCCTCATTTCTTCTGTCAGACTCCATGGTGATAAGGCCTTGTACCACTCCCAGGCAGAGATGAAGTTGAGGGGGTGGTGAAGGAAAAGACATTTTCTTTCAGACTGATCCATTTGAAGAATATCCCAGATTGGAATCAGGCACAAAGTTAGTTAATCTAGAATAGTTTGCACTTGCCACAAATGGCCAGGAAATTATTATGAGCTCACCCTATGTAGGATGCTTTTACGGAATGTTACAAAAGAGAAAATAACACACACTCTGGCTAGCACGAGAATCTAGATGGCACAGAGGCCTAGTTTCATCTGTAATTTCAGTGATTATTTAAGTAACGAATAAATTCCAACTGCAAGTGATTTTATTATCTTCTCAATGAGGTAAGATATGAAGCTTGACCACTGGACATAATAGCTTCCTTCAGATATACCAGAGCTGAAATAACACTAGGAATTTGGGCTGTGACCTGAATCTCTTTAAGAAAATATTATTTTGAAAACAGAGAGATTTTTATAATGAGACTAAGAGGCCCAGTGCATGAATCCGTGCACCAGTGGGGTCCCTCAGCCTGGCCTGCAGGATCAGACTGAAACCAGCTCTTTGACATCTGCCAACAGATCCCAGATTGCCAGAGGGTGCAGGCCAGGCCAAGGACCTCACTGGTGCACAGTCAGGGCCGAGGAAGGATGCAGTAGGTTGGCCAGCTGGCAAGGAGCCATGGGAGGGCTCTAGGATGTGTCTGGCCCACTTCATTAAGTTCTAATCAGCTGGACCCAACAGCAAGCAAGCTAACCTACCTGCCAGAGCATGTCTACCCCCTGGTGGCCAGTGCACATCATAGTGACTGGTCTACCAGTCAACTATCTGTCCCCTGGTGGAGAGTGTGCATCATAGTGAGTGGTTGAGCAGCCTTAGCATATCATTAACATATTACACTTTGATTGGTTAATGGCAACCAGTCAACCAAACACTTAGCATATTAGGTTTTTGTTATATAGGATCATTTTATCCAGTAGGAGTTATATAGATGACTTAAAAATCAAAGGGACCTACCCCAACATGGCTATTACTAGGCAGTTGATATATCTGATTGGCAGGACTGAGCTATTCATTAAAAGCCTCCAGCCTTGACTAAGATAGAGAGGCAGCACTGGATCAAGCTGCTGATGTTCAGGACAAGGAAGCAGGGAGTTCTAACTCCATACTGAGTTCACTGGATAGAATCCAAACTGAGACATTTTCCTCAAAAATGTTTAAACTCAGATCAAGTCCAAGTCCCTAAAAGCCAGCAAACCAATTTCTGGGCAAATAAACTCACTATACATTAGATTATATATCATCTTGCCAAAGTGACCAGAACTGGGTTCTTTCCAATGGAGTGAAATCTCTGGGTAATACCCTTGATGGGCTAGCATTCCTGGTGAACTACTTTGTTTTGCTTGGCTGAGGCTGTTTATGCCTGTTGCCTGACACAGTTGTAGTTAAAACGAATCTCACTTCTAATGCTACCTGTTGAATCAAGGTTTCTCCTAACAACTTCTGCCTATCTCAAAGCACCACTAAGTATCAGTAACCCCCAACCATCCAGATAACTTTGGGCATTATTTCCTATCGATGACTCCAGCCATCCTGCCATAAAAGGGAAGTAGATTTAAGCAGCCCTTCCTGCTAGAAGGGTGCAAGTGAGAGCGGGGGATGCAGCTTTCTCACTTTGGATGGTTATATACAGTATTCTTTAGACAGCACCTAATCACCAGTACCTTTCAATCCAAACCACCCTCTTTTAAGAGCCAATGTGTTTTCTTGCCAGATCAATGCTCTTATCAGTAATTGTGGTGACCACCAGCAACAGCAAATAAACTGTTAAAATTCAATTTCAGAAGAAAGGAAATGTGTTTATCAAACATGAATTGCACAAGTGTGAAAATGCCCTAAATGAAATTATTTGAGGCTTAGAGACTATAACTTATAAATCCATTTGCCCAACTGAACAAAATTATAGAAGGAAATAGTATATGTTTTGGAACAAATACACACAAGTTTTGCTCAGGCTTCCCATTTTTAACCTTGGGAAGCTGTCACTACTGTGCTATAATAATGGTTGTCAATATCCCTCCATATTAGCTAGCACAATGGCAAATACAGCATAAACAGCAGTTTACAACCATCTAAATTTTAGAAAATTTAGATGCTAAGCAGTTTCAGACCATGTAGTAAACCCTATCTTTCCTAAACCAAGGACACTTAAAAGTAAATAATTTGCATTTTGCCTCCCTAAACAGAAGGTAAATAGCTTATGTCAATGTACTCAGGGAAACTGATAGCAGAAATACAATTAGTGTCATTTGCTGTCCCACCCAAGGACAAATGAAGTTAGAAAATAAGCCTTTTTCAGACTGACTTTATTATTTTTTTAATAAATCTTTATTGTTGATATTATTACAAATGTTCCTTCCCCCCCCTCCATTGCTCTCCTCCACCAGGTTCCCACCCCAACCTCTGCCCTTTCCCCACCCCCCACTGTCCTCATCCATAGGTGCACAGTTTATGTTCAGTCTCTTCCCACACCCCCCACTCCCCTTTTCCCTGAGAATCGTCAATTCACTCCCCTTCCATACCTCTGATTCTATTATATTCACCAGTTAATATTGTTCATCAGATTTTTTTTTTAATTCCCTTGGTTTTTAGATTCACTTGTTTATAGTACATATTTGTGGTTCATAATTTTTATCTTTATTTTCTTTCTCTTCCGAAAGAACCCTCTTAAGCAATTCATAGAATTCTGGTTTGGCAGTAATGAACTCCTTTACCTTTTTTTTTTTTTAATTATTATTAGTGAAGCTCTTTATCTGGCCTTCGATTCTGAGTGATAGCTTTGCTGGGTAGATTATTTTTGGCTGTAGGTTCTTGCTATTCATCACCTTGAATATTTCTTGCCATTCCTATCTGGCCTGCATGGTTTCTGTTGAGAAATCAGCTGACAATCATATGGGTTGTCACTGCTCCTTTATAGGTAACTACCTGCTTTGCTATTGCTGCTTTTAATATTCTTTCTTTGTCTATTGCTCTTAGAATTTTAATTATGATGTGTCTTGGTATGGTCCTCTTTGGATTCCTTTTGTTTGGGGTTCTGTGCACTTCCTGGACTTGTAAGTCTAATTCTTTCACCAGGTGGGGGAAGTTTTCTGTCACTATTTCTTTCAGTATGTTTTTGGTATCTTGCTCTCTCTCATCTTCTGGGACCCCCATAATTCTGATGTTGTCCCACAGGTTTCTTACATTATCTTCAACTTTCTGGATTCTCTTGTCTTCTTGCTTCTGCGGAGGAGTGTCTTCTGGCTCTTTATGTTCTAAATCTTTGACTTGATTCTTGTGATCTTCCATTCTGTTTTTAAGACTCTGTATAATATTTTTTATATCAGACAATGTATTCTTCATTTCTTGTTGATCCCTTATTATTTCTTGTTGATCCCTTTTCATATCCTCATAGGTCTCATTTATTTTATCAGCCTTTTCTAGGAAATTCTTGAAAAACCTTATAAGTGTGGTTTTTAACTCTATATCCAGTCACTTTTTGTCCTCCATTTCTTTCGTTTGTGATCTGTTTCCTTGTCTCGGCATTTCTGCAGCTTCCTTGAGTTGGTAGCCTTAAAAGTCTCTGTGTTCAGCTTGGATGGGGTGGAGTTTGGGGGTGGAGCCTACAGCCTTGGCTTCCGTCAGCCATGCCCTATGAGGCTCCTGAGTCTCAGTGTTCCTCAGGGTTCGTCGGTACTCACTACAAGCACCTCTGAGAGAAAGGTGCCCTTGAGTTTCGCTGGCTACCAAACAGTCTAGGCTCTCCCCAATGAGCCCGGGACTGGAGTTCAGTTCAGTTGGAAGTGGAGTTGGAAGTGAAGTTCAGAGCAGTCTGGAGCTTTTGTCTCCTTCCCAGAGCAATCCAGTGGCTCAGTCAACAGTTCGTTCTCTGCACTCAATGTGCGCGCCTCCGGGACTTCCTTTCCCTGCTTCCCAGGGTTTCCGCTTTACAGCCCAGGCTTCCTCTGTATGAGCCTGGGTCCCTGGGGTCTGGCCTAGAACTGGGGTTCAGTGCTGTTGGATCTGGGGTTCAGCACAGTCCGGAGCTTTTATCTCCTTCCCGCTAGGGAACTCCAGCCAGGCATTCAGCCTCCCCCTCCTCTCTGACTCCATCCTCTCCGAGCACAGCGGATCCTCTGCTTTTCCTTCTGGTTTTCTTTTTCCTTCTCGTTGTAAAATTTCCAGTCAGTCAACTTTCCTGTAGTTCTGGGTAATGTCCATTTTGTATTTTAGTTGTATTTTATTGAAATTGTTGTGTGAGGCTGCGGTTAGGTTTTACCTGTGCAGCCATCTTGGATCTCCTCGACAGTTTTTGCTTCCAGACTGACAAATTAAAATAAGGGAATATTCAGGGGAACTTAGTTGTCATCTACTAAAAAACAAGTTACTACAATTTTTATATTACACCCCTATTATTATACAAAAAAAAAAAAATACTAGACAGGTACCTATTTCTGGAACATTAACTGTTTTTACTGATTGTTCATCTAATGGTAAAGCTGCTTATCATACAGTAAATTCAGACCAAGTAATCCAGACCAATCACACTTCTGTACAAAGGATTGAATTAAGACCTATCAAGGCTGTGTTACAGAATTTCCAAGAGTCTCTAAGTATTATTTCTGATTCTGCCTATGTTGCTGGCCTGGTAAACAGAATTGAAACTGCTTGATAAAAATGGCTTAGTGACCAAAGTCTATTTATATTATTTAAACAGATACAGCAAATTGTACAGTAAAGACAATACTCCTTTTAAATTACTTATATCAGGGTTCATATCACCCTGCCTGGTCCTTTAACAAAAGGAAATGCATATGCCAATCAATTAGTTGCATTATTACAACAAGCCACAGAATATCATTAGCTTTTACACCAGCTTGCCAAAATGTCCTCCAATTCTCAGTCACTCAACAGCAGGCAAAACAGATTATCAGAGAATGTCCCACCTGTATGATACACCCGCCTCAAGGGCCTAATACAGAAATTAACCCTCAAAAATTGATAAGGAACCATATCTGGCAAAAGGATGTAACACATTATACTCCTTTTGGATGCCTTGAGGCATTGCATAGCTCTGTAGATATCTTTTCAAAGATATGAGCCACTGCATCTATAGGAGAAATAGCAAAACAGGTCATTAATCATTGCCTAGCTGCTTTTGCTATCATGAGAATTCCAAAAATTATTAAAACTGATAATGGATCTGCATACCCAAGATGTCATTTCCAACTATTCTTTAAAAAAGCTAGAGGCCCAGTGCACAAATTTTATGCAGGGATCGTCTTTCAGCCCAGCCTGCACCCTCTCCAATCCACAATCCCTCAGGGGATGTCCAACTATCAGTTTAGGCCTGATCCCACAGTGGGCCATCCCTCTCACAATCCAGGACTGCTTGCTCCTAACCACTTGCCTGCCTGCCTGCCTGATTGCCCCTAACCACTTCTGCCTACCATTCTGATCATCGCCTACCTTCTCTCCTGCTTTCCCGATCATCCCCAACTGCCCTCCCTGCCAGCATGGTCACACCCAACTGCTGTTCTCTGCAGGCCTGGTTGCCCCCAACTGCCCTCCCCTACAGACCTGATCACCCACAACTGCCCTCCCCTTCCAACCATCTTTTGGCAGCCTTCTTGTGGTGGCCATTTTGTGGCAGCCTTCTTGTGGTGGCCATTTTGTGGCTTTTATTAGTATACATGGAAAATTCAGCACATTACAGGAATACCGTAATTCCCAAAGACAGGCAATTATAGAACATCAACATCAGCAGCTAAAATCCAAACTTGAAAAACAAAAAGGGGGAATACTGATGCTGGAGAAATCTCCTGTAGGTAGACTACACCAAGCCTTAATTACTTTAGTTTTTCACTTGAAACGCTGATGGCAAGACACCAAAGAAATTATACTGGTGTCATAATAAGCCAACGCAAAAAGGCTTGATAAAATAGAAGGATCCTGAATCTGGTTTATGGACATGTCCCAACTCTTAATTAACCTTTGGTTGAGAATATGCTTATGTATTCCAGAAAACTCCTCCAAGCCCATTTGGATTTCTGCGAGAAACATTAAACTTCAGCATCTATCTGAGAGAGTAACTGACCAGTCTAATGAGGACCTTGCACCTGGAGCCTCGCCCTGTACCTGTGGCTGCAGACAGATGACTACTCCAGTCACAGAGAGAAGTAGCCCCAAGCAGCATTCTGGAGATAAGGAATTGGAGGAGAACAAGACAGACGACAAATAGTCCAGAGATGACCTGGAGGATGTCTGCAGATGCAGAATAAAGAGTCTTAAAGGGACTCAATCCCTACAGATGGCATACACTTTTCAATATTTATTAAGAAAACAAAAAAGGGGGAGATGTGGGAAGCTACTGCAAGCCATCACTGTCATGAGCATGCACCAAGGAACGCAAGAAGCCAATGTACCTTGAGTGTTAGCAGGGCTTACACTAGGTGCCAATTGTTCATGCTGAGATAGTGGTGGCCCAAAGCATTCTCCTGACCTTATAGCCTCCAAGTAAAGGTTTACTGGACCTTACTGATCTTTACTGACCTTTGAGATGTTCTGTCTGCCACATGCTTGCCGTGCTTTACTGAAGGCAAGATATGTATCTAAAACTGAATAAAAAGTGGTTAAGGCCATATTTCAGTGTCTCTTCAAAAAATAAGCTCCCCCCTGGCTCCCAATGCCTTCTAAGTTAATATTTCTTGTATAGCATTTTTATTTGTGCATCAGCCCCTCTTTCAGATCCTGAACCTCACCATGCAGATCACAGCAGGGAGGGCAAAGTTATCTCTACTCAAAAATTTTCCTCAATCTCAGTTCCTTCCACTCTGCCTGAATATCCAGAAATAATGTTCTGAAAATATTGCCTCCTCTTAGGAAAAATGAACACAATCAATTATTATTTACCAGAGTATTTTTGTGCTTCCTCACATCAAGATTATATTATTTCTTATTCCTTGAAAAATATTAAAGCAGTGTCTCAAAATCATCATCAGTAATCAAGAGAATTCTGAAAAAATCTGCACCCCTCCAACTTCCCCTCATATACATATATATGTAGATCTTTGCTGGAACACAGCTATACATATGTGCTCACACACATGCACATACAGTTACACATTTTTCTGTGACTTAGGAGGACTCCCCTGATTAGTGAAGATGGAACTTGATGGCTCTTGGAAAATGGCAGGTTTCTAATACCAGCTGCCATCAAGTACTGTCCAGACAAGCAGAATGGCCATGTGGCTGAATTTCAGGGTAATTAAGAATATTAAAAAGAGCCCTGGTGCCACTGAGCACATAACAGCATGTGCAAAATTCTCCCAGCAGGTACCCAAAATGAGCAGGAGGCCAACAATCTTCCAATCTCCTCCTTATTTGGCAAATGAGGCTGAGCCTGCACTGGGGGAACATACATGTAGTAGCAGTGATGGCAAGGAAGTCACATCCAGAAGCCAACATGGTGTGCTTTCCAACTTTTAGCTTGCTGCTGTCTCGCTGATCAGACATCTCTCCTTCACAGCCTTCTGGGATGGACAACTCTCTCCCTGCCCAACCAGATTGTTTGCACAAACAGTTGTGAGGAAGATGAGAGCTGGAGCAGTGGCCCAATGATTTTTAATCATCCAACTTATACCTGCTGCTCCAGCAGACAACTTGCTATGCCAGTCAGCTCATTTCCTGCCTGGTCTTGCTTACCTTCTATCATGTCTGTTCCTCAAATTCTGATGGGGCTCCATTGTCACATGCCCTTCCTCCAGTTTTAGATAACTGTGAATCTTGAAAGTACATAATTTTACTGCCTAGTAAGTGTCTTCTGCTTCTTATATTAATTCTAAAGCATCTACACTAATAAAAGAGAAAGATGCAAATTAGCCATACCTCCACGATGCCCACTAGTCAATCAGGAATGAGTATGCAAATTAACCTGTCAAAGATGGCGGCAGCCCTGCCCCCCCAGCTGCTCCAGGCCTGTGGGAGTCAGAGAAGTTGAAGGCCAAGGAAAAATAATGTAGCAACAGCAGCAGAGCCCAGACCAGAAGGGCTCCCCAGTAAAATGAGCTTTTCCTCGGGGCTTTCATTTGAGCACGGCATGAAGGAGTTGTCAGGATGCCTCCTTAGGGTGGGGGAAGCCAGGCATGAAGGAAGGGGCTGGTCACAAGGCTCCTTTTGCCCTCACCTCTTCTTCCCAGGGGCCAGCCAGTTGTCAATGAGACTGGGCCCAAGTCATGGGTGCAGCCAGATGCTTCCTGGTAAGCCTCCGAAATCACACAGCAAAGAAGTTAAGCCAAGCTGGTTTCTGCTTCCAATGTAACCTCTGCAAACTCCATAGATAAGATCAAACTTGGATAGCCATAGTTTGCAATGAACCAAATGGTCAGACAATGCCTTAAGTTGTATTCTTTGGAAGTCACTTACCGTTTGGTGATCTTATAGTTAACACTGCTCCCACCTCCGGAGCCTCAGAAGGATTCTTGTCCCTCTGGGGGTTGCAGGTACATTTGGAGGAGAGGAGTGGGGGTGGAAAGTGGACCTGCTCCTCGCTGCAGGGATGGTTTCCTTAACAAGGCCACCTTGACTGAGCTAGTTGTGCAGCATCATGTCAGGTATTTCCCATACGATACCTCTTGGACTTCAGTACTGTGGTAACCCCTCACATTTCAGATCAGGAAACTAAAACTGAGGAAGGTCAGTTGCTGTTATGAGTTTAATTGTTAAGTCTTCACCTTCAGTACTTGTGAACATGACCTTCAGCACCAATAAGTATGACCTTATTTGGAAAAAGGGTCTTTGCAGTTAGGATCAAGTTAGTTGAGGTCATTCCTGTGGCCCCTAGTCCAAAATGACTGGTGTTTGAGTAGAAGGGCAGTGTGGGTGAGAGACAGACATGCACAGAAGGAAGACAACATGGGGCACTCAAGGAGATGGCCACTTGGCAGGAGAAGCAGGGATCAGAATGGTGCACTTACAAGCCAAAGTATGCTAGCAACTGCAGACAAACACAAAACACCCGGGAAAGGCGAGGGGTCCCCCCAGGGCCTTCAGAGGAAGCATGCCCTGCCAACACCTTGATTTGGGATTTCTAACCTCCAGACTGTAAGCCATCCAAGTGTGTGGTACTTAGTTGGGTTTTTTGTTTTTGTTTTGTGTTGCTTATCTCCAATATTTGTGAGGTGTTTTTTTCATGCAATAAATATTAATATTTTTAAAATATTTTAAAAACAATACTATTACATGCAATAAACATTAAAATTTCAAGAAAAAAGATTTTAAATATAATAATATTACCAAAACTAGACTAATGTAGTATAATATCACAAAAGTTGTAGAGAATGTTAAAAATCAACAAAAATAAGATCAATATCACATGATCTCACACATTTATGGAATATAATGAACAACATAAACTGATGAACAAAAATGAATCCAGAGACACACTATCAAACCTCAGAGGGAAGGTGGAGGAAGAGTGGGGGTAAGAGGAAGAGATCAACCAAAGAACTTGTATGCAGTCCCAAAGCAAAAGAAGTCTGAATATTCACAATCTGTGTTTAGTTCGAAAGTAACTGATAAGCTCCTGTAACAGTATTCCTAGCAGGTCCTCTGCCATTCATTTCATTTGTATAGTTTCCATATTGAAAAAAAACACAATTTTTTTACTTTAATGTATATAATTTACACATACAAATCTGTCGCCATTTCTCCTGTTTCAATTCTGCTGATACAGAACTCTTGATGTCTTTGTGTGTTTTAGCAAATCAAGCTTTAAATGACAATGATAAATAAAGTTACATGTGCATGTTTTTTTTTTAAAAAAAAATGGATGTTAGATTTTGTCAAATACTTTTTTGCATCCATTGATATGACTATGCAGAGTTCTATCTCTCAATTTGTTTATGTGATATATCACATTTATTGATTTGCGGATATTGTACCATCCTTGCATCATGGGATAAATCCTACTTTGTATGAATCTTTCTAATGTACTCCTAGATCCAAATTGCTATAATTTTGTTGAGGATTTTGGAATATATGTTCATGAGGGATACTGGCCTGTATTGTCTTTATCTGGTTTTGGTATTTGGGTGATGCTGGCTTCATAGAAGGAGCTTGAAAGTATTCCTTCTTCTTGAAATTTTTTGAATAGTCTGAGGAGAATAGGTTTTAGTTCTTCTTTGAATGTTTGGTAAAACTCCCCTGTGAAACCATCTAGCCCTGGGTTTTATTTGCTGGAAGCTTTTTGATGACTGCTTCAGTTTCTTCCATAGTGATTGGCCTGTTAAGATGTTTAGATTCTTCCTGATTGAGTTTTGTAAGGTTGAGTTTGTCTAGGAATATGTATCAGCACAGCATTTATCCACGCTGATACATATTCCTAGAAAAATTTCTTCCAGGTTGTCCAGTTTTTTGGAATAGAGTTGTTGGTAGTATTTTTTTAACAATCCTTTGTATTTCAATGGGGTCTGTTGTTATTTCTCCTCTTTCATTTCTAACTTTGTTTATTTAGGTCCTCTCTCTTTGCTTCTTGGTGAGCCTGGCTAGGGGTTCATCAATCTTGTTTATCCTTTCAAAGAACCAGCTCTTGGTTTTATTGATCTTTTGTATTGTTTTTGCTGTCTCAATGTCATTTATCTCCTCTCTGGTCTTTATTATTTCCTTCCTTCTGCTTACAATGGATCTATTTCTAACTCTTTGAGTTCTAGGGTTAGGTAATTTATTACCATTGTTTCTTGTTTTTTGCAGTAGGCTTGTAGAGCTAGGAACTTCCCTCTCAAGACTGCTTTCGCTGTGTCCCATAGATTTTGGATTGTTGTGTTTTCATTGTCATTTGTTGCCATGATTTTTTTTATCTATTCTTTGATCTATCTGGTAACCCAGTCATTGTTTAATAGCATGCTGTTTAGTCTCCAGGTGTTTGGTTTCTTTGGATTTTTTTTATTGTAGTTGATTTCTAGTTTTATGCCATTGTGGTTTGAGAAGATGCTTGTAGGATTTCTGTCTTCTTGAATTTGAAGAGACTTTGCCTGTGACCCAATATATGTTCTATCTTTGAAAATGACCCATGTGCACTTGAGAAGAATGCATATTCTGTGGCTCTGGGGTGAAATGTTCTGAAGATGTCAATTAATTCCATCTGGTCTAGTGATTGATGTTTCTTTGCTGATTTTTTGTTTAGAGGATTTGTCCAATGGTGATAGTGGGGTATTAAAGTCTCCTACTATGATTGTATTGATTTCAATCTCTCCCTTGATATCCTCCAGGAGTTTTTTATATGCATTTGAGTGCTCCTGTATTGGGTGCGAATATGTTTACCAGAGTTATTTTTTCTTGCTGGATTGCTCTCTTTAGTATTATAAAGTGGCCTTCCTTATCTCTTTTTATGTCCTTCACTTTGAGGTCTAATTTGTCAGATATAAGTTTTGATACCACAGCTTTTTCTTTTTTTCATTTCCATTCTCCTGAAAAACCTTTTTCCATCCCTTCACCATCAGTCTGTGTGAGTCCTTTTCTCTGAGGTGGGTTCCTGTAGACAGCAGATATATAGGTCTTGTTTTCTTATCCATTTTCTTATCTGTTACCCTATGTCTTTTGATTGGGGCATTATATCCATTAACATTTAAAGTTACTAATCATAAGTACTTGTTTGTAACCATTTTTACTCTTTATCCCTGTGTTCCTTCTTCGCTTCCTATTCCTTCTTTTCACAGCAGACCTGTTAGCATTTCTTCCATGGCTGGTTTGGTGGTAATAAACTCCCTTAGTCCTTTTTTGTCTGTGAAGCTCCTGATTTCACCCTCAATTTTTATTGCTAGCCTTGCTGGGTACAGTATTCTTGGATTCAGACCCTTCCTTTTCATGACTTTATATATTTCATTCCATTCCCTTCTTGCCGGATGTCTTTCTTTTAAAAAATCAGTTGCTAGTCTGATAGGGGATCCTTTGTAGGTAACTTTATGTCTTTCTTTGGCTGCTTTTAATATTCTTACTTTGTCATTAGAGTTTGCCAATTTAATTATGATGTGCCTTGGCATTGGTCTTTTGGGGTTCATTTTGTTTGGGACTGTGAGCTTCTTGGATTTGTGTGAGTTTTTTCTTCCCTATATCAGGGAAGTTTTCTGTCATTATTTCTTCAAACAGGTTTTCTATTCCTTGCTCAGTTTTCTCTCCTTCTGGCACCCCTATTATGGGAATGTTGTTTCATTTCATGTTGTTCCGAAGTTCCTTTAGGCTATCCTCCTGCTTTTTAATTTTTTTTTCTAGAAGCTGCTCTGCTTGGGTATTTTTTTTTACCTTGTCTTCTAGCTCACTGATGTGGTCTTCTGCTTCTTCTAGTCTACTGTTGATGCTTCCTATTGAGTTCTTTATAGCTCTTTTATCAAGTTCTTCATTTCTTCTTGGTTCTTCTTCATTTTCTCTTGGTTCTTACACATATTGTTGAATTTGTCTTCCATTATTTTCATCCACCTTATGACAATTTCTCTTAATTCTTTTTCTAACAGGTTGCTTGCCTCCATTTCATTTACTTCCTTTTCTGGTGATGCCTGCTTTTCTTTCAATTTCAGGCTGTATCTTTGTCTCCTCCATGATCTCTTTTCTCCAGGTGTTTGGTTATGTAGTTCTCTCTCTCCTGAGTTGATTTAAAGGCATAAAATACAATACAAGGCACTGCACACACAGCACTCAACACAAATGTATTCACAATACTAATAACCCCAAATAAAGGTGACTACCAGAGAAAATAGAATTAGAGGATAAGAAAGAAATAAGAAGAGAAAAAAGAAAAAAGAAAGAGAGAAGGAATGCAAAACTGAAATTGGAAAAGGGGAAAAAATAAGAAATAAAAGAAAGAGAATAAAAAAAGAAGAGGGGAAAAAACTATATGGGGAGAAAACTCCAATAGAACAGCCACTAATCCCAACAAATGCCAGCAACAAATACCTAGAGACGAATGCAAACTGTAAACAACAACTAATATCAGGTGAGGAGAGGGAAAACAGAAGCAAAAAGCAAAACAAAACTAAAAGAAAAAAGTGAAACAATCTCACAAACAAGCATAAAAAAAATATAATCAACAATCAAGAAAACAACAGCAAAAGGACAGAGAGAGAAATTTTTGGATAGTGAAGAAAGAGAACAGAGAAATGTGTATGGCCTTAGAGGAGGGGATTGGAAATTAGATATATAAGTAGGGTGAAATTTTAACAGGTGGTAAAAAGAAGGAATAGGGAAAATCTAAAGCAGGAATCTGATAAGAGAAACAGAACAACAAAAGGGGAAAAGTGAGGAAGAGAGTGTTGGCACAAAGATAAAGTTGAGATAGAGTAAAATGATGCTAAAAGAAAAATTAAAATAGAATGTAGAACACTAATCCCAAAATAAAATAGAGAAAATAAAATGACACTTTTTAGAAAGGCTAAAATAGTAGTAGTAATAATACTGATTAAAAATAAAATGTAATATTTAAAAAGTTAAAATCAAGTGTGGAAAAAAGAAAAAAAATTCGTTTCTTAAGTAAAAGATGAAAAAAATACAAATGTTCAGTAGTGAAGGTCATTCATTTCCTCTACTGTTTTGTGTGGTACGCCTGTTTCCTAGTCAGGACAGTATTGAAGTTCCCTGCATTCCACTGCTCCTCAGTGTAAGCCGGTCCTGATTTTCAAGCAGGCAGTACTTCATTGTTTCTTATACTCCTTTATTTGTGTTTACACAAGTGTCAGTTTGTGATTTCACCCCTGGGTGGCAGTGTTTCTGGATTGACCTTCATGTCTAGAGGTCCTCTCTTAGCCAGTGCTTAGATCTTGTTTTCTCTGTGGCACTTAATACTGGTTTGGGCGAATGGGAGCTGGTCTCTGATTGTTATTCCCGGCTCTGATCCCCAGGTTCTAGAAAAACAACTTTCCCTTGCAGTCTCTGAGAGTGGTCCCAATTGGGTGATCCTATGTATTGGGCTTGGCAATCAAAAGCAAGGATTTAACCAGGGAAAAGAAAACAAAAGAGCCAGAGCAGGCACGTGCTCGCCGCACTGCGGGAAGTCCATGCAGTCTTTATTCTCCTTGGTCTGAGCGGAGGCACACTGAGAAGGACCCTCGCTGCCCTTTCTGCCCGGTCACTGTTGCTGCTTTCCAGCGTTCCGTGTGAGAGGCCTGTGGGTCCCTGTGAGGCCTGTGGTCCCTGTGAGGCCTGTGGTCCCTGTGAGGCCCGTGGGGCCCTGTGAGTGGCCCGTGGTCCCTGTGAGCGGCCCGTGGTCCCTGTGAGGCCCGTGGTCCCTGTGAACGGCCCGCGGTCCCTGTGAGCGGCCCGTGGTCCCTGTGAGGCCCGTGGTCCCTGTGAGCCGCCTGTGGTCCCTGTGAGCCGCCTGTGGTCCCTGTGAGGCCCGTGGTCCCTGTGAGCCGCCTGTGGTCCCTGTGAGCGGCCCGTGGTCCCTATGAGCGGCCCGTGGTCCCTGTGAGCGGCCCGTGGTCCCTGTGAGCCGCCTGTGGTCCCTGTGAGCGGCCTGTGGGTCCCTGTGAGGCCTGTGGTCCCTGTAAGGCCCGTGGGGCCCTGTGAGCAGCCCGTGGTCCCTGTGAGTGGCCCGTGGTCCCTGTGAGCGGCCCGTGGTCCCTGTGAGCGGCCCGTGGTCCCTGTGAGCGGCCCGTGGTCCCTGTGAGCGGCCCGTGGTCCCTGTGAGCGGCCTGTGGTCCCTGTGAGCGGCCTGTGGTGCCTGTGAGCGGCCTGCGGGGCCCTGTGAGTGGCCTGTGGGTCCCTGTGAGGCCTGTGGTCCCTGTGAGCGGCCTGTGGTCCCTGTGAGCGGCCTGTGGTCCCTGTGAGGCCCGTGGTCCCTGTGAGTGGCCTGTGGTCCCTGTGAGCGGCCTGTGGTGCCTATGAGCGGCCTGCGGGGCCCTGTGAGTGGCCTGTGGGTCCCTGTGAGGCCTGTGGTCCCTCCACACCGGGTCACCCAGCCCCTGGGCCACAGGCTCTTTCTGGGCGCAGACTCCCCGGCATGTGGTTCTCTCTGTGCTGGACCACAGCCACTCACCCCGGGGAACCTGGCCTTTCCTGAGGGCGCAGAGCTCCCCGAACCAGCGCCGCTTGGAGCCGGGGTTCCAGGATCGCCACTCTTCGCCGGGGGCTGGGGGTGTGGGTTCCAGGGTTTTCAGGCTCCAACTCTCCCTTCCAGATGGCAGGTCTCCACGTCAGAGCTGGTCGCTCTGCCCCTTCAGGGAAACCCCGTCTGGCTGGGCTGTCCCCTCCGGCCCGGAGGACAGCGGTCCCTCACCCACAAACACTCCCGCGACCACACACTCTGTCCTTTCACTCACCACTATCCTGCAGTCTGCCTTCTCCGCAGCGTCTTCCTGTCCCCCTGGGCTTTTTCTTCTTTTCCGTTGATCTGTGGTTTATTTTTATGCCCTTATTACACCATTTTGATTATCGATATTATGGCTTTTAATATAGTTTGATATCAGTAGCATGTTGCCTCCAACTTTGCTCTTCTTTCTCAAGACTGCTGTGGCTATTTGGGGTCTTTTTTGGTTTCATATAAATTTTTGGAATAATTGTTCTAGATCTGTGAAGTATGCTAATGGCATTTTAATAGAATTGCATTCAATCTATAGATTGCTTTGGGTAGTATGGACATTTTAATGTTAATCCTTCCAGTCCATGAACACAGTATATGCTTCCACTTGTTTGTATTTTCAATGTCCTTTAGTTTTCTGAGTACAGGGCTGTTACCTCCTTGGTTAAATTTATTCTGAGGTATTCTATTTTGTTCATTGCAATGGCAAATGGGTATTATTTTAATTTTTCTTTCTGAGAGTTCATTATTATTGTATAAAAATGCCATTGATTTTGTATCCTACTACTTTTCCAAAAATCAGTTATTGAGTCTATTAGGTTTTTGGTAGAGTCCTAGGGTTTTCTATGTACAACATATTTGTGAAAGTTTTACTTTCTCCTTTCCAATTGGATGGCTTTTATTTTTTCTTCTTGTCTGAATGCTGTGGCTGAGACTTCCACTACTATGTTGAATAAGGGCAGTAAAAGTGGACAAGCCGTTGTTTCTGGTTTTTTTGTTTTGTTTTGTTTGTTTGTTGGGTTTTTTATAGTTTTTGATGTGTAACTTTATTTTAAATCTCAATCAGGCAGTATGACATCCTCAATGTAATAAGATTTAAGTCTTCAGGGTTTAAGTTTGCATATGCTATAGAATGTTGGATAAATACTGAGTTTGTTAAATAGGCAAAAACATGTAGTATATATGTCCATATATTACACATTTAATGTATATATATATTACACATTTCATCATTTAATTCAACTTTACATAATCCCCTGTGTGAATCATTGGACAAGTGATAAAGCATGTACATTTCTGGAGACAGGCAAAGTCTCTTTATTTTTATGTGTACATAAATATTTTACACTTTTATGAGTTAGACAGGTAAGTTCCAATGTGCATATTTCTGCTTCAGTGCCATAGTAAGTCTGGGTAAAAATTATATGAATATGACTTCATTCGCTAAACTGGGTCTACTGTGAGACTAAGACTTTCTAACATGCATGTTGTTTATTCTGGCTTCCATTCTTCCTCAGACTTTATGTGATGTAATGTTCCCTCTACAAATCTGACATCAATAAGGGTAGGAACTGACTCATTACATTTTTTTTCTTTTTTTAATTTCTTTATTGGTTATGGTATCACATAATTGTCCTCATCCCCCTATTCCCATCCCAAACCCCTCCCCACATATGCCCCCACCCCCTGTTGTCCATGACCTAACTAGTGGTCATGGACAACAGGGGGTGGGGGCAAAGTAAAATGTTTCCCATGTATTTGAGGGAAACATTTTACTTTGGCCAATTGAGTGTTATGTTGTCTGTAGGTTTGTCATCTATGATTTTTATTATGTTGAGGTATGATTCCTCTATTCCTACTTTACTGAGAGATTTTATCAAAAATGGGTATTCAATTTTACTGACTGCTTTTCTGTGTCTATTGATATGATTATGTGGTTTTTATCTTTCATTTTGTTTACGTGATGTTTTCACATTTATTGATTTGCAAATATTGCTCCAGCCTTGCATCCCCAGAATAAATCTCACTTGGCCATGGAGTACGATCTTTTTAATATATTGCTGGATCTGATTTGCTAATATTTTGTTGAGGGTATTGGCATCTATATTTATCAGTGATATTGGCCTGTAACTTTCTTCTTTGTAGTATTTTTATCTGATTTTAGAACTAGGATAAAGTTGGCCTTGTTAAAATAGCTTGGAGGTTTTCTATCTTTTTGAGTTTTTTGGAATGGTTTGAGGTGGTGTTTCTTCTTTGAATGTTTGGTAAAACTTGCCTGTGAATTCATTCAGTCCAGGACTTTTGTTTGCTGGGAGTATTTTTATTCCTTCTTCAATTTCATTAGTTATTATCAGCCTATTCAGGTTTTCTGTTTCTACCTGATTGAGTTTTGTATAATATTACTTGTTTCCTGAAATTCATCCATTTTGCAGGTTATCCAGTTTGTTGATATATAGATGCTCATGGTATTTTCTTACAATCCTTAGTATTTCTGTGGTGTTGGCTATTGCTTCACCTTTCATTTTTTATTTTATTTGGTTCTTCTTTCTTTGTTTCTTGATAAGCCTGGCTAAAAGTTCATCAATATTGTTTATATTTTCAAAGAACCAGCTCTTGGTTTTATTGATTGTGTGTGTGTGTGTGTGTGTGTGTGTGTGTGTGTGTGTGTGTTTAGTCTCTGCTATTTATTTCTGCTCTGATCTTTATTATTTCCTTCTTTCTACTTCCTCTGGACTTTTTGTTTCTTTCTAATTCTTTTAGTTGTAGGGTTAGATTATTTATTTTAGCTTTTTCTTGGTTTGTATTTTTTGTTTTTTGTTTGTTTTTATTTGGTTTGGTTTTTGTTTGTTAGTTTCATTTGTTTGTTTGTTTGTTTGTTTGTTTGTTGAAGTAGGCCTGGAAAGCTATTAACTTCTCTTATAGTACTGCTTTTTCTGTGTTTCATAGATTTGGGGTTATTGTGTGTTCATTTTCTTTCTTTCTTTTTTTAAAATATGTTTTATTGATTTTTTTTACAGAGAGGAAGGGAGAGGGATAGAGAGGCAGGAACATTGATGAGAGAGAAACATTGATCAGCTGCCTCCTGCACGCTCCCCACTGGGGATGTGCTCACAACCAAGGTAGATGCCTTTGACTGGAATCTAACCTCGGACCCTTCAGTCTACAGGTGAACGTTGTATCTACTGAGCCAAATTGGTTAGGGCATGACATTATTTTCTATGTTCCTCTCTCCCTCTATTTCTTCTTCTTCTTACAACAGTCCCTTTAGCATTTCTTGCAGTGCTGGTTTGGTGTTAATAAATACCTTTATCTTATTTTATCTGGAAAACTCTTTATTTCACCTTCAATTTTCAATGTTAGCTTTTATTGGTAGAGTAATTTTTGTTTCATATGCTTGCTTTTCATTGCTTTGAATATTTCATGCCATTCCCTTCTGGCCTGTAGTATTTCTGCTGAGAAATCAGCTGAGAGCCTCATTGGAGCTCTCTTGTAGGTAACTGACTGTCTCTCTCCTACTGCCCTTAAGATTCTCTCTTTATCTTTAATGTTTGCCATTTTAAGTATTATGTGTCTAGGTGTGGGTCTCTTTATGTTCCTCTTGACTGGGACTCTGTGCCTCCTGATTGTATGTGACTTTTTCTTCATCAGGTTAGGGAAGTTTTTCATCATTATTTCTTCAAATAAATTTTTTCTTCTTTAAGGGATATTTCCATTGTCCCTTGCTCACATTCTTCTCCCTCTGGTATCCCTATTATGTTATTACTAGAGGTCAGTGCATGAAATCATACACGCATAGCTTGCTGCCACTCACCACCTGGCCTGCTGCCACTAATTGAGAGCCACCCCACCCACAAGCCACCACGAGCTGCAAGCTGCCCACCTGCTGGCACAAACTGCTGCTCATGGGCCAGCAGAGTGAGGGTCCAAGAGATCTTCAATGCCCTCATGGCAACTGGTCAAGTGGTTTTTCTGGTTGTTATGTTTATGGTCCCTGGCCTTTTATTATATAGGACTAGGGGCCCGGTGCACAAAATTTGTGCACCGGGGAGGAGTTCCTCAGCCCAGCTTCTCATATACCGGGAGCCCTCGGGGTGTCCTATTGATGGCTAGGCCTGCTCCCCAGTTTGAGTGGACCTAAGCTGCAATTTGGCCTCTCTTTGCTTGAGGCAACCAAGCTGATCATGGGGAGGTGCCAGCCCCATCACCCCACTGCTGCAGTCACTGCCAGTCACCAAAGCTGCCAAGACATTTTCATCAACATGAACTCCAGTCCTTCACCATGAAAACATGACAACTTTCTTAAGCATTTTCAAGATGCGTCTTTCATAAGATATAACATTTCTTTCTTTATTTTTCTTGTTATCCTCACCTGTTTCCATTGATTTTTTTCCCCTTCCCTCCTATCCCAAGCTCAGCCCCTTCCCAAGCCTAAAGCCTCTGACCCAGGTTTAGGCTTAGAAAGGGGTCACCCCTCCACCCCTGCCCAGAACCTCTGATCACAGGCTCGGCCCTCCCCAAGCTTAAAACCTCCACCTGGGCTTTAGGCTTGGGAAGAGTTCTTCCCCATCACCTCCCCAATCCTAAAGCCTCTGCCCCAGAAAGGTTCCCCTCCCCCCCTCTCCCCAGAACCTCTGATCACAGGCTCGGCCCCTTCCCAAGCCTAAAGCCTTTGTCTGATGGCTGGCTGGGAGTGGCCTGGGTGCTGAGGAGGTTTCACGGACCATCTTTGTTGGTTAATTTGCATACTCACTCTGATTGGCTCTGGGCAAGGAAAGGTACGGTCAATTTACATGTTTCTTTCTTATTAGGTAAGATACGAATGTTGTTTCATTTCATTCTGCCCCCAAATTCCTTTAAACTCCCTTCATGTTTTTTGTCTTTATTTCTTTTTGCTGATCTAATTGAGCATTATTTTCTTCCAAATCACTTGATACTCTACTTCATCAAGCCTGCTTCTAATTCCTTCCAGTGTATTCTTGATGTCAAAAATGGTAATTCTTCATTTCCACTTGTTCTTATTTGTGATCTCCAACTCATTTTTTGTGATGATGCTGTTCCCGCTAAGTTCCTTACAGTGCCCATCAAGTTCCTTGTAATTCTCACTAAGCTCCTTTAGCACCTCTTAACTGTATGTCTAATAAATTGCTTACCTCCCTCTCATTTAGGCCTTTTTTCTGGAGATTCCTCCTTTTCTTTAAGTTGGGGTTTGTTTCTTTGTCTACTCATTTTGGTTGTCTCTTTGTGCTTGTTTCCATGTATTAGATATACCTGCTATGACTCTCAGTCTCCATGGGGTGGGCTTTTGTAGCAAATGTCCTGTGGTACCCACTAGTGCAGGAGTCTTCAAACTACGGCCCACGGGCCACATGCGGCCCGCAGAGGAGTCTGATCCGGCCCGCCAGGTTTTTTGGGCAGTGAGCGCAGCCGAGGTGTTACAGTAGGAATTAGTAGTTCATATAGTCCGGCACTCTTGCTCTCTGAGGGACCGTGATCTGGCCCCCACTTTAAAAAGTTTGAGGACCCCTGCACTAGTGCTATATCATTGAAATCCTGAGCTGGATGCTCTAGGAGCTACCCTTTTGTGGGTTGTTAGGGTTCTCCTGTTATAATTGGCTCTTCATTTTTATTGCTTCATTCATGGGCAGGATCTTCTCTCAGGCTGGCTAATTGTGAGGTTCACCCCTAACCATGTCATGCAACCTGTTGTACAGAGACTGACAGAGTAAAATAAAACAAAACATAAAAACAGGAAGCAAACAAAAACATACAAAATGTCCCAACAACAATAGCAAAATAATCCACTAAAGAAATGAGAATTATGAATGAGAAAAGAAAACAAGAAGAATAAACAACAGAGAAAATAAGAAAAAGATAATAATACTACTAATAAAATTTTTAAAAGAATACTAGTGAAGAAAAGGGGCAGAAAAAGATTTTGAAAGGAAAGTAGGATAGAAAAACAAGAGTAAAGAGTAGGAAAAGGAAAATGTGTTGTTGTTTTTTTTTTAAAAAAAAAAAAAAAAGAAAAAAAGAAAACTATAAAAAGGTAAAAAAGAAGAGAGAGTTAAAACAAATGAAACAATTTTTAAAAAGAGAAAAATAGAATAAGTAAAAAAGGAGACAAGTAAGAGATATGAAAAAATAAGAGAGAAAAAATATAATAACAATAAATAATAATAATAATAATAATAATAATAATAATAATACCAAAGCAATAAAAAGGAAAATATTAGGGGGAGTGGGGAGTGAAATGCCTCTTGGCCATTTTAGTGCCACCCGGGTTGCCTTTTGGATCCTGCTCTTATGTCGTCTGAGGCTAACCGTTTTGGATGCTGGTTTGGGCCTCCTGGGACGTGCGTTCATGCCAGCCAATGTCAGCAGCTGTCCATGTTGACTTTCGATGCACTGTGAAGAGCTTTAAGCGACCAGAAGCTTTCATGGGGCTTGTCTGCTCATGGGAGGAGCCAAGCCAAACTCCCAGGTCTGCTTTTTAGCAACACAGAGCCCAGTCTTAAGTGGGCTACCGTCCTCGCTTGTTTAAATGTTTCTTCTTCATCCAATCCCCAACTGGCACGTTCAGGTGAAAGTCCCCCAATTTAGTTCTAATTCCAGTTAGAATCTGGGAGGAAGTGGCAGAAAGATCCATTAATTTCATCGCCATCTCTCCTCCCACCCCTCTTTTCATGACCTTCAGTTCTTTAAAAGTGATTCTGAGAAAAAACAACCTTAGGCAGACTTTCCACAAATAGGACAAAGGCATTTTTCTGCTCAGGGAGGCCATACCAGCTTCTAGGTCATACCACACTTTCTAGGACCACCTGCTTTGCCTCTTGCACACCTCATCTATCTGCTCACTTCCACATCCCCTGATCCCCTGGCCCAGAGACCCCAGCCACTACCTAGAGCCAAAACACTACATCTCCTGCTCCTCGGAGTTAGTCCCACAAAGGCCAGAAAGTCCATGTGAATAACATTTCCTTAAAAGGAAAGCAAGAATAAAATGCCTGTTGTGTAGCCCAAAGTTCTCACTTCTGGCCCAAAGTTCAGCGAGTCCTAGAACCATGAAGTTTAAAGAGACCCTGGAGACCATCTAGAGCCCCTCCCTACCGCCCTGTGTCAGAGCCGCCTCTGACTCGCCTGCTGAGCAACACTCTGCAGCTCTGCTGCTGCCACAAAGGAAGGGTCCTCAGCAGCTCAGCACAAGAGGCCTGTGGCCTGTGGCAGGGAAGCTCTGCTGGGCCAGGAGGGGGGTGGAGGGAGGATGTGATTGGAGAGTTTGTTTGCTTAAATGCAGTTGTTCTTTATTGTGGTGTTTCTCCTTTTTCTGAGTCCCCCACGGGAAAAAAAAATGACAGGTTCCTGAGGGGAGGAGCTGGGGATTAAGAAATTAGAAAAGGAAAGAGACAAGAGGCAGAAATAGATTCATAAAGCTGGGTGCTAGGTGGGCGCCACCTCTCTGATGGAGAAGCAGTCACACCCACCACAGACAACACAGCATATTTATTGGTTCCAAAGGGGAGTTCAAGGTCAAAAGGAGCTTCCGGTGTGCCCAGATCCTATTCATCAAGATTTGGGTAAGCTCCTCATTTTTTTGGTACAAGATTTATCATATCAAGATCTGGGTAAGTCAAGGTCCTATTTGTTCCTCATTCCAAGCACATGGATAAAGATAAGAAATCAGTACTGATAAAGGGATTCTGCCAGTGCCCTCGGGCTCAGCTGATAAGAATTAAAAGAATGTCCATGTGCCTCTCAGGCAGCTCTCTACACTTTATAGTTTGCAATCACAAACTTCCATGAAAATATGAAGAAAGCTTTAGACTGTCTCCCCCAGAAAAATGCATACAGACAAGATATTTTGGATATAAATTGAATAGGCTTCAAAACTGAATCCTCCGTAGAGGCCAGTTAAGAATCCTTGCTTTAATGTTACTTTTGAGGGCTGAGCAAATGGTATTTGTCCATGGACTAAAACAAGTACTTTAATCTAGACTGGGGGAGGGGAGGGAGAGCCTCGGAAGCTGAGAATAATTTTATGTTAAATTGTAGCAATGCACATTGTTGTCATTACCCACCTGAACAAATGCTGTGCCTCAGAGAACTGAGAAGGTTAAAAACACTGAAAAACAATGAGGTAGACTCGCAAGTTCCTTTTGTGGGGCTTCCTATTTCCTTGACTTTCTTACCAGATTGTGTAGAGTACATGTGTCAAACACAAGGCCCGCGGGCCAAATCCAGCCCGCCAGGCCTTGCAATGTGGCCCGCACCGCGCTGTCATCACTGCACTCCGCTGTCAGTTTATGACATTGTCAGTTTATGACTGTTCAGTAAACCATTCGGCCCGCGATTTAGGCTGGATTTTAGGTTTTGGCCCCTTCTCTGACTGAGTTCGACACCCCTAGTAGAGAAACAGCACGGCCTTCACCGCTGTGTTGGCGACTCCTAAGACCCTGAAGGTTCATGATTTTGGGGGGCCCGGAGCTCACACATGTTGCACCTTTCAAACGTTGTTTCCATGTTCTTTGGAGCATTTCCCAATGATTTTTGATCACGTGTACTCTGTGTGCGTCCTCACGGAAAGGGAGAAGGACAGGTTCCTGAGTGGAGGAGCTGGGGATTAAGAAATAAAAGAAAGAAAGAGACAAGAGGCAGAAATAGATCCAAAAGCTGGAGGCTGTCACTCTGATGGAGGGACAGTCAACACCCACCACAGAGAACACAACGCATTTATTGATTTCCAGAGGGGGGTTTAAGGTAAGGTGACCAGACGTCCTGTTTTTGGCGGGGACAGTCCCGATTTTCAATAATTTGTCTCACGTCCTGTGGGGTTTTTAAAAAGTCCTAATTTTTTTAAAGAAGGCATGACAAGCTAGGGAACGATGGGAGAACAGGAAAGGAATATACGGTTTTCGGCAGCCATGTGGCTATTTAGCCAGGATATGAGTTTTATATTATTTTTGTTAATTTTATAATGTTAAACTTTAATAATAACAAATAATTATTGAGAACTGATTATTGAGAACTGCTTATCAAAGTTCGCATTGTTGATCAGTTGTTAGAATTCAACCACCATTGTTTGGACTTAATGAACAATGCATTTTTTGGGATGGGCAACGACGAAAACATTTTGTGACTGTCTCTGAGACGATACACATTGTACTGCGTGCTAGTAAGCTAGTTAAACAAGTGATGTCATTACAAATCAGCTATTCAGATAATTTCATAAATACATAAATTTTCTTGAATTTAGCAGACAGTACTCGTATTATTTATATATTATAGTGGCGGCAAAAAGTCTAGTGCCGGCCTTGAAAGTGACACTTATGACTATACATAATTTTTTTATTTATTATATTTGTAAATTGTTCTTAGTTGAAATTTTAAAAATATATATTACAATACTATTTTTGCGTTCTATGAAAATTTTTGTTGCTCCATATAGACCATATTTTTTTCTTTTTTTATTAAATTATTATCTGTGTACATATCTTACCATTTCCCCTCCTCCTATTCATACCCTCCCTCCCCAAAGTTTTGTGTCCATTGGTTGTACTTATATGCATGTATACAAGTCCTTCGGTTGATCTCTTATCTCCCCCAGATCTCTCTACCCTCCCCGCTGTAATTTGACAGTCTGCTTGTTGCTTTACTGTCTCTATATCTATCTTTTGGTTCTTCAGTTTATAATGTTCTTTATTATCCATAAATGAGCGAGGTCATGTGGTGTTTCTCTTTCATTGACTGGCTTATTTCACTCAGCATGATGTTCTCCAATTCCATCCAGGTTGCTGCAAATGATGAGAATTCCTTCTTTTTATGGCAGCATAGTATTCAATTGTGTAGATGTACCATAGTTTTTTGATCCAATCATCTGCTGACAGGCACCTAGGCTGTTTCCAAATTCTAGCTATTGTAGATTGTGCTGCTATGAACATAGGGGTGCATATATCCTTTCTGATTGGTGTTTCTAGTTTCTTGGGACATATTCCTAGAAGTGGGATTACTGGGTCAAATGGGAGTTCCATTTTCAGTTTTTTGAGGAAACTCCACACTGTTCTCCACAGTGGTTGCACCAGTCTGCATTCCCACCAGCAGTGCACGAGGGTTCCTTTTTCTCCGCAACCTCGCCAACACTTGTCATTTGTTGAATTGTTGATGTTGGCCATTCTGACCGTATTGTTGTTTTGATTTGCATCTCTCTAGACCATATTTTTAATCAAGAACCCCACCACCACCCCCCAATGTTAAAATCTAGTCACCTATTTGTTCCTCATTCCAAGCACATGGATAAAGATAAGAAATCAGTACTAATAACAGTCTCCCACATTTTGGGGAAACGTTCCCAGGGGTTGGCTCTGCCTACACCTAGAGTTCAGCTGATGATAATTAAAGGTCATCCATGTGCATTCTCAGGGGGGCCCTCTACTTCTGTGGGCAGGAAGGAGATAATATGGAGAAAGGCTTTTGTGCATTCTAGCTGAAAAACCAAACTTGTATTTGCTGGCTGCTGATTGGTGGAAAGTTTCACCTGGTCATGGCACATTCAGACCGTGTTCAGGCTCCCTGAAGCCGCGTGTGGAGGAGGCGCCTGCAGCACAGCACGGCATCCTCTGGTGCGTGTGCACGTGTGAGGCCTTTTCACGCGTGAGGCTCTGCTTTTGAGAATATGTGCTTCCGGAAGAACCCCGGGACAAGAGGTGAGCCACCTGAAACAGTGCTGACAGGGGAGGGGAAAGGTGTGGGGGAGGGGAGAGGTGTGGAGGAGGGGAGAGGTGTGGGGGAGGGGAGAGGTGTGGGGGAGGGGAGAGGTGTGGGGGAGGGGAGAGGTGTGGAGGAGGGGAGAGGTGGGGGAGGAGGAGGCCGGTGCAGCTGGGCCTTCTTAGGAGCAGAGAGAAGAAGGTTGCTGTGGGAAGCAGCAGGCTCTTCTCCGAATGGTAGCTCCTGGCTCTGCCTCTGAGCACCAACATTCAAATGGATTGTTTACTAGTTGCTGTTGTTGTTCTTTTTCAGCATTAAAAAAAAAAAAAAAAAAAAAAAGACATCCCAGCTCTCCTTTCCTCAGCCTTACGCTCCGGCAACGCCTGCCCGTGCTCACAGAGCTGGGGCTGCCTTGTCCCTCCCGGGGGCCGCTCCTGGAGGACGGAGCCGCCCGGCCAGACCCCGCTCCGGCAGCGGCCCAGGGAGAGCAGCTGGGCTTGGCTGGTTCCTCACCTGCAGGAGCCAGGGCTGGAGGGGCCTCAGCTGCAGAGGAGTCTGCACTGGCCCGCTGCCCCCCGCGGCCCCACCTCCACCTCCACCCCGGGCAGACCGGCTGGACCCGGAGGAGGAGGGGCGCAGGACTGGCCGCCCAGTGTCCGGAGGAGAAGGGGGAGCCGCGCCAGCCTCAGATCGCGGTGCCTGGGTTCCACCCTGCAGGGCGCTTCCTGTGGGCCAGCCTGCTCCCCCAGAGCTCCCCGGAGCAGAGGCCACACAGAAGGACATGGGCACAAGAAATGCCCGCATCCCGCCGGGGGGCGCGTGAAGACAGTCACAGACTGTGCAGCTGGCGGGTGGCCCGCGGGAACGGCTCAGGAGAGGGCGGCCGGAGCGGGCCTTCACCCACCCCATCTTCAGCTCCAGGTCCAGCACATGCGGCAGGACACGGACAAGTTCACTCACCTCGGAGCTGCAGTGTCGTCATGCATGAAACCAGAATAACGATAGCTTTTTACAAGTGGTAGCTGTTTTTTAAACATTTTTAAAATATTTTTATTGGTTTCGAGAGGATGGGAGACTGAGATAGAAACATCAATGTTGAGAGAGAATCATTGATTGTTGCCTCCGTCACGCCCCCTATTGGGGATTGAGCTGGCAACCTGGGCATGTGCTCTTGACCAGAATCAAACCCAGAACCCTTCAGTCCACATTCTATCATCTGAGCCAACCGGCGAGGGCTTTACAAAGATTTTAGAGGAATGTATATATACTGTACATATATTTTCAGGTAGTTAATGTTAGTTTTAATTCTCCCCCTTTAGAGACATTCTTTTGGAGCCCACCATCTCTCTGTTCTATTTGTTCTCTAGGCCAGTGTTTCCCAACCTTCTCTCATGATGAGAATCACCTGGTGGAGTTGTTAAAACACAGATTCCTGAATCCCAACTAAGAAGTGCTAAACTAGAATTTTTGAGCACATATAGGTAAAATTGCATACCTAACTTAGTGCTCTGTATATAAAATCTGTCTTAGAGCACTAGTTAAGTATACAATTTTACCTATATGTTCCCAAAAATTCTAGTTTAGCATTTCTTAGTTGGGATTCAGGAATCTGTGTTTTAACAACTCCACCAGGTGATTCTCATCATGAGAGAAGGTTGGGAAACACTGCTCTAGGCTACCATCCCTGGACTCCCCTCATCATTGCAGTGGGGATTCCTTCCACCCTGCCCCCTGGAATCTCTTTGTTCTGGCTTTCCTTTATTCTGAAGCACTCTCCGTTAAGCTCGCTTTGATAAGTGAGCAAAAGGAACATTTTTTTTTTTTTTTCAGGAACAACAATGACTGAATAATCTTTATTGTAGCTTCATACTTCATTGATAGTTGAACTGAGGCTAGCATTCAATTTGGAGATATTTTTCTTTTTTAATTTAAATATTTAATTGGCTTTATTAAAAGATTCATGAATCAGGCAGCATCCCATTTAGCAACTAGAAGGGAATTTCTGGAAGTATTTTTCTACTGGAATTTTAAAAACACCGCTGTATATTCTTACCCCTTCCAATGTTGCTGTTAAAGTCTGATGCCATTCAAATTCCAAATTGTATGTAGGTGGCCCCTTCATCCTCTCCAGAATATTATAAAATCATCTCTTATTTTCTATCCTGGATATTTTACATTACAATGATATCCCTTAGAGCAGTGTTTCCCAACCTTCTCTCATGATGAGAATCACCTGGTGGAGTTGTTAAAACACAGATTCCTGAATCCCAACTAAGAAGTGCTAAACTAGGATTTTTGAGAACATATAGGTAAAATTGCATACCTAACTTAGTGCTCTGTATATAAAATCTGTCTTAGAGCACTAGTTAAGTATACAATTTTACCTATATGTTCCCAAAAATTCTAGTTTAGCACTTCTTAGTTGGGATTCAGGAATCTGTGTTTTAACAACTCCACCAGGTGATTCTCATCATGAGAGAGGGTTGGGAAACACTGCCTTAGAGGAGCATTTTTTTTCTGTCATTTAGTAGAATTTTGAGACTGGAAGTACATAACTAGTTTCCCATAGGATTTATTTATATATTTAACTAGGGGCCCAGTGCACAAAATTCGTGCACTTGGGGGGGTCCCTCAGCATGACATGTGCCCTCTTGTAGTTGAGGAGCCATCAGGGGATGTCCTACTGCTGCAGAGAAGGGAGAAGCTACCACCACCACTGTGCTCACTGGCTGAGCAGTGCTCCCCCTGTGGGAGCACACTGACCACCAGGGGGCAGCTTCTGCATTGACCGTCTTCCCCCTGGTGGTCAGTGTGCCTCATAGTGACCAGCCATTCTGCCATTGGGCTTAAACCTGCTCTCCAACATCCATCCAGGGGTCCCAGATTACGAAAGGGTGAGGCCAGTGCATGTTCAGGGCTGGGGAGGGATGCGGGAGGTTGACCAGCTGGGGAGGGACCACAGGAGGGCTCCAGGGCGTGCCTGGCCTGTCTTGCTCAGTCCAGATTGGCCAGACCCCAACAGCAAGCTAACCTACCAGTTGGACCATCTTCCTCCTGGTGGTCAGTGCATGTCATAGCAAGCAGTTGAGTGGCTTTAGTATATCATTAGCATATTATACTTTGATTGGTTGAATGGCCAGCTTGCTGACAAGACACTTAGCATATTAAGCTTTTATTATATAGGATAGGTTACTGTTAATACATAGAAAAGATTTTTATTTTTTTATTTACTTTTGTTTCTTTTTCTTTTTTTACTTTTACCTTTTCAAGAGACACAAACATTTGTTTATTTTTTAAAATCTTTTATTTTTTAATTGCAGTTGACATACAAAATTATATTAGTTTTAGGTGTACACCCAAGTAATTAGACAGTGTATAATTTACTAAGTGATTATCCTGATAAATCTTGTACCCATTTGACTTCATAAATAGTTATTAGACTATTATTGAGTACATTCCCTATGCTGTATTTTATATTCCCGTGACTATTCTGTAACTACCAATCTGTACTTGTTAATCCCTTCACTCACCCTTGTGTACCTCCTCCCATCTGGCAACTATCAGAATGTCCTCTGTATCTATGATTCAGTTTCTATTGTTCCTGTTTTCTTTTTGTTTTGTTAGATTCAATTGTTGGTAGATATGTATTTATTTCTACTTTATTGTTCCTATTTGTTACTTCTTTTTCCTTCTTCTTAAAACAGACACATTAACAGTTTATATAATTCTGGTTTGGTGATAATGAGCACATTTGGCTTTTCTTGTTGGGGAAGCTCTTTATATAGCCTTTGATTTGAAATGATAGCCTTGCTAGGTCCTTTTCATCATTTTGAATATTTTCTCTGAATTCCTTCTGTCCTGAAAAGTTTCTGTTGAGAAGTTAGCTGACAATCTTATGAGAGCTCCCTTATAGGTAACTCATTGCTTTTCTCTTGCTGCTCTTAAGATTCTTTGTCTTTCATTTTTGACATTCTAATTATGACATGCCTTGGTGTGGGCCTCTTTGGGTTCATCTTGTTTGATACAGCCTACACTTTCTTGACTTTTAAGTCTTATTACTTCACCAGATTAGGAAAATCTTCTGTCTTTTTTGTTTTTTTCCCAAAAAGGTTTTTCATTTTTTGCTGACTTCCTCTTCTCCTTCAGGTACTACACTGAAGTGAATGTATGCCTTAAGTTTTGGAAGAGGCTCCATTCACTACCCTTATTTTATGGATAACTTTTATTTTTGCTGTTCTTATTAGGTGTTTTTTGCTTACTTATATTCCAAATCACTAATTTGGTTATTAGCTTCATTTTATCTACTTTTGATTCCCTGTAAATTAATCTTCATTTCAATTAGTGTACCATTCATTTCTAAATGCTTCTTTTTATATAATTTTTTGTATATTTCATGCTGTCGAAGTTTTCACTAATTTCATCTATTCTTCCCTGAAGTTTATTAAGTATCTTTATAACCAGTGGTTTAAACTTTATGACCAGTGGTTTAAACTGTATCTGATAGATTGCTTGTCTCCATTTTGTTTAGTTCTTTTCTGGAGTTTTGTTCTTTCATTTTGGACATGTTTCTTTGTCTCATGATTCTGGCTGCCTCCCTGTATTCATTTCTATGTATTAGGTAAAGCTTCTACATATCCAAGCTTGGTCAAGTGGGCTAATGCAGTAGGTGTCCTGCAGGGTCTAGTAGCACAGTTTCACCCATTCACTCAAACTGTGCCCTCCAAGTGTGACCCTCCATGCCAGCTGTGTCCACCTTCTTGTTGTCTTTAAGCCTTGATTGCTATTAGTCAACTGACCAGCTGCAAGGACTGGATGTGAACACCCACCACTGTCTTCCAACTATTGTGGAGGATCAGCTGTGCAAGGGCCCACTCCACAGAGCAGGATTTACTTCATTGGGGCCCCAATGTCCGCTGAGTTCTCCCCTTGAGTGTGTCACTTGTGGAGGTGGTCAATGTGTTCTGAAGCTGTTCACTGGGTGTACTGGCTCTGAGGCTTCCTGGGAGGTGCAGACCAAAGTCAGCCATTACCTGTGTCCTTCCCAGGGTCACCTGGCATGAGCTACAAAGCAGCCTTCAGATAGCTACTACTTGCACTGGGCTTGGGTTTGCACAGGAGAGGTTAAGCTGCAAACCAAGGCTGGCTCCCACTAATGCTGGGCCCAGGGCCACTTAGTGAGAGGTGAGGGGCATGCCAGGTTATATTCTGCTTGTTTGAGAGATTTTAGAAAAGTCTGAAGCTTGAGCCAAAACAGGCCATTTTTATGGAAGAGCCACTGGAAACAGTGTAGTGGGCGGGGTCTCATGAAATCACCATGGCAGACTGAACAATGATAGCCAGGTTGATAGAGACTCAGATATGACACCAGTCTGCTGAAGGGCTCAGGAAGAAAACAATGCTCTGCAAGCACTTCTGGCAAAAAGAAAGCTGCCCCTCGAGCTTCCACGAACATTCAGAGAGGACAATTCAGTTCCTCTCTGTATGTCTGTGCCTTTCAAGATGCTGCCCAAGGCTGGAGCGTAAAGTGAGTGAGTGGAAGTAAGTGCATGCACAGCCCTGTAAGAGGAATTGCCTGATACTCTAACAGCCCTCTGTCTCCCTCAGCCACACTCTTCACTGGTTGTTACAGTCAGAGTTATGGGGGCTTTTTCTCTGGCATTGATACCTTAGGCTGGGGGCCTGATGTAGGGATGGGGCCCCTCACTCCTTAGAGAGGACCACCCCAACTGAGATATCCTCCAAATTTTTTTTAAAAATTATTGTTTAGTGACTTCATAGAGGAAGGGAGAGAGAGAGAGATAGAAACATCAATGAGAGAGAATCATTGAACAGGTGCCTCATACATGTCCCCTATTGGGGATCAAGCCTGCAACCTGGGCATGTGCCCTGACTGGGAATTAAACTGTGACCTCCTCATTCATAAGTTGACACTCAACCACTGAGCCACACTGATTGGACATCCCTCCAAATTTTAAACTGCCACATGTGGATGGGACCAGCTTGCTCTGCATTTAGTTTATGTGGTGCATGACAGTAATTGCTTGGGAATATTGAACCAATCTTACATCCCTGGAATAAATCTCTCTTGTTAATGGTATATAATATTTTTAATGTATTGCTGAATTTGGTTTGTTACTATTTTAGGCGTTTTTTCATGTATGTTTATTAGGTTTATAGGCCTATAATATTGTTATAACATATTTGGTTTTTGAATAAAGGTAACACTGGCCTCATAAAATGAGGTTGGGTGCCTTTCTTCCTTTTGAATTTTTAAGAAATAATTTGAAATAAATAAATCTGAATTCCATTTCAATCCTATCTAATAAAGAGGGATATGCTAATTGACTGTCATGTCCTCACAAAGATGTCAACACCCATAGCCACAAGATGGCAGCACCCAGTCTCCTCAGCCCCAGTGGGGAGCCTGCCTCCAGAGTCCCCCAGTCCCTTCAACCCCCAGCTGCCCAGGGCTGGCCCAAGGCACAAGCAAGCCTTGGATGGTGGCTTCCCAGCCACCCAGGACCACACAAGGCTCAGGTAACAGGGCAAGCTGAGGCTTGCACTGCCAGCAATGGCAGCAGCAGAGTTGTGATGCAGATGTCTCCTTTCCCTGATTGCCAGATCACCTCCTGCCCCTAAGAACTTCTGGACTGTGAGAGGGGGCAGGCCAGGCTGAGGGACCTCCTCTCCAGTGCATGAATTTTCATGCACCAGGCCTCTAGTGTTTCATAAAACACTATGAAGCCATCCAATAAAGAATTTTTTAATTTGGGGCACTTTTTTGTTTGTTTTACTGATTCAATTTTTTAGTATTGGTCTGTTCAGACCTTTGTTTCTTTTTTACTCAGTCTCTGAAGATGGCATATTTTTAGGAATTTATCCATTTCTTCCAGATTGTCTAATTTTTGGCATATAATTTTTCATAGTACTTTCTTATAACTGCTTCTATAATGGGTGAATAACTGTTTACAAGGGTTATATTGTCTTGTTGGATTGATCCCTTCAATATTATGAAATGTCCTTCATTTTCTCTTATAGTCCCTGTTTTAAAGTTATGTCTGATACAAGGCATTGCTACCTCAACTTTTACCTTATTCATTTACTTTTGTGTTAAATATCATTTTCCATTTCTTTACTTTCATTCTCTGTGTGTTTTTAATTCTGATGTAGATTTCTTATAGACAGCATGTATATTGGTCTTGTTTTCTTATTTATTCAGGAATCTTATAATTTCTGATTGGAGCATTTAAACCATGTACATTAAAAGTGATTATTGCCGAAACTGGTTTGGCTCAGTGGATAGAGCATCAGTCTTCAGACTGAAAGGTCCCATGTTCAATTCCAGTCAAGGGAATGTACCTAGGGGGTGTGCAAGAGGCAGCTGATCAATGATTCTCTCTCATCAATGTTTCTAAATCTCTATCCTTCTCTCTTCCTCTCTGTAAAAAAATCAATAAAATATATATATATTTTTAAAAGTGATCATTGGAAGGTACATAGTTATTGCCATTTTATTATTCATATCTATGTTCCTTTTCCCCATTCTTCTTTTTAAAGAAGTGTCTTTAACATCTTTTGCAGTAATGGTTCAATGGTGATGGCATTTAGTTTTTTCTTGTCTGGAAATCTCTTTATCTCTCCTGTTTTAAATGATAGCCTCACAGTTATAGTAATCCTTTTCTTTTTCCAATACTTTTTCTCTGGTTGGCAAATTTTTTCTTTTTATTAGAAATCAGCTGACAATCTTATGGGAGATTGCTTGTAAGTAACTATTTTTCTCTTGCTTCATTAAAGAGAGAGAGAGAGAGAGAGAGAGAGAGAGAGAGAGAGAGAGAGAGAGGCTATATATGTGTGTGTGTGTGTTTTTTACCTCTGCCAATTTTATTATAATGTGTCATGGTGTTGGCCTTTGTGAATTCATCTTGTTTTGTACTCTTTGTGCTTCCTGATTTTGTAAGTCTATTTTCTTCTCCAGCTGGGGAAAAATTTCTGTCATTATTTCTTCAAATAGTTCTCTCTCCCTTGCGCTCTCTCTCTTTTCCTTCTGGTACCCTTATAATGTGGATTTTGTTATACTTGAAATTGTCCCAGATATCCCTTAAATTATCATCACTTATTTAATTATCTTTTTTGTTGTGGTGGTGGTTGTTCTGATTAGGTGTTTTCTACTACTTTGTTTTTCAAGTCTCTGATCCTCTGCTTTATATAATCTGCTGTTGATTATTTTTAGTGTATTTTTATTTTAGTTATTTTATTATACATTTTTCACTGGTTATTTTTTATGATTTCTTTGTTCTTTATAATGATTACTATATTTTTGTTAAAGTTCTCACTGAATTAATCTATTCTTCCCCCAAGTTCCTTGAGCATCCTTATAACCAGTATTTTGAACTCTGTATCTGATAAACTGTGCATCTCCATTTTTATTTAGTTGTTTGTTTGTTTGTTTGTTTGTTTTTCTGCAGTAAGGAGTAAATAGGTAATTAATGCAAAATTCACAGCAAAGGATCCAAGACATAAATAAATATTTAAATGGTAGCTATTCGTATTATGAAATGAATAAAACAATGAACCTGAATAGAGTTAAATTAGGAAAGGTTTTATGAAGAAAATAAAAATAGAATAGAAATTTCAACTATAATTGAAGCTTTGTGAAGTGGATAAGAGAAGGAATTCTTTCTCCACCTTCAGTCTTTTGTAAGCATAGCTACATCAGTCTTCAAATGTGGATGACCAAGCTATCTGTCTCTATGGACTTTCAGATTTTTAAACACCTTGCATAACAATGAAATAGCAGAATGTCATTATAGAAGATGCAGGCAAATGGCTTACAGGAGACATGGGAATATATCAGCATTAAAGCAAATTTTATCTTAGAATGAAGAATAGCTTCATTGTAACTCCACTGAAAACCAAGCATACTATAATGTTGAGCAATTCTTAGTGTGCATAACTTCTTAAGTGGTTAATTCTAATTACTGGGCTTACTTGCCATAGATCTGCGCTTCTGACATAGATCTGCTTCTTCTGACATAGATAACCTCTCCAAGACTCTACAAATTATTGGAAATAGGGAGAATGCAATTCTTGGAAGTTTCCTATTGATTAAGTAAAGCACCTGCTAAATGGATATCTAATTTGAAAGGTATACATTTAATGGAAGTAATAAGTGAACTGATTAGGTAAAGTGTTAAAAGTAACAAAAATGCCCTAATTGATTGGAGACCTATAAGGGACCCTAAAGGGTAAGGAGACTAAGAGGGGAATTACTGGAAGCTCTTAGTCATTGTGGCAGCACTGCTTGACATCTGTCTTGTGTGAATTTGTGGAATACAACCACAGTGCACAATATCTCCAAGGGAATGTAATTAAAGGTGCATTTCTATCCATGTATTACACAAACTTTATTTACTTTTTAATATATAATATATATGTATATATATTATTTCAGAGAAGCAGGGAGAGGGGTCGAGAGATAGAAACATCAATAATGAAAAAGAATCATTGATTGGCTGCCAACAGCATGCCCCACACTAGGGATCGAGCCCACAACCCAGGCATGTGCCTTGACTGGGAATAGAACCATGACCTCCTGATTTGTAGGTCAACACTACACACAATTTAAATTAAGAATGAAAGATTTTAGAAAATCTCTTGTATGGATTGGTGACATCAACTCACCATGTGGGTTTCTGTGGTTAAATGAAGCCATGTAGTCACAGGCTAGGTTGCCCTGCATGTTGTACCAGCTGGGAGTACTAGCAACATGGTGGGAAGTGTTTGTCTGAAGAATGAAGTTCATAACCTGCTTTGGAAGGACAGCCCTCAAAAACAAATGCTTAAGTAAGCTACTTGATTGAAAAATAGAGAAAGGAAATCACATCCATTTAAAATCTACTCTGGTCCAGTCACTTTACCTACATTATATTATTTAATTATCATTGCTGTTATGCAAATTAAGAATTACTGAGCACATTTTACAAATGTGAAGTTTATTAGCAGAACTATGATTTGAGCCTAGATCCAGTTAAAGAAGTATTAGAATGGGGTAAGGTATGGAATAATCCAGATTTTCCTTCCTACTCATAAAGTGGAATTCAATATAGAAGAGAGTAAAGAAAGACTAAGTGGAAAAGCAAATAGAAAAAGCAAATAGTAAGGAAATACGAAATGAAAAAGCAACATAGAAGAGAATAAGGAAAGACTAAATGAAAAAGCAAAAAGAAGATCCCAAGTTAGTAATAAATATTTGAATCAGGATGAAAATCAAGAGCTGGGAAAAGGTGGGAGATATCTTAAAAAAAAAAAAAAAAAGCCAAAACAATATTTCCTATCTCAGGTACCCTTTCAGAAACTTGTCACTCCCCAGAAGTACTGTCTCTGACCCCTCCCCAGGAAGCTGGGCAGGACTTTGTGAGGGCCTCTACTAACAGAATATGAAAGAGTGACACTGCAGCTTGTAAGGCTGGATCATAAAAAGTGACATAGTTTCTACCTGGATCTCTCTTTCTCAGGAAATGTGTGCTTGAAAGCCAGCCATTGTGATATATGAAAGACTAGACCACAGAGAGAGGCCCCTGTGGAGAAAAGCTGAGGTCCTGAGCCACCAGCTAAGCTCTCTGCCAAAGTCAAACATCAACTTACCAGCCATGTGATTGAGTCTTCAGCCCCCCGTTGACCTGCTCCAGATGATGTCACATCCAGACTGAGCCCTTCCCAAACTGCAAATTTGTGATAAAAATAGATGATTGTTGTTTTAAGTTTTGGGGTGATTCAGATAAGCAGCAATAGATCACTAGAACAAAAGGGGCCAAAGAAAGATTCTATGGTGCATCAACCCATAGGCATACTGATGAATCCTGGCCAAATGGCAACAAAGGTCAAATCTGTTTATTTGCTTGGGTCTCCATTGCTGTGGGAAGTGAAGGATTTAGAACTGGAAAATATTTGTGTATCTATTTAAAACCAAGTAATAAAGTCTGATCATAGAATTCCTATGATAGCTACTCTAATGGATAGAGGTGGAGATGCAGGTAATTATTTTTAATGATGGATGATCCAAAGGAGAACAAACCTGCATCGAGATTCTATTATGTTGTAGGCAAAGTGTTAGACCTTTCACAATCCTTTTCTCAACTAATTCTCATAAAACAGAGTCTTACTCTAATTTTATAGGATCAGAAAAAGTTGTAGAAATTACTTTTTTAAATCTCATACCAATGAGCGGTAGGGGCAAGATTCAAATTCAAATCTGATATTAGTTCTGTCTCTTTCCATTACATCATCTTCCATATTTGCCAAAGATGACTTCTCTTTGGTTTTTGCACACATGTGGTATGGATGTCATTTTAGTTGTTTGGAGTGGATCATTTTTTTTTCAGCAACAGAATATGTACCTTTCTTGGCTACTATTTATAAAACAAGAATTTGCATTCTTGAAGCATATACAATCTAAGAGTGTTGCAAGCAGATGGTCCATAATTATGCTGAGAGACACAAGGAGTCAAAATTAAAAGAAAATTTGTCCACAGTTACGGAGTGCTAGGTGCTCTGTACATATGTACATGTAATGCAATTGTGTCATAAATATAAGTGGCCTTTTCTTCTTCATTAAATGAACCATTATCTTTGTTAAAGGTGTGCCTTAAATAAAAGCTATCTTGTCCAATCTAGAGTATATTCTAGATTGAAATGCAGAACTGTGTTGTGCCAAACTTGCCGATTTCTGCCTGCTCAGCAGCTGTAGAATCCGGTCAGAGGGAGTGGCTATCGCACAGAGAGAGCTCCTCCGTCACTTCTTGGAGTGAGAAGTTGTTCAGAGGGCAAAGGTGAGCGTCTGTGCCTGTGAGCGTCAAAGGGTTCCGTGATTGGGAGAAGTGTATCCTGGCACTGCCACTAAACACTGCGATCTTGCTCCACTCATTAATCCTTTATTGTCTTGTTGGTTCCCAGGGGAAAAGACACCAAGCCAGCCCTGTTAAAAAAAAAAAAATGAGTTCTTCAGAAAAAGCTATCAGTATTTGTATACACCCAAGCTCTTTGTTATAAACAAGCTTCTCTTTACGCACTGGCAGCAATGCATTTCTTTCCTCAGCATGCCATTCCCAAGACCTGGGACATTTCCCTGGACCCGATCATTGCCTTCCTTGTGAACTGTGCCAGTTTGTCAGTTTTAATCTGTCTAAAACCTGCACCTGCCAGCAGGAACCTTTTTATTTCATACAAGTTTATACAAAGCTTTCACACATTGACTCCTGTGTAGCTGTGATTTCATGTAAGCTAAGCAAACAATGACGGGTTGACACAGGATAATGTATGCCCACTCAGATTGGCACAAATCAATGGCTTTGGCAAGTTTTGGATGAGGCTGAGGGGGTGGGGTCTAAACAGCATGAACTGCCAGAACAAGACAGATGGTCCGAGGCTGACATTCTTACCTCTTTATCTTAATGGACTCATTAGCAGACTTTTCTCCTGTGGGTCTCATTTGAGTTTCTTGGCTTTAAATGGCACCCTACAGATTGCCCATCCTCCTGGAAAACAAGCGACATACCCTTCTTACCACCTGGCACAGTGATGTTCCAGTGTCCAGGGTCTGTTTATCCAATAGGACCACTGGGGTCCAAGGAGTTAATATATTATAGTCTTGTTAAGAAACTACCATTTATTGAATGTTAAGTTCTATAATAGATGCGTTGTTTTATTTAATTCTCACAAGAACTCTAAGGGGTAGATTATATTATTTTTGTTGTTTTTATTGTTCTTAAGTCATTTTATAAGTGAGAATTATATGTCCAAGGATAACAGCGGTGAGCAGAAAGGGCAGAACTTGACTCTAGGACTTCAAAACTCGGACGATGACCGCACTGTGACCCACATTTTCTGTGCGGTGGGTCTCAGATGCAAGTCCAACGGCTAAGCCTTCAGGATCCTGAACTGGTGCTGCACAGCCTTTCTCCCTGCCTCCCTGCCTGCCTCTCCTCATCCCTTTTGTCTTTCCTTAAACCTCAAAGACTCCCAACTCTCTCTTTCCTCTTTTTTCTGAAGTAAACCTCCATCCTCAGGTGCTTTCCACTCCAACGCTGAGAGTGATGCAGAGTGTGGTCTCCCTGGTGCCCTTCTCCCCTGCTTTCTCTCACGATGACCACCATCACATGGAAAACACTGATAACCAAAGGTTTCAAAAGTCCTTTAGGTTTTTTTTGTAGTCAACGATCCATCAAGTAAAAGTCCTGACTTCTTTTGTTAAATTAAAAAAAAAAAAAATTAGTGATTTTCTTCCTAGTTGTTGTCTTTTAAGTTCTCCCTTAATTGACTTAGCTACTTAAATTAGAGCTGAGAGATTCATCCTCAAAGATTGCCTAAGTGTGATATTCTCAGTTCTGGTCTCAGCTTAATTTATAACCTGAACCCCAAGTATGAGTTGCTTCTGCATTTCTCTATTCCTTTGCTCCTAGTCAGCTTCTCTCATTGAGGAGACTGCATTCCAACCCTGATCCTAAAAGATTGCCCATGGGTTTTCAAACTTCAAGTTTGCAGATCACTCCCTTACTCAGAACAATCTCTCTGGCCCCATACAACAAGGTCCTGTCCTCTCTGTCTGTCTTGGGGGTTCTCCATCAGAATGTTTTGCAACTATGCCCGACCTGGTTGTCCCTCTATCTGTACTGCCCTAGGTTACCTGGGGAATGAGAACCCACCTTTCCACCTACTCAGTCCGGGAACTTTGTCACAGCTGCTCCTCCCACTTCGACAGAAAAAAATTATCTGGATTGAGGTTTTATTTATTTTTTACATTACTTTCCTTATTCTCTAAATGTTATAGTTTCTACTCTGTCTCCTTCTTTACCACTCCCTTAGGCACAGATCTCGCTGCTTAGACCTTGCCTGCTTTTCGATTTTTACATCAACTGCCTTCAAGAGCTTATCTGGACTCATAGCTCTAATTACCATTGTCATAATGATTCATAAATCTCCACATCTAGACACACTTTACTAAAATCCACACCTCAGGATATGTTGTTGTTGTTTGTTTGTTTGTTTGATTTTTGAGCTTCACTGGGCTGGAAAAAGTTTAGCTAAATCAGAAAGCATGTTTAATTAAACAAGTTTATCTATATATACTCGGAGTGGACAGATTATTATGATCTCTGAATGCATATTAATCTAGCCATTCAGTATATATATAAGAATCCTGGTGCATGAATTCATGCATGGTGGGTTCCAGCCAGCCTGGCCAGGGGGAGAGGACATGAATGGTTGGCCAACTTGCCTGCTGGTCAAACTCCTGGTCAAGGAGACAATTTGAATATTAGCCTTTAATTATATAGGATATACACTGAGTGGCCAGATTATTATGCATTCAGAGATCATAATAATCTGGCCACTCAGTGTATATAAAGCTCTCACTGGTGCCAATCACACGTGTGTGTTTCCATCTGTTATTGTCAATCGTGAATTTGGTTGACACTTCTATTATGGAGAAAGGATGAATAGTGATATTAAAATATTTCTTCTAATTAATTTCCTCTCAATGCTCATGAATTTGTGCACTGGGCGTCTAGTAATAAATAAAATTAATAAACAAATACATTGTTTCCATTACAGTTTATTAATCATAAGATTATATTACTGTTTTATTATTTTTTTTTTCTTCGATAAAAACCCATTTCCATATACAGTAGGTCCTCAGGTTATGTCAGAGATCTGTTCCTACTGCATGATGTAATGTGATTTTTGCCATAAGTCAGAACCCATCTACATAAGCACCTAACTCACTCACATGGAGCACATACACAGCGGTAATGAAGTAAAACAGTAAAAAAAAAAAAAAATTAAAAGAAAGATAACAATTCCTGACCTTTACTTGTGGTAAATAAATAATAAAAAACATAAAGCATATATGCACATACATTGAGAACTTTATATATACTGTATAACATGCTATCTCCATTGGAACTGAATTAATTAATAAGTCATCTTAAATTAATTCTGAGTAATGGTTCACATCTGAAATTGTACTTTCTGAACCATTAGATATATCTTGTTGCTATAATGTGCCAAATTTAATGTGATATTTGTACACACACAAAAAAAATAATGTCTTCCCCTATGATCCATTGTGGATGTGTAGCATGGTTTAGATTTAAGTGAAACAAACTTAACAAATGAATGACTCCTACTAGCAAATACTAGGTGTACTGGTTAATAATGCGGATTTTTTAATCAAAGAAAACATGATAATTTCAAGAGAAATATTAAAAGTGCTTTGTTCAAAGTAATTTCTATAACTAGCTACTCCTTTCCCCCATCTTTCAAGTAACTTGTGGATACAATCCCAATAGAACTTTTATTGTTTTGAAAAAAAAATTCAGAGACCCAATTTTCCACTTCTTCATATGTTTTGAAGTGATGCTCAGAAAGTGTGTGTGCCATTGATCGGAACAAGTGGTCATCTGAAGGAGCAATGTATGGTGAATACAATGGGTGGGTTAATACTTCCCAGGCAAGATCTTTTAATGTGTCTTTAACTGGTTTTGAAGTGTGAGATGGTGTGTCATCATGAAGCAAAATTACTTTACCATGTCTTCTGGCACATTCTGGTCATTTCATGATCAAAGCATGGTTCAAATTGATTATTTGTTGTTGGCAATGATCAGTATTAACAGTTTCTCCTGGTTTTAGAAACTCATAATACACCACACCTTCCTGATCCCACCAAACGCAGACCATTGTCTTCTTTCTGAAGCAATTTACCCAATGAATACTTCCTTCTGTTAAAATCCCTCATTGCCTTCACTCATGAAATTGGCTCTCCCCCTTGTGCTGAGGCTTACATGAGGTCTGAGCCCATAGTGATCTTCTCCTTTCTCTGATTACCATCTTCACCAACTCTTCTTTATTGGACTTGGAGCTTTTTAAACAACCCAGTTGCAAAGGCCCAAACTGAGAATCTCCAGGAATAAAGCCTGAGAAGCTATACTCTCATAAGTTAATGACTGATTCTGATGCACATCATTTGAGAACCATTGGACTTATGGGGTTGTTTAGGACTTACTATAAATTGCTCTTTATTGTGTGATAATTTCTCATGAGTTTGATCTAGCCTCCAAATGTAAACCATGATCCCCTTTCTACAGGGAAATCATCATTTATGTCAGTGGAATTTGCCTTACCTGGCACAAGAATTTCTCAGAAAATGTCTGTAGATAATGCTTGTGATAATTTGGGTTTTATAGGATGACAGGTTGAAAACTTGTGGGTTTTACATGATACCATCTTAGTAAAGTCACAAAGCCTACCAATCTCTATTCACTCAGACCAGGAAGATTTACCCAGATATTGGAATTTTGAGAATTTCCCAACCAGCTCACACTTCACAGGCAGTCAATACTTCAACATCCAATACAACGATGCTGGCACCCTCACTCCCAATACCACCTTATTCCTGACACTCCCAGCATCATCTCAGTGAAATAATTTCTTGAGTTCAAATTACCATATGACAAACGTTCTAACCTAAGATCTCCATCTATGCTAATACTTCATCTCCAAGAGCAATCTAGAGCAGAGAAAAAAGACATCACCATCTATACTAATAAAAGGGTAATATGCACCTTTGTCAGGACAGCCTCACAGTAACAACCGAAGAGCAGGTTGTGTGGTACGACCAAGTTGGCAATGGGGTTAGTGAGAGAGGACCAAATGACTGAACAGCAGGCTGCATGGGGTGATTAGGCTGACAAGGGGATTAGTGAGGGATGACCAAACGAATGAATAGCAGGCTGCATGGGGCGACCATGCCAGCAGGGGGGTAGTTGGGGGAGAGATCAGGACTGCAGGGGAGGGTAGTTGGGGACGAGATCAGGCCAACAGAATGTTGTTGTCATCCTATAAAACCCAAATTATCACAAGCATTATCTACAGACAACTGTGGGCAGTTAGGGGCAATCAAGCAGGCAGAGTCAATTAGGGGCGATCAGGCAGACAGGAGAGGGCAGTTAGGGGCAATCAGGCAGGCAGGCACAATCAGGTCAGCAGGGAAGTAAAGGTAGGGGCAATCAGGCAGGCAGGCAGGCAGAGAAGTTAGGGGTGACCATATAGGCAGGCAGGCTAGTGGTTAGGAGCCAGTCGTCCCGGATTGGAGAGGTTGCAGGCTGGGCTGAGGAAACCTCCTCTGTGCATGAATTTTGTGCACCAGGCCTCTAGTTTCATAATACTAAAGGGATAGATACAAAAGGATATAACTATGACAAACACCCAAAGCAACCATTAACAACCAGTGGACTGTTGATACTGATCGCAGGAGTTAGCTGGCCCCTGTTGGTCAGTGTATTCCCACAGCCAACTTCCTGCTGCCAGCTAACCAGCCAACCTTCCACAGTTCACCACCTGGATGGCTGGCCCTGATTGGCCCAAATCTCTGACTAGGCCAAGGGATCTCACCAGTGCATGAATTCATGCACCAGGCCTCTAGAGTGTGTGTGTGTGTGTGTGTGTATACCCCTGTTTCCCCGAAAATAAGACAGTGTCTTATATTAATTTTTTCTCCCAAAGCTGTGCTATGTCTTATTTTCAGGGGATGTCTTATCTTTCCATGCACTAGGTCTTATTTTCGGAGGATGTCTTATTTTCGGGGAAACATGGTATATATATGTTTGTGTGTGTATATATAAACTTCTGGAAGACTTTTAAGGGAAAAATGGACAGCAATAGAATCATAGTAGCAGGGGACTTTAACACCCACTGAAGTCATCGGATAGATCTTCCAAACAAAAAATCAAGAGGAAAACAGTGATTCTAAATGACATGGTAGATCAGATAGAATTAATTGACATTTACAGAATATTTCATTCAAAGCTACAGAATATACATTCTTCTCAAGTGCACATGGGGCATTTTCAAAGATAGAGCACATTTTAGGACACAAACTAAGTTTCTACAAGTTCAAAAAGATTAAAATCAGCCCTCACCAGATTGGCTCAGTGGATAGAATGTTGGCCTGTGAACTAAGTGCCGTAGTTTGAATTCTGATCAAGTATACATACCTGGGTTGCAGGCTTGATCCCCAGTGGGGGGGCATACAGGAAGCATCTGATCAATGATTCTCTCTCATCATTGATGTTGCTCTCTCTCCCCCTCTCCATTCCTTTCTGAAATCAATAAAAATATAGTTAAAAAAAGAAGACTGAAATCATATCAAGCATCTTCTCAGATCACAATAGCATGAAATTAGAAATCAACTATGATAACAAAACTGGAGGCTAAACAGAATGTTATTAAACAACTAGGGGCCTGGTGCACAAAATTTATACATGGGGAGAGGGAGGGAGTCCCTCAGCCCAGCCTGCATCTGGGACTCCTCGAGGGATGTCCGACTGTCAAACCACCCTCTCACAACCCAGGACTGCTGGCTCCCAACTGCTCGCCTGCCTGCCTTCCTGATTGCCCCTAACTGCTTCTGCTGACAGCCTGATAACCTTCTAACCACTTCCCTGCCAGCCTGATCTATGTCTAACTGCTACCCTGCCAGCCTGTTTACCTCCGACTTCCCTCCTCTGCCGGCCTGGTCACCACTAACTGCCCTCCCTTGCAGGCTTGATCACCCCATACTGCCCCCCTTTGCAGGCCTTGTCCCTCCTAACTGCCTTCCCCACTGGCCATCTTGTGGTGGTCACCGTGTGTCCACATGAGGGAAGAATCTTTGACCACATGGGGGCAGCCATCTTGTGTGTTGGAGTGATAGTCAATCTACATATTAGATAGGATAGAGGGCTGGTGCATGGGTGGGGACCAGCTGGTTTTCCCTGAAGGGTGTCCTGGATCAGGGTGGGGGTGTCCTTGGGGTGTGGGGTGCTGTGGGCCAGGGGCCTGTGATGGTTAACAGGGTGGCCACTCCCCTGGTGACCCAATCAGAGACCATGGTATCTGGGATTTATTTATCTTCTACAATTGAAAGTTTGTAGCCTGGAGCAGAGCCAAGCCTCTGCTTGCTCCGGGGCCACAGCGATATTTCTGTTGGGTTTTATTTATCTTGTATAATTGAAGATTATATATATAATTATGTATATAATTATAACTTTGTAGCCTTAAGAGGAAGCCTGGGGCCAGCCAGGGTGGGTGGAAAGCTTGGCTTCCTCCATGCTGGGTAAACCTAAACCTCCCTCCTGCTCTCTCTGTGGCTTCAGCCATCTTGGTTGGGTTAATTTGCATGCTCACTCCTGATTAGCTTGTGGGTATCGTGGAGTGATGGTTAATTTGCATATTACTCTTTTATTATATAGGACTAGAGGCCCGATGCACTAAATTCATGCATGGGGTGGAGGTGTCCCTCAGCCCAGCCTGCACCCTTTCCAATGTGAGACCCTTTGAGGAATGTTTGAGTGCCTGTTTAGGACCGGTCCTGGTAGGATTGGGCCTAAACGGGCAGTCAGACATCCCTCTCACAATTCAGGAATGCTGGCTCCCAACTGTTCACCTTCCTGCCTTCCTAATTGCCCCTAAACGCTTCTGCCTGCCAGCCTGATAACTCTCTAACTACTCCCCTGCCAGGCTGATTGATGCCAAACTGCTCCCCTGCTAGGGTGTTTGCTCCTAACTGCCCTCCCCTGCAGGCCTGGTCCCCCGCAACTGCTCTCACCTGCAGACCTGGGTCTCCCCTCAACTGCCCTTCCCTGCAGGCCCAGTTTTCCCCAACTTCCCTCCTCTGCTGGCCTGGTCACCCCTAACTGCCCTCCCCTGCAAGCCTGGTCACCCCTAACTGCCCTCCCCTGCAGGCTTGATCACCCCGAAATGTCCTCTCTTGCAGGCCTGGTCCCTCCCAACTACCCTCCCCTCCTGGCCATCTTGTGGCAGTCATCTTGTGTCCACATGGGAGCAGCCATCTTGTGTGTTGGAGGAGTGATGGTCAATTTGCATCTTACTCTTTTATTAGATAGGATGAATGGCTTACCAAAGAGATCAAGAAAGAAATGAAAAAATTCCTGGAAACAAATGAAAATGAACACATAACATCCCCAAACCCCTGGGACACAGTGAAGGCAGTTCTGGGAGGGAAATACATAGTACTATAAGACTAGCTCAAAAAAAAAAAAAAAAAAAAAAAAAAATCTAATAAACTATCTAACCCTACAACTTAAAGAATTAGAAAGAGAACAACAAGAAAAATCCACAGTAAGTAAAAGGAAGAAAATAATAAAGATCAGAGTGGAAGTAAATGACATAGAGTCTATAAAGCAATACAAAAGATCAATAAAACCAAGAGCTGGTTCTTTGCAAACATTAAAAAAAAAAAAAAAAAAAAAAAAAAAGATGAACCTTTAGCCAGACTCATCAAGTAACAAAAAGAGAGAAGCTAAATTCAAAAAATCAGAAATGAAAGAGGCAGAGTAACAACTGACCTCTTAAAATGCAAAGGACTATTTAAAAAGTACTATGAATGACTATATTCCAACAAACTGTACAACCTTGATGAAATGGATATATTCCTAGAAAAATACCATCTTCCAAAACTCAATCAGAAAACTTGAAACATAAACTGATAAAATTGAAGCAGTGATAAAAAATAAAAATAAAAACTTGCAGCAAACAAAAGACCTGGTCTGGATTCACAGAGGAGTTTTACCTAACAGTCAAAGAACACCTATTCTTCTCAGACTATCCCAAAAATCCAAGAGGAATATTTCCAAGCTCTTTTTATGAGGCAAGCACTTTCCTAATTCCAAAACCAGATAAAGACACTACAAAGAAAGAGAATTACAGGCCAGTATCCCTGATGAACATAAATGCTAAAATCACCACCACCACCACACCACCACCACCCCCTCTCTAACACTCTCCCCCCCCCCCCCCCCCCCACATCCCCACCATTTCATCCTCTCCTCTAACCTCTGTGCACAGCTCTGAGCTGGGATGTGGGGTCACCCTGGCCCCCGGTCGCCCTGCAGTGGCTCAGCCCTGGTGGCTGAGGCCGTGCAGAGGCGCGGGCGGTGCAGGGCTGCCTGAAGGGAGGCGGGCCGGCTTTTCTGGCGGATGAGGTTTAGGGCATCTCCTCCCCGAGGGCCTTCCTCCCTCCACCCGCTCAGTCCTTTCACTGGTCCACCCCATCCTGCTGCAGGTGGGGAGTGCTGCCTGCAGGCCAGCGCCGCCCTCAGGACAGAGCGGGAATGACACGCGCCTGGCCAGGGTCCTGCCGGCTCTGCTGGGCCCACCCTGGCCCGGCCCATCCCAGGGGCCGCTGGTGCGTTTCCTGAAAGGCCGCTGGGCGCCTGCTCCGGAGCCGGGACCAGCTGAGGGCTCCGAGCAGCCCGGCCCCTGCGGGCTCGGACCACCTGAGAGCGGCCGCAGGGGGCGGCGGCCTGGCCCTCGCGCCGGGGCTCCAGGTGGCAGGGATGGGGCAGGCGGGCCTACGCCTGCACCGGCCTTACCCTGGGGGCCGGCCCCGAGGTCGTGGAGAGGCCAGTGAGGCCCGGCCAGCGGGGCCGCTACGACGGGACACGGCGGCCTGGAGAGGAGCCGCCCGCCCCGCCCTTGCCCTCTGCCCTCTGCCCTCTGCCCTCTGCCCTCTGCCCTCGCAGAGCCGCGGGCCACCAGAGCCGGTTCCTCGGGTCGAACCGCCGGGTCCCTGGTTCCCGCGCAGCCAGAGCGGCCGCGCTGCTCCCACAGCCGCCTTCCCCGCGGAACGCCACGTCTGCGAGTGGGCCGAGGAGGGGCCTGGCCATCGCCCGGGAGCGCAGACTGGGGGACTCCCCCCACCGGGGGGCGCAGGGAGCAGGAGAGGGGCGCGGAGGGGCAGCGGGACCAGGTCCCCAGGGCAAAGGGACACGAGGCTGGAGCCCCTGTCCTCCCGCTGAAGTCTGAGCCCGGGCCTGGCTCTGACCCGCGTGGCCGCACTCCCGGGGTTCCAGCCCTCAGGGGGGCCGGGTCTGCTTGGGTCACCGCAGGGAGCTGCATCGTGTGCTTGCCTCCCCGACTAGCCCGCTCCATCCAGAGGCAGTTCCTCCAGGTCATTCATGTCGTCGTCGCAAACACCAGAGTCCCCCTTTTATAAGGCAAATAATATTCCGTGGGGTGTGTGCATCATGTTTCCTTTATCCATCCATCTGTCCATGGGCCTCAGGGCGTTCCCAAAACGTGCTGCTGTGAAGAGTGCTGCAATTAGCATGGACCTGCAGATATCAGCTTTTAAGGAAATATACCCAAAGCAGGATTGCTGGATCATAGGATGGTTCTATGTTTACATTTTTAAGGAGCCTGCATCCTTTTTTCCAAAGCAGCTATTGGGTCGGCAGCTAAGTAATTGCGGATTTTTTAAAGAAAATCAAAGACAATTTTTTCATGGAACCAAATAACTTTATTCTTTAATGTATTGCCCATTTTGATCAATGACCTTTTGCCATCTTTCAGGCAGCATCATAATCCCACGTTCAAAAAACTTCTGTTTTTTATTAGCAAAAAACTGAATCAGGTACGATTTGACATCATCATCATTATTGAAATTTTTACCATTCAAGGAGTTTTGTAAAGATCGAAACAAAAAGTAATCAGATGGTGCAAGGTCAGGACTATATGGTGGATGTGGCAAAACATCCCAACCAAGCTCCATTAATTTTTGCCGAGTGACCAAAGATGTGTGTGGCCTTGCATTGTCATGATGGAATACAACACCTTTTCGATTTGTCAATTCGGGCCACTTTTCTTCAACTGCATTGTTTAATTTCGTTAGTTGTTCAATGTAGACATCAGAATTGATCGTTCGGTTGGGTGGTAAGAGTTCAAAGTAGACAATTCCTTTGTAATCCCACCAAACTGATAACAAAACCTTCTTTTGATGAATATCAGCTTTTGATGTTGTTTGAGTTGGTTCACCTGGCCTGCTCCAGGATCTTTTCTGCTTGATATTGTTGTAAACAACCCATTTTTCATTGCCAGTTATCAGTCGTTTTAAAAATGGATCATTTTCATTATGTTTCTTTAGCAAATCGCAGCTGCTAATGCGTTGCGTTAACTGTGATTCTTTCAGTTCGTGAGGAACCCATGTATCGAGTTTTTGAACATAGCCAAGTTGTTTTAAGTGATTTTCAATGCATGTATGTGATACATGAAGCTTCTCTGCAATCTCACGTGTTGTACTGTGACAGTCCGAATTGATTATTGCTTTGATTAGGGCGTCATCAACTTCAACTGGACGACCAGAGCGTCTTTCATCTTTGAGTGAAAAATCACCAGAACGAAATTTGGCAAACCAATTTTGACACTGCCGTTCTTTTAAGGCTTCGTCACCATAAACAGCACATAACTTTTTATGAGCTTGTGATGCGTTTTTCCCTTGCGGAAATAAAAAAGCAAAATATGACAAAAATGTTCCTTTTGATTTTCCATTTTTCAACGAACGCCAAACAAAAACTACAAAACAGATCAAAAAACTTTTTTTACTGATTAACAGCTGAATAGCCAACTATCAAATACAAAATGTGTTTTACATTTGTACTACGTCTGCAAACCTAAAAATTCAACTGAAGCCATATATGTGTGAAACCCGCAATTACTTAGTTGCCGACCCAATATACCACTTTACATAACCACCATGGGTGTAGGAGCGTCCCAGTTTCCCCACATCCTCACCGACACTGGCTATGTTTGGGGTTTTGACCATTTTATCGCCTGTCTGTGCTTCCCTCCTGTCTGATTGCTGTTCCAGATCTTCTTGAGGGAGGCCTGACTAATCAGTGATCCCTCCCATGTGTTAACCGCACCGGAGAGAGAACCATCTCTCTGTTTGCTGAAATTGCCTGCTGCATATCTGCCACTTCGTACAGGGCCCTGTCCTCGGCGGGCGAGGTTTGTCAGCAAGTGGTCTGGACTCTTAAAGCACAGCCGTGGCCGGTTTCAAGGACTGCTTCTGCTGAGCCTTCTCACACGCTCCTGTTTAGAAGAACCTCGCCTCATAGCCCAGTTGTGATTTCAAAGTAAGTAAAACACTCATTAGGGACCTTAACAAAACCCTTTGTGTGCATAAATTCAGAGCAATAATAGCCTATTCCATAAATATCATCTCATCCCATTATAGACAAGACAACTGAGGCTCCGAGAGGTGAAAAACACTGCCCACATGTACATAGCTAACTGCTGACAGAACTGCGTTAGAATTTAGGTTACTTAAAACCGCAGTGCATGTTTTAAGATATTATACTTATATTCCAATTAGAAATATATAAGATTAAGCAAAGGTTGAGATTTAAGAAAACCTATGGAGAAGGTTTGTTTTGAGCTGAGCCTTGAAGGATGAAGCAGAATTTGGACAGAGGCCAGAGCGATCTGGGCATCCCATAGGGGGGAGTGGGCCAGCAGGCGTCCTCTGACTTCATCATTAACTGGGGAATCTCTAGCGGCTTGGAGCAAGGTCCCTCCGCCTCTGGCCTGGGCTGGGAAGTTGAGCCTGGATACATCTTTAGTCTAAGGTGACCAGATGGACCCGTTTTGGGCCGGACAGTCCCGATTTTCAACAATTTTTCCCACATCAGGTTGGTGACGATCTGGTCACCTTACCTTAGTCACATAAGAAAGTTGTTACTAATAGGTAGGTCTGTGAGAAATGCTCACCTGTCTGAATTCAAATAATGGCCTCAGAGACAGAAGTGTGGTGAAAACTTGGGTATCCTTCTGGTTGAACAGGCACACACTGAACAGTGGTCACAGGCTGTCTATCTGGAGGATGTGAGTCCCTCTTCCAGCTCCTCATTGGCTGAGCACCAGGGGTCACCTGATTCCTCATAGGTCTCCCAGGTCTGCCCTCTCCCATTGGCCATTTAAAAGAATGGCTGAGGCCTTTACCACTTGCCTCCCCTCCCCCTGTCTCCTTGAGGGGGGCACCTGGGTAGTTTCCTCCATGATGCTGGCCACACCCACAGTTCCTTGTTCTTACATCCTCTCCCCCCTCCCCACATTCTGTTTGCCCTGTGAGATGGTCACAGAGGCCCTATCCCTACAGAATATGGGACTCATATTCCATCCCAGCATTTATTGGAGTATGATTTTGGGCAAGTTATTTCACTTCTCTTTGCCTCAGTTTCCTCATCTGTAATGTGGAGATTAAACAGTATCTGTCCCATAAACTTGTAAAAATTAAATTAGTTAACATAAGCAAAGTGCTCAGAGCACTGTCAGGGACAAGGAAAGGGCTAGGTAAGTGTTTGCTGAAATAGTCCAACCTGACAGAATGCAGTAGGTTCTTTGAGAATATCTTCTATAGAGAAAGAGAAAAATTATAAAAAGTTCCTCATTCTGTTATTCAAGAAGAAGGAGATAAATACATTAACTCCCAGGATGAGTTTATGAAAAAAAAAAAAAAAAAAAAGAAAAGAAAAAAGAAAAAAAAAAAAGTTGCTTGGAGTTGCTTGGAGTTCAGTGTCCTTTCTCATTGGCCCAATTCTCTGACTCCCTTCTGCAAGCAGATCCCAAACAGGTGGCCCCTGTGATGCTCCAGTGTACCCTGAGCTACTGAGCATAGCCAGACCCAGAATCAAGAGCCAGCTGCTGGCTTTGCACTTAGTCGCATAGAGTTTCTTTCTCCTCAGCTCACGTTACATCCGGCCTCTCTGGGGCTCCCTGCATGAGTTGTTTCGGTACTCTTGGTTGCATTACTGTCAGAAATAGACTTTTCAGTCTATTTTGTTCCTCTTTCCCTCACTCTTAGAGATGTATTTACTTCTCAGACTGTGCCTTTACCCATAATCAAAATAAATTCTGACTACTGAAAGGGAAGCATCTGTTGTCCAGTTGTGGGGAAAGCTGGGGTTGTTTTGGGGGGAAGTCCTTTGGTAGGTCAAGGAAAAGGAAATTTGTTTCTTTCATGTGGAGACACAAAGAGTGAGATTTGAGAGCCCTCCTAAGGCCTCTCAGGTGAGTAAACCAAACAGTGTAGGCCGTGGCACTATCCAATAAGGAAGCTGCAGCACATATGGCCACTGAGCTCTTGAAATGTGGTTAATATAATTATGAAAACTAATTTCTAGCCCTAGCCAACTTGGCTCAGTGAATAGGGCATGGGTCTGCAGACTGAAGGGTCACGGGTTTGATTCCGGTCAAGGGCATATGCCTGGGTTGCTAGCTCAATCCCCAGTAGAGGGTGTACAGGAGGCAGCCAACCAATGAATGATTCTCTCTCATCATTGATGTTTCTATTTCTCCCTCTCCCTTCCTCTCTGAAATCAATAAAAAATAGAAAAAAAGAAAGAAAACTAATTTTTAAGCTAATTAAATTTTAAAAATCAATACTTGATTCCATTACTAATAGGCCTTTTTTAAGTTTAGTAAAACTATAAATATTGTGTCACTTAAACACATATCAAGTATATTTGATGAAAATTTAGCATCCAAATTGAGATGTGCTATAAATATAAAATACTCTAGATTTCATAAACTTAATATAGAAAAATCCTCCTTGATAACTTTTTTCATATTGGTTGTAAGTTGAAATAATAATGTTTTGGTTATTTTGGAGTAAATAAAATAATCATTAATATTAATTTGATTGGATTCCTCCAAATTTTATTTATTTAATGTGACATAGAGAAATTACTTTTGGGGCTCATATTTATTTCTATTAGAAAGGATTGTTACAAAGCAATTTCAAATATATCAACCTATTTATACTTTACAATAACTCCATAAGTTGGTTAAAATAGTTTTTATCTCTCTGTTTTAACGATAAGATATATGCACCCCTATGTTTATAGCAGCGCAATTTACAATAGCTAAAATTTGGAAACAGCCTTTCTGATCCAGCAGATGACTGGATCAGAAAACTATGGTATAACTACCCAATGGAATACTATGCTGCCATAAAAAATAAGGTATTCTCACTATCTGCAGCAACCTGGATGGAGCATTATGCTAAGTGAAATAAGCCAGTCAATGAAAGAAAAATACCACATGATCTCACTCATTTGTGGATAATAAAGAACATTATAAACTGACTAGAGGCCCGGTGCATGAAATTTGAGCACAGAAGGGGGTGTCTTGCAGCCCAGCTTGCACCCTCTCCAATCTTGGACCCCTCAAGGGATGTCTGACTTCCCGTTTAGGGATCAGTCGGACATCCCTCTCACAATCCAGAACTGCTGGCTCCCAACTGCTCGCCTGCCTTCCTTCCTGATTGCCCCTAATTGATTCTGCCTGCCAGCCTGATCACCCCCTAACCACTCCCTTGCCAGCCTATTTTATTGATGCCTAACTGCTCCCCTGCCAGCCTGTTTGCCCCTTACTGCCCTCCTCTGCCAGCCTGGTCACCCCCAACTGCCCCCCAACTGCTCTCTACTGCAGGCCTGGGTTTCCCCCAACTGTCCTCCCTTGCAGGCTTGATCACCCCTAACTGCCCTCCCTTTCAGGCCTGGTCCCTCCCAACTACCCTCCCCTGCTGGCCATCTTGTGTCCTCATGGGGGCAGCTACCTTGTGTGTTGAAGTGATGATCAATCTGCATATTACTCTTTTATTAGATAGAATAGAGGCCTGGTGCACGGGTGGGGGCCAGCTGGTTTTCCCTGAAGGGTGTCCCAGATCAGGGTGGGGGTTCCCTTGGGGTGTGGGACAGCCTGAGCAAGAGGCCTGTGATGGTTTTCAGGCCGGCCACACCCTCCTGGTATCTGGGATTTATTTATCTTCTACAATTGAAACTTTGTAGCCTGGAGCAGAGGCCAAGGCAGGCCAGGGCTTCAGAAGCTTGTCTTCCTCCATTGCTGGGGGCCACCCTAGCCTCCTGCTCTTTCCAGCTGCATAGCTGTGGCCATTTCTGTTTGAATGTATTTATCTTCTATCATTGAAACTTTGTAGCCTTGAGTGAAGGCCTAGGCCAGCAAGGGCAGGCGGAAAGCTTGGCTTCCTCCATTGTCCGGGAAACCCAAGTCTCCCTCCTGCTTTCTGTGGTCACAGCCATCTTGGTTGGGTTTACTTGCATATTTGCTCCTGATTGGCTGGTGGGCGTGGCTTGTGGGTGTAGTGGAGGTACAGTCAATTTGAATATTACTCTTTTATTACATAGTATGAATAAAAAGATAGATACAGAAGCAGTAAAGCTTCAAACAGACTGTCAAATTACAGCAAGAAGGTTAGGGAGAGGTGGAGGAGATAAGAGATCAACCAAAGGACTTGTATGCATGTATATAAGCATAACCAATGGACACAAAACACTGGGGGGTGAGGACATGTATGGTAGTAGAGTGGGTGGTGGGCAATGGTAAGATATGTACACATATAATACCTTAATTTAAAAAATGGGGAAAAAATAAAGATAATGAAACAAAGTTTCCATCAGTGGTGGCTCACCGAACCATGGAATAAGAGTCAGGGCCTGACTCCATGTTTTCTGATTAAAATCCAGGACTTCTAGTGCATTGGAGTGAGTTAAAACTAAAGATGAAATGTAAGAAAAGTCTTCTGGACTCTCAAACTGAACCTGATAACTCTGTATGTCAGCAGCCAAAGGACCTTAGTAAGCCAGCAAGCCTTTAAACACTCAGAAGTAACATTCATGAGAGCATGCAGCAACAGAGTTACTTGCATTTACCTGACCTTTCTGTTTCTTAGGGGATCCTCCAGCAAGCATCCCAATGCTATCACCATGGGGTCCAATGCATTACATGGCTGTCCCTCTGTATCCTGCAGAGCAATCTAGACAGCAAGTTTTGCCCAATAATTGCAAGGCAATCTGACTAATTAAATGTAGGTTACACATAACAGTAAAAGAAAAACTATAAGTAGTCAAAAGCAAAACAAGAGATGTTCAATTTATTAGCTGAAAAAGAAGACTTTACAAAAGATGATGCAAAGTAAAACAAAAAATAGAGATAGCATCTTCATTAGTAGGAAATAAATTATAATAAATTGTCACTTTTCTCTCAAACTACAAATAGGGAGCATTTAATAAAAGAACATACATGAGAATTTTAATAAATATGGCAGAGCAAGTAGACACTCTGCTTCCCTCCTTCCAAGACCACTTCAAAATTACAACTAAATTATAGAAAACCAGTTATTTACCTACAAGGGATCTCCCATTAGATGGTCAGCTCTTTTCTCAACAGAAACATTTCAGGCCAAACAATAAAAAGCTAATGGAATTCAATGTCACCAAAACAGTAAGTATTACAAGCAATATTAAAGCATCTTCTTTAACATGAAGAAGGAGGAGGAAGAGGAGGAAAAGGGGGAGGAGGAAGAGAAGGAGGAAGAAGAGGAAGAGGAAGAGGAGGGGAGGAGAAGGAAAAGTAAGAGGAACAAGAGGAAGAGGAAGAAGAAGAGAAAGAAGAAGAAGAAGAAGAAGAAGAAGAAGAAGAAGAAGAAGAAGAAGAAGAAGAAGGAGGAGGAGGAGGAGGAGGAGGAGGAGGAGGAGGAGGAGGAGGAGGAGGAGGAGGAGGAGGAGGAGGGCAGGAGGGAGGGGGGGAGGAAAATTGAGGGATATGGATATAAAGAATAAAATGGCAATTAAAGTCACCTTCCTTGATGTAGAATATATATTTAAAATGGTGACAGAATAATTAGATGCTGCATGGACATGCTCCCAGGAACAAACTGGAATTACAACTAAAATATAGAAAAACTGCCTGACTAACCAATGGAAGACTTACTGGAAAGAACCCTGATAACCAAGAACTGAAATGGAGATCACATAGAAACTGGTAAGAGAGGCAGAGGTAGGGAAGTATTGGCCAGGAACCCACAGACAGCAGCCGAAATTCCAGAGAGGTACCTCAGCTGTGAAGGGTTGCCACTGAGAACTCTGGGATCTAATCTCCAAACTTGAACCCCAAAAGAGACCTCCAGAACTGAGAAGGTTATTTGCATAACATCTGGCTGTGAGAAGCAGCAGGGTGGCTGTCTGCCAGGGCAGACCAGCTGGAAATTCAGAGACCCTCCTAAAGGGCCAACTTACAAAATTTCTTGTGGAGCCACTACCTTGTGCTCCAGGAGAGGGAGGGCAGAGTAGACAGAAGCTGTGTGAGCAAAAGCCAGGATAAGGGGCTCTGGGGTCAGAGCTCAGAAGGCAGACACAGTGGTTTTCTGTGCTGAGTCATTCCCTCATGCTGTGAAGGTCATCTTTCTCAGACAGACATTTGCTATAAAGGTGACCTTGCCTAAGGGAAAGACAGTTGACCTACCCTATTGCAAAATATCTTGCCCAACAGTGCAGAGTTCATAAGGCCACTTAAGAGACTAAAATTAATAATTAGCCTCCAGGCAGAAGCAAGTGTCTCACCATAACTGAGGACAACTGCCTAAGGGCAATTCTAGGCACAATCCTATCAGTCTGAAGACGGAGATGATCTCTGGAGTTACTGAGTCTTTGCTTGATATAATTAGTCAGAAACAACATTTGACACTGTCCTGCACTAGAGATTGTGAGGCATAGAAGATCTACCTAATACATAGTCACAAACCCAAACAGTTAGCCCAAATGAGGAGACAAAAAAACAATTCTCATATGAAAATACAAGAGAATTCTCCAGAAGAAGAGATAAATGCAATGAAGATAAGAAATTTATCTGATACAGAGTAAGAGTAATGATGATAAAAATGCTCAACATCTTTAGAAAAATATAATAACTATGAAAACAGAAATAAAGAATGACATAGCACAAGTAAAGAACACACTGGAAGGAATACACAGCAGATTAGAGGAAGCTGACGATCAAATCAGAGAATTAGTGGAAATGGTTAAAAAGTCAACAATCAGAGAACAAAAAAAAAACAAAAAATTTTAAAACAGGACAGTTTAAAGGAGATGTGGGACAATGATAAATGTAACAATATTAGAATAGCAGGTGCGCCAGAAGAGGCAGAAAGGGAAAAAGGTATAGAGAATGTGGTTGAAGAAATAATGGCAAAAAACTTTCTTAACCTGGTAAAGGAAAAAGGCACAAACATTTAGGAGTCAGAGAGAACACCAAGCAAAAAGAATCCAAACAGAGCCACACCCAGACACATCATAATTAAAATGCCAAATATTAAAGGCAAAAAGAGAATCATAAAGGCAGCAAAAGAAAAGCAAACTGTTACCTACAAAGGAGCTCCCATAATGCTGACACCTGATTCCTCATCAGAAATTCTACAGGCCAGAAGGGACTGGCATGAAGTACTCAAGGTAATGGAAAAGCAAGCATCTGAAACCAAGATTACTATATCCAGCAAGGCTATCATTCAAAATATACAGTCAAATACAGAGCTCTCTGGATACACACACACACACACACACACACACACACACGAAAGGAGTACATCACCACCAAGCCAGCATTACAAGAAATGCTACAGGGACTGCTATAATAAACAGAAGAAGCAGAGAGAGAAACCTAGGCATGCAGAATTAAAATGGAAATAAACAAGTACCTATCAATAACAACCGTACATGTAAATGGATTAAATGTTCCAATCAAAAGGCAAAGGGTAGCTGAATAGATACAAAAACATGACCCAACTATATGCTGTCTAGAAGAGAACCACCTCAGAACAAATGATACACACAGGATGAGAGTGAAAGGATGGAAAAAAATTTTCCATGCAAATGAAAAAGAAAAAAAAAAATGCTGTAGAGGCAATACTCATATCTGACAAAATAGACTTCGAAATAAAGGCTCCATCAGTGTTCTCAGGCTGCCCAGGGGCAGACAGCGATCCCTGAGACCCTGGCCACCCTGCCTACAGACCCCGCAGGCAAAGTCAAGCACTGTCCATGCTGCCTGCCCAGTCCAATCGCACCCTGGACCCACGGGGGACATCAGGTGCTATCCATGCCGCCTGCCTGGGCCCCATGGCTGCTGGGCCCTAAGGGTAGCATCAGGCACTGTCTATGCCACCTGCCCAGTCGCTCCCTGTAGCCCGTGAGTAGCATCAGGTGCTGTCCATGCTGCCTGGCCGGTCCCAGTACCTGTCTGGATCGTGTGAGAAGCATCAAGCGCTGCCTGCTGGAACTGAGGGTCCCAATTGCCGCCTGGACTCCACGGGTGATATCAAGTGCAGTTCATGCCACCTGCTCGGTCCCCACGGGTGACATCAGGTGCTGCCCACCAGGCCTGCCGGGTCCATGGTGGCCTGAACCCTGAGGGGTTAAGTCAGACGCTGCCTGCCCTGCCTGCTTATGCAAATTTACCCATCATCTTAGTTGGGTTCATTTGCATATCACTCCTGATTGGCTGTGGGCATAGCGAAGGTACGGTCAATTAGCATCTTTCTTTTTTATTAGTGTAGATAGCTGTGGCAGAGAGTTTATGGGCTAGTTTCTCATAACAATTGTATTTTGATATGACACTATACTTTTATTCTTATCAAGGATCAATAATTATAACCACTGAGTACCCAAACTGGAAAAATAATCAATGAGGTTAGATCCAACTTTTCTTATTTTATTTTCTTTAATAAAAATTTTATTCAAATATAAAACTCTGACAGGAAAATATACACATAAATGTGTAATTGATGACTTTTCACAGCATGAAGACACCCATTTAATTATTTTGCAGATCAAGAAATTAAACATTACCAGTTCCCAGACTCCCCCCCTCACCTGTGAAACATGGGTCCCTCTTCAGAGATTACTCTCACTACAGAAATGAGACAAATCTGGCTCAGAAAGGTAAAGAGAGTTGCCTATGCTCACATAACCAGTAGCAGAGCTAGGATTCAAACATAAGTCATTCATACCACCTGAAATCTGGCTAAATGGAAGTCCTACAGCCAGAGAAGTAAAAAAGAAAGTACATCAAGACCGATAGGAGGGGTGGAAGCATGAAATGGGCTGATCCAACACCCACATGTGGCCTGTTTTTAATCATAAGGGATATTTCCACTGTGGGGGTCTCCCATGAGAAGCAAGGGGTCCCAGCCACACACAGACTCCTAGCCCAGGGTCCCAGAGCTGGGAATAGAAGTCCCCATAACTTCAGGCTGCAAAAACCAGCAGGAATTGTGGCTGAGTGACATGGAGGCTACTAGAGACCTTATCAGGGCCAGCCCAGGGATTTACTCAGACTCCATACCTCTGAGCTCCAGCAATAGGGCAATGGCTTAGGGTGACTCAGGGACATACAGGGAGGAACTGGATTGCCTAGCATTGGAGCAAGAACTCATGGGCGACTTTCTCCTGGCAGGGGTGCTCACAAGGTTTATTGTTCCTGTGCTGGGACCTTCCCTTCACAGAGCTGACTGGCAGCCATATCTGAGTTTCCATCAGCTTGGCTCACACTGTTCCAGCCATCCTGGTGATTCTCTGAAACCACGCCCCACTCAGTGGCTTTTGCATATAAATGGCTCAGGCTTCAGACTTTACTAAAATCTCTCAGATAAGAAGCAGCTGGCATCAGTGTGCCCAAATCCTATCAATAAGAGGCCGAAGACCTAGAACTGGTGCCATCCTGCCTTGATTCATAGCTTGGCTTCTCCTGGGCACTTCTAAGCCCAATACAAATAGCAGCCACCTACGGATCTCTCTTAGCTTCTTCCAGCTGGCCTCAGGCAGTGGTTGACTTTGCACCTCCCAGGAGGCCCCAGAGCCAGCATACCCAGTGGACAGCTTCAGACCATAGCAGATTACAACTCTGTATCTACAAGCAACACCCTCCAGAGGCAGACTCAGTGAGCATCAAAGCTCCACTAAAGCAAGTCCTGCTCCATAGGGGTGTCTCCTGCACAGTGGCTCTTCCACTATAGTAGCAGCTGCTCCTCACAGCCAATTGGCCTAGAGGTAAGTGATGCCAACAGCAATCAAGGCTCAACTGCAAGACTGTGCACACAGCCTACACAGGAGTGCATCTAGAGTGCCCAGCTCAGGTGACTGGAGAGGCTGAGTCACTGGGCCCTATAGGACACCTATTACACAATCCACTCTACAAATTCTAGGAGACACAGCAGCTGTACTTAATACATAGAAACAAACACAGGGAAGCAGCCAAAATGCAGACAAAGAAATAGGGCACAAATAAAAGAAAAGAAGAAATATTCAGAAAAAGACCTAAATAAAATGGAAGCAAGCAAACTACTGGATACAGAGTTCAAAACAATGGTTATAAGGCTGCTCAAGGATCTTAATGAGAGCTTCAAGGGACTTAATGAGAGCTTTAAGGAACTTGGTGAGAATTTCAAGGATCTTAGAACTCTTCAAAGACATGAAAAAAATCTAGTCAGAAATGAAGATTAATTTACAAGGAACCAGCAGTAGAGTAGAGGATGCCAAGAATCAAATCAACAATTTGGAATATGAGGAGCAAAAAACACACGATCAAAAGAGCAAAAGGAAAAAAATATTCAAAAATATAAAGATAGTGTAAAGAGCCTCTAGGACAATTTTAAACATACCAACATTTGAATTATGGGGGTGCCAGAAAGAGAAGAGAGAGATCAAGACATTGAAAACTTATTTGAGAAAATAATGACAGAAAACTTCCCCTATCTGGTGAAAGAAATAGACTTATAAGTCCAGGAAGTGTAGAGAGTCCCAAGCAAAAGGAACCCAAAGAGGACCACACCAAGACATATCATAATTTAAATGCCAAGAGTTAAAGACAAAGAGTGAACCTTCAAAACAACAAGAGAAAATCAGATCGTTACCCACAGGGAGCACCTATATGACTGTCAGCTGATTTCTCAACAGAAACTTTGCAGCCAAAAGGGAGTGGCAAGAAATATTCAAAATGATGAAAAGCAAGGACCTACAATCAAGATTACTCTCCCCAGCAAAGCTATCATTTAGAATTGAAGGTAAAATAAAGAGCTTCACAGACCCCAAAAAAAGCTAAAGGAGTTCATCACCGCCAAACCAGTATTATATGAAATGCTGAAAGGTATTCTTTAAGAAAAAGAAGAACAAGGAGGAGGAGGAGGAATATGAACAATAAAATGGCAATAAGTAATATCTACCAATAATTGTATCTAAAAATAAAAATAAACAAACAATGATCTAATAAAAAATAAACTGGTAAATAAAATGGAACCAGAGGCATGAAAACATAGAACAGACTGATAAATCTCAGAAGGAAGCGGGGGGGGGGGGGGGGGGGGGGGAGATTAACCAAAGATCTTATAAGCATTACCTATGGACACAGACAAAAGGGTGGTGACGGAACTTGGTGGAGGGGGACAATGGAGGGGAAAAAAGAGGGACATCTATAGTATTCTCAACAATAAAGATTTTTTAAAAATTAAAAAAAATAAAAAGAAAGAGGGGGATAAAGAAAACCCATTGTTTTAACAACGTGCATTGACATGTTACTAAATCTAACTAAGGATGTTTGGAGGGTACATAACCAGACTTTATCCAAACCATGAAACAAATTCTTGAAACACAAGCTGCCAAGCTCATCAACTTGCTCAGATCTCTGCAACTTTGGTCTCAGCAAACTCCTTGCTTTGCTCCTTGATTAGCTTTCTTAAGACTGAGGCTGATTGGGTGGTAGGCAAGAGGGAGCCTGGGGAACAGTTTAGCAAGCTCACAGTATTGGCCCCTTTTGGAAGATCAGACTTCTGGAATCGATTTGGGCTGAGGATTGCATTACCCAAAGAATGTGGAGAATGCACAGTCCTTGATGGCTTGTGAACAACACTTCCTGGAGCTGGCCACCAGCCAAAGCTTAGAAATGAATTCTTTATGAGACAAAGAACAATCCACACCATTTCTGAAGTTACTGGAGTAGAAAGCTTTTCTGTAAGAGCCTCAAACTTGGATGACACTTAGACTCCTTTGTATTCCTAGTACATGTGGGAATCAAATGACACCCCCGAAAGTATTTCCAGTTGCACAGCAGACGCTGCAAGGTGTCGAGGAGCCAAGGACACTATCTTGCTAAAACCAATCTGCTCTAATCAAAAGTCCATTTCCTTTAAAAAATAAAAAAAAATACCACCAACTAACTCCTCAAAAGACAGGACAGGCAAGACTAAATGTGGTAATGAAAGACAAAGAAAACTAATAATTTTGTCTCTCCAAAAACATAACAGTCTAGCAAGCAAGAAGAGACAAGTATCTGTGAAGAATGCTTTAAAATCTTATATAATAAAAGCCTAATATGCAAATCGACTGAACAGCAGAACAACTGGTGGAACAACTGGTCACTATGATGCACACTGACCACCAGTGGGCAGATGCTCAATGCAGGAGCTACCCCAGCCCACAGGCCCCAGGCCAGCCAAGTCGGATGCCAGCAGGGCCCCTGATCACCCTGCCAGCCTCCCCACAAATTGGCCCTGATTTGCAGGCCAGGCCTACGTATTCTACCTATGCATGAATTTCATGCACTGGGCCTCTAGTAAAAAATAAAAAAGCAGTGGTTTGGAGGGATATACTACAGAGTTTTTATAGGAAAGGGTGGAGCTGTTAAAACATAATTAAAAACAAAGAGAACATTCCAGATGTTGAAAAATGAATGAGATGCAGGCTCAGAAGCAGAAGTAAGCCAGATGTGTTGTGGGTCATGCCTGGCGGGAGTGAAAATATCAATGGTTGGAGATGAAGCAAATAAAACTGGCTAAATTACTCAGGGTATCGTAAGGTGGTGTTAACAAGAGTTTTGAAGAAAATCATCAGTTCAGTCTGCTTGGTCAGAAATCAAGAGAATTGTAATTATTATCATAATCATGTCCTGCAAACTAATTCCGCTAACTTTCCACTAAACAGTACATCCAGGGCTTTTGAAAGACCCCCAGCAGATGGGCCCCTTAGAGATAAGCTGATGTAGCGCATGTGTTTAGAAGAGAGAAGCAAAGGCCGAAGGAGGAGCGACACCTGCTCAGTGTCACACATTCATGGCAGAACGTGAAAGGTCTCCTTTTCCAAACCAGGCAATGGCTTCCCACTGCAGCGGCTCCTCGCTGTGAAGTCACGGGAAGGAAGCATAGCCAGGCCAGGGGCGCCCATGAGCCCAGGATGCTGACCCAAAGGACCATTTAGGAACAGCCTCTGCTGCTGTAAGTATTCAGGAGCAATTGAGCAGCTACTGCGGGGTGCTGAACGAGGTGCAAAGAGCCAGCAGACCTCGTCCAGGGGAATTAAAATGCTAGGAAAAGCTTGGAAAGGGAGCCTTGCTGAAATCCAGTCAGTTACTCCAGCTGCTGAAGGATCTGTGCGCACGCAGTGGTGCCAGAGGAATCTGAAGGCCTCCTGCAGTTAGCTGGGGACGGGGAAGTGGCTCCTGCCATCTTCTTAGCAAGCATTACTAAGTGAGACGCCATTATTTCCACTGAGGCTCGAACAGAAATGAAACAGAGACCCACAGGGAAATGACAGGCTGCTCAGACCCAAGGACAGAAGTCGTTGTTTTAAGAGAAATAATATGTTCACCTTAATGTCAAGGACAGAACATTATGAAGAAAAAAGGTCGTGTTAAGACTTATCTTGACACGTTACTGTGGCAGATAAAGGCAAGGCAACAAGGAGTGTTATGCAGAGGGGCTGAAACCATTTTTATGGCATGAATAATGGGGCTGAAGTGGAATGTGAAGAAAAGGTTTTAAATATCAGGCCACAGAGTTTGGTAGATAGAATGTCTGAGTAACCCCTGGGGAGGAAGCTGCATTCCAAGGGGTGGGGTTGGCAGAACTATGGGACAAGAAGGACTGCTTTTCATAGTCACCTCACCCAAACTCCCAGATGAAAATATAAAAATTCAGAGAGTGCATATAAACATCCCATTGAAACATGACCCGAAGGAAAGAGGCTCGGCTTCTTAACAAGGCGAGATGAACTAAGTGAGGTAGATGGGCTCCCTGGCTCCAGCCACACAGCGATAGGATTGGCAAGGGTCAGAAATGATAGACACTCTGGAGCCAGGGCTGGCCAGTTTAACTAAGATGGTTCAGTATCAATTTGGCTACCATGTTGTAGACACAGCTTTGGTTAATTATCTAGATGTTTAGGCTACATGAGGTCAAATATTTGGAAAATTTTAAATGTCAAAATAATTTTATTTAAGTTCTGCCTAAATGCTTTGGCATCATTGTCCTTAGAGTCAAGAAAGAAAGGTATGAAGAATGTAAATTTATAGTGAAAAAGTAAAAGTATGCTTCTATTCTTTTTAAACATGATGCTATGTTATGAGCTAAAGTTATGGCTATCTGTTTACAAAAAGAAGGAGGGGGAGGGGAGGGAGAGGAAAAGGGAAGGGAAGGGGAGGATTAGAATTATTGAAATATTTAAGGCATTATGTAAGAAATCTCCTTAAAGTTACCTTAACCCAATCTCATCTATCTGATTTACCAGAAATAGCCATATTGAGGGCTATTTGTTCATGTACCATTGAACAAATACATGATCCAGAAGAGAAAATTCCAGTTTTATTCTGTGTGAGAAGTGATTCAGAGCTTAGAATTTGAAGTCAAATAGACTTTATATTATATTGTTATTATTTGTCCAAAGACAAATTGCTTAACTTCTCTGAACTTCAGTCTATACATCATTATAGTAAAAGGGGATAGAGGGAAATACCAAAGCTTTATAAGATTATTATGAGCATTAATTGAAATCACATATATAGAGCATGTAATTGAGTAACAGTAGGCACTCAGCAAATATTAGTTGTGACATAAATAAAATTGGAGTAAATTGGGTACAGGGATTAAGACTTCCAGATAGAATTTGTGTGTGTTTGCTTTAACTGAGTATTGCACAGAAATGCTTCCATCTCATAGAGCACTGAGCTCCATAACCTCTAAAAACTACTCAAATTAAATTAGAGGCCTGATGCATGAAATTCGTGCAAGGGGCTCAACCCTCACAGCCCCGGCTGCCTTGGCCCTGGCAGCCCTGGCTTCATCCAGGTCATCCAGATGATCATTCTGCTATTCGGCTGTCTGGTCAATTTGCATGTTATGCTTTTATTATTATAGACTAAAGGCCCAGTGCACAAAATTTGTGCACGGGGTGAGGGGGGTGTTCCTCAGCACAGCTGGCATCCTCTCCAATCTGGGATCCCTCAAGGGATGTCAGACATCCCTCTCACAATCCAGGACTGCTGGCTTTCAACCACTCACCTACCTGCCTGTCTAATTGCCCCTAACCACTTCTGCCTGCCAGCTTGATCACTCCCTAACTTCCCTCCCTTGCCACCCTGGTCACCCCCCAACTGTCCTCCCCTGCAGGCCATCTTTGACTACAGGGGAGCGGCCATCTTGTGTATTGGAGTGATGGTCAATTTGCATATTACCTCTTTATTATATAGGATGGCTGAAGTTACTTCCTTTCCTAACAGTTGTTCAATAATCATTATTTTGTTATGAGAAGACACCCAACAAGTGCTGAACCAAGTGTGGGACCATCAGGATTGACAGTGAAGAAGGAACCAATGAAGAGTGTTCATTGCACACAGGTCAGCAAATACACAGTAAAAACGCATTAGATACATTTGTATCTGCTCACAAAATGAGGACTCTGCTTGGCAATGTGCATGCTTTATCTCACTAAGTCTCATAACCCTGAGGTTGGTACCCATAATATCCCATTTCAATGAAAAGGAAGGTTAGGCTTAAAGAGAGTTAAAAGTTTACCTGATGTTACATATAGTTAGAAAGTGGCATAGACCTAGGTGATCAAACCCATATTTAACCATTTCACTACCTGTTCATCATGCACCCTCCTTCAGTCTTTTAAGAGAATAAATGAAGAGACTGATAACAGCAGAGTGTAAGGAAGCCACACGCAACTGCTCTCAGGAACAAACTGGATTTACCAGGCAATTAACCTGAATAGCTAACTGAAAACTAGCTGAACGTAAGTCTCATAACCAAAAATAAAAAAGCTGCGAGGGTCCCTGTGCAGAGTCACTCTTCCACACCCACAAATGCTGTCTTTCTTGGGTCAAGTACTCCCCTCCATACAGCATCAGCCTGGGAGAATGCAATTGCCCCACCCTCTTTTTCCCCCTGTCCACCACCCTGCCAAACACATGCCCTGTGGAGGAGTCAACTGTCTAGGATCATGATAGAGACTTTCTTGGAGGGTTCTAGGAGGAGAACTCAGTAGGTGTCAGAACCGAGTTGTGTGGACCTGGGGTAGGAGCCTTATCCCCAACCTGACCTGTGCCTTACCCTCACTAGCTCCTCCCTCTGATTCCCAGTGGCCCTGGCCTACAGAGCTCATACACTGCACAATTGTCAGCTTCTGTGACCAGCCTGGCAGACCTATCAGAATTTCTAGGAAGGCTCTTGAGGAGGTAAAGGAAGAATTGAGAAGAGATTGGGTTGTTGGCTCAAGAGAGAAAAACATTTTTCCTTTCCATGTCTAACTGATGCCACTATTCATATGCAGAGCTCTCCCTTCACATAGCCAAATCCTAGTCTCTCTTGGCCTGGTGAACTCTGCTGGACTCACCCTGATGACTCCAGCAGACCCGGGTTTACCACAAAAGTCTGCAGGCACCCAGTGGGTTTGAATGGCCTAGGTGAAGCCTGGGACTTTTGCTGAGTGGCCTCAGAACCAGCACAAGTTTAAGTCTGTGTCACTCTGGTGAATAGCACTCACCCCTAAATGGTAATGACCTGAGGACCTACATCACACAACTTGCATACCCCCAGAGGTTATTTCAGTGACTGAAACTAACAGATAGATGGCAGGGAGAGGCAGACCTCAGGATGTGTTGGCCATTAGCTGCTTTGCTGCTGTGCTCAGTGCTGGAGAAAGATGACCTGTGTGCATAGCCTGGCCCTTCCCCCACACTCAGGCTGAGCAGATGCTGCCAACAATGTGTATTTTTGTACCTCCAAACCGATATCTTAGCACCAGCCACAGGCAGTGTCTGGTATAGACCTGTGCTGGTGTCCCTCTCAAGAGGCCCCAGAACCTACACATCCTGTGTCAAACTTTAGAAAACATCAGAGCATGACTGAATGAGCTCCACAAGCAGCAGATCCAAAGGGACCAGACCCTGCTGGAGATAATGCTGCTCTATGGGATCAGCACCCATACAGCAGCTCATACACTGCAAATGTGGTTGATTTTCACTGTCAGCGGCAAATGGGTCAACGGCAATTAAGGCTCAACTATAAGAGAAGGGCTTACATTACCCCCATAAGAAACATTACTGGAGCACCTTGCTCTGGTGATAAGGGAGACTGTGCTACTGAGCCCCGCAGATCACCTGCAATACAAGGGCACCCTACCAAGACTGGGACACATAGCAGATCTACCTAATACCCAGAAACAAATACAGCGAGACAGCCAAAATTGAGAGTCAAAGAAACATGCCCCAAGTGAAAAAGCAGAAATCCCCAGAAAAAAATGCCAAAACCGGTTTGGCTCAGTGGATAGAGGGTTGGCCTGCGGACTGAAAGGTCCCAGGTTCGATTCTGGTCAAGGGCATGTACCTTGGTTGTGGGCACATCCCCAATAGGGGGTGTGCAAGAGGCAGCTGATCAATGATTCTCTGTCATCGATGTTTCTAACTCTCCATCCCTCTCTCTTCCTCTCTGTGAAAAATCAATAAAATATATTTTAAAAAAGAAAAAGAAAAAAGAAATCCCCAGAAAAAGAACTAAAAGAAATGGAAAAAAGCAATCAACCAAATACAGAGTTCAAGCAATGGTTATAAGAATGCTCAAAGAACTTAAGGGAAGAACAGATAAACTCAGTGAGAACTTTAAAAATAAGTGTAAATCATAAAAAGGGATATAGAAGGCATAAAAAGAATCTGAAATGAAGAATACACAGGAAGAAGTCAACAATAGGCTGAAGCAGAGTGTCAATCAGCAACTTGGAAGACAATGTAGCATAAAACACCCAATTAAAGCAGCAAAAAGAGTTTTATAATATTTAATGAAGATAACTTTAGAAACATCTGGGACAACATCAAGTATGGCAACATCTGCATAATAGGGATATCAGAAGAAAAAAAGCAAAAGCAAGAGGCTGAGAATCCATATGAACAAATAATAACTGAAAACGTTCCTAACCTGGTGAAGGAAAAAGACACACAAGTTCAAGAAACATAAGAGTCCCCCAAAAAATAAACCCAAAGAGACCCACACCAAGACACATCATAAGGTAAAGGTAAAGACAAATAAAATATCTTAAAAGTAGCAAAAGAAATGCAGTTAGTTGCCTAAAAGAGAGATCCCATTAGACTATCAGCTGATTTCTCAACAGAAACATTTCAGGCAAGATATTCCAAATCACTGATTTCATTCTCAGTTTTTCCTACTTTACTGCTGATTCCCTGTAAATTATTTTTCATTTCAGTTCATTATCCTTTATTTCTGACATGACCATTTTTATGTTGTTGATGTTCTCATTAAATTCATTGAGCAGCCTTATAACCAGTGTTTTCAACTCTGCATCTGGTAGATTTCTTGTCTTCATTTTGTTTAGTTCTTTTCCTGGAGTTTTGTTCTGTTCATTCATTTGGGACATGTTTCATTCTCTCCTCATTTTGGCATCCCCCTGTGTTTGTTTCTATGCATTAGGTAGAGCTGCTAAGTCTCCTGAGCATGCTAGAATAACTTTATGTAGTAGGGTTATTGTTTTTTTGGGTCCAGTGGGACAGTCTTTCCCATCACACAAACTGAGCACTCCAGGTGCACCCCTCTGTGTGGGCTGTTATACTATCCTATTGTAGGAGAGTCTTGATTGCAAGTTGATAGACTGCAAGGACTGGCTGCCACCACTCACCACCAGGTGAGATCAACTGTGCAGAGGTCCATCCCACAGAGAAGGACTTACTCCAGCAGGGCTCTGGTACCCACTTAGTTTTCCTCTTGAGTGTATCACTTATGGGGTAGTTGGTTTGTGCTTCCACATGGTGTGAAGCTTTTCACTGGGTGCACTGGCTCTGGGGCCTCACAGGAGGTGCAGACCAAGGTCAGCCACCACCTGTGTTCTGCTTGGGGCCACCCAGCAAGATCTACAAAGCGATCTGCAGATGGCTGCTACTTATGACTGGCTTGGAAATGCCCAAGCAAGGCCAAGCTGTGAACCAAGGCAGGCCATGACTAATGCCAGGTCTAGGGCTACTTAGCGAAAGATACAGTGCATGCTGAGGCCAGATTCTGCTAGTTTGAGATAATTCTGGAAAGTCTGAATCATGAGTTGAGACAGAGCATTCCTATTGAAAAGCCATTGGAAACAACTTGGGTGGCCCCATGATTGGGTGGAATTGGGTCTCAGGGAATAACCAGGTATGGCAACAGTGTAAGCCAGGTTGATGGAAACTCAGATATGATGCTTGCCTGCCAGCTCTCTGGGGCATGTGGTCCTCAGAAAATGAACAATGACATTTGCCAATGCTTTTTTTTTTTTTGTCCTGATGTCAGAGCCTTTCAAGCTGCTGCCTCAAGGGTGGAGCTCAGAGGGAGTTAGTCTGAGTGAGTCCTTAAGGGCCCTTTAAGAGGAACTGTGTAGGATTCCAGAATCTCTCTCAGTCACAATCCCTTATTTTGACAGCCAGCAGTTAGGGGGACTTCTCTTCCTGGTGCTAGAACCCAGGGGTGGGAGCCTGCAGTGGGACTGGGACCCTTTGTTCCTGGTGGACTGAAATGTCCCTCCTGTTTTTTATCTGCCACACTTGGCTGCGGGATCAGCCCTTTCTGCTTCTCTGATGGCTTCATCTTTACATCCCTCGTTGTAGAACTTCCATTCAGCTGGATTTCAGGTGGTTCTGAATGATGGGTTTTGGTTTTGGGTTTTGAAGTTAGGTTTTCATTTGATGTGTTGTGTAAGGATGTGAGTACTCCATTTATTTCCACTGTCATCTCCAGTGAAAGCCACTCGGACATTTCTCATAGCAATACTTTTTTAAAAATATATATTTTTTATTGATTTTTTACAGAGAGGAAGGGAGAGGGACAGAGAGCTAGAAACGTCGATGAGAGAGAAACACCCATCAGCTGCTTCCTGCACACCCCCTACTGGGGATGTGCCCACAACCAATGTACATGCCCTTGGCCAGAATCGAACCTGGGATCTTTCAGTCCCCAGGCTGACGCTCTATCCACTGAGCCAAACCAGTTTCGGCATCTTAGCAATACTTTTTCTGACATATCTCCTTGGGTAAGGTAAATAAAAATAAACAAATGGGACTGCATCAAACTACAAAGTATTTGCATAGGAGGAAACCATCAACAAAATGAAAAGACAACCTACTAAATGGGAAATGATATTTGCCAATGCTACAGCCTATAAAGCGTTCATATCCAAAACTTACAAAACAATCAGACAACAAAATAACCAAAAAAAGGGCACACATTCCAATTAAAAGTGGGCAGGGATTTAAGCAGGCATTTCTTTAAGTAGAACATATGAATGGCCAAAACATATATGAAAAGATACTCAAAGTTACTAATCATCAGAGAAATACAAATTAAAACCACAATGAAATATCACCTCACACTTGTCAAAATCATCAATAAGTCAACAAACAACAAGTGCTGGCAAGGATGTGAAGGAAAGGAACCCTGTGCACTGCTGGAGGGAATGCAGATTGGTGCAGCCACTATAGAAATCAGTATGAAGGGTCCTTAAAAATTAAAAATAGAACTTTGTGACCCAGTGAATCCAGTACTGGGAATTTGTTCAAATAAACTTAAATAACTAATTTGAAAGACTATATGCACCCCTGTGTGCACTGCAGCATTATTTATAAGTGCCCATCAATAAATGATTGCATAAAAATGTGGTGATACATGTATATGTTGGAATATTAGTTGACCATGAAAAAAGAATGAAACTTTACCATTATGACAGCCTGGATGAACTTAGAGAGTATTAAGCTTAGTGAAATAAGCTAGAGGAAAACAAGTGCCTTATGATTTCACTTATATGTGGAAACTAAAGAACAAAATAAATTAACAAAATAGAAACATACAGTTACAGAGTTCAGACTGAGGGTTGCCAGAAAAGAGTGGGATTCAGGAACTGAATCATGATCGTGAAGAGGTTAGGAAATACCAATCTGTAGTCACACAACAGTCATTGGATGTAAAGTACAGCAGAGAATATAGTCAATAATATTGTAATAGTGTGTGTGGTGCCAAGTGGGTACTTGAACTATCAGGGTCCACTTTGAGAATTATATGATTGTCTGACACTCTGCTGTACACCTGAACTAAACAAAACAAATAATGTAAACTCCAATTGAAAATAAATTTTAAATTAAAAGAAATAAAAGGTAAGATTACAAAAAAAGAGAAGAACATATTCTGAGTTTTTTGAAATAGAGACTTTTTCACATTCATAGTCCATTGCTTTATAAAATATCAAATTATTCTTATTTTATAATTATCATCCCAGGTACAACTGAAATAGTAGGCTTTGAGAATAAATTCAACTGATTCTTAGTGAACACAGTTTTTCTTAAAAGAATTGCATAGACTCGCTGGAAAGACACCTACTAGTTACTAGTGCTCCCATGTGGTGAGCATTGTTAACGAAGTCTGTTAGTAGAATAAGCATTCAGTAAGCCCAGCAGGTGAATTAAGTAGAGGTGTGTCAAAGAGCTCTTTGGTGTTAATGATGAGTGTTTATGAAACTGTTTACATATTACAACATCCTATCACATACATTACCAGGCATACACATGTATTACCCTTGGCCGGCTTCTTTTTTCCGATATTTACTAAAGGTAGCAACTACATGCAAACCAAATCGTAAATGTTTTTAATAGTTATTTCTCATTCTTTTTACTTTATGCTTTTTTTTTTTTTTTAGGTTTGAGGTGTCTTTAAAACTTAAATCTTTCACCAAACAATTTACCAGGAAATAAGAACGAAAATGGCCAAAAGAGAAAAGGTAATCGTGTAATAAAAATTAAGATCTGTATAAAGAATTGTGTGTTTAACTTCTTCAAATCAAGGAAGTCTCCAGGAGAGATGAATGAGCTCTCTGTTCCACTTGAGTAAACTAAAGATTTGAATACCTAGGAGAGAGTAAGAAGGAAAGCCAGTTTCTTAAAAGTGAATGGTATAAACAAAACCTGGGGAACTGCAGAGTGTGCTTTAAGGTATAGGCCATGCACAGGAGGGGGAGAGGACACGCAGAGAGAGAGTCCAGAGCCCGCTGCCCAGCATGGCCTGGAGCAGTTCTGGAGAGAGAGGGGAGCTCGAAGGCCCGTTCTCGGAGGAAGATGAGCGACTCTCCACAAGCCACCTACATGGATTTCACGGCATTTGGATTTTCCGAAGCAAACTGGGAGAGATTTACATTTTCTCAATCTGGTGGTTTTATGTTTTTGAAACCAAAGCCTCCACAACAGGAATGCAGAATTGCTAAGCAGATGGGGCCACCCACACAAGGCCTGCAGCCTCCAGCCAGGCGTTTAGTCTGGTCAGGTTTTGGGCACAAGACAATCGGGCTTCCCCAGCGAAGTAATACAATATAGATATTTTTGTTCTCCAAAGCTTGTTTTTGTAGTGATCCAGCTTTCCAATAATCAAAGGTTTTTCAGACAGTATTATTTGGGTTTGCTTTTGGCATGGTTTCCCAGTGGACTATGTGGATGGAATATCTTTCTCTTTATGGGATATTTTAGAATTTGGTTGGCTACAAATATGAACTCTACAGTTAATCTACAGGGTGGCATTGGTGCCAAGGATTAAATATTTACTGGTAAAATACACAGTGACAAGAAGAATTTCTAAACAGGTGATAAATCATATGGTTTGTGCTCTGGATTAAGTATTTTTACCAGAGAAAACATGAAACTGAGACCAAGGAAAAAGTTAACCCATTGTTGTGGGTGCCTGAGGCAGAACTTATGAAGATCACCAGGAATTTCCTTTTTTTAAAAAAAAAAAGAAAGTAAATGACAGAGATTTTATTTAATCTTTGCAATGATTCATTTGTTGAGTGAAATAAAGAATGCTAACATCCCACGCTGCCCTCAGCCAGGGTTAATCAATTCTTCCTCAGGCCTCTCCCTGCCACGCTTCCCCCCACCTGTCTGTCCACGATTGGAAAGAGCAACACCCTAAGGACATGGAAAAAAGGGAGCCCTAGTCACTGCCGGTGGGAATGCAGGCTGGTACAGCCCCTATGGAGAACAGTGTGCAGTTTCCTCAGAAAAGTAAATGTGGAACTGCCATTTGTCCCAGTGATCACACGTCTAGGACTATATCCTAACAAACCTGAAGCACCAACCAGAAAGAATGTATGTACCCTATGCTCATAGCAACACAATTTACCATAGCTAAGATCTGGAAACAGCCCAAGTGCCCAGCAGCAGATGAGTTGATAAAAGGCTGTGGTACATTTATACTATGGAATACTATGCAGTGATAAAAAAAGAAGGATCTCTTACCCTTTGAGACAGCATGAAGGGACCTGGAGAGTATCATGCTAAATGGAATAAGCCAGTCAAAGACAAGTATCACATGATCTCACTCATATGTAGAAACTAATGAACAAAATAAACTGATGGACAGAGTGGATCCAGAGACATGAAAGCATAGAACAGACTGTGGAGTCTCAGAGGGAAGATGTGAAGGGAGGGTGAGAGGTGGAGATAATCAGCCAAGGACCTTGTATGCATATATGCATGGCCCATGAACTCAAACAGTGGGCAGAGAGGGCCTGGGGCAGGGTAGGGGTGAGCTACAGAGAGTCGGTGGGGAGGGGGGGAGAAGGGGAACATATGTAATACTTTCAACAATAAAGAATATTTTTAAGTGAAGAAAAAAGACTCTGCAATTTTCTAAACCTAAACACATACACATACAGAGAGAGAGCATATGCCCTACAGCTAGTCTATCTAGGTCTAAATCCTGCCAATTCGTGTGTTATTTAACTTCTCCAATCTTCCATTTACTCATCCACAAAGTGAATATAACAGCAGTAGGACAGCATTGGTTTCTACACAGGTTAAATTAATGTATATGTGCCAGTCCACTAACATGCGGATATTTTTAATTGGCTCAAGCAGTTCGAACCCGCCATTCTTCCAGGGTCAGCTGGCAGTGGGGAATTCACACATTGGGTCCAATTTCAGTTACAGGCCAGTTTGGGGCTGTGGGTGGTGGCCACGTCCTACTCCTCCTGCACTGGGGCAGGGCCCGTGGTGTGTGTGAGTGCACACAGAATCACTGAGAGCACAGCTAGAAAATAGCCATCTCCACGTTATTGCTTTCATTTTCTTTAATTACTCATTATTACCCATTTTTCAAACCCTAACATAATTCTTTAATAACCTGTCTTTCATCAGTGCAAATCTAAGTGTACATGGCCTCTAAGGCCTTACTCTCTGATTTAATATCTAATTTCTTACTATACACTATTTTAAATTGTTTTATGATTTTCCTAATACACCATTCTGAGAGAGAAAGTGAAGACTATACTTTCAGGGATCATTTCTATAGTTCGTTACTGAGAGAGAAAGTGAGATGAAATTTTTTTTTAATCTCTTTCAGCTGCATCCACCTTTAGACAAAGAATACACCAATAGTATGTGCCCACTGTTTCGCATTTAGGGACAGCCTGCTAGGTGCATTCTGATAAAAACCAAACCCAGCTCCCCATCCTGGAGCACGAGAGAGGTGGGTGCAAAGTGTAAGCATGTCCCATGTGTTGGCTAACATTTGGTCTGAATAGATCTGGTCTTGACAAAGTGTTATTTAAGATGAATGGATGGATGGATTGGCCAACAGGAAACGTGGAGAGAAAAAAGATCTGCAGAACAAAAACAGAGAAGTTAGCCTCTGGAAATGATTTACTACACAAAGCAGAAGCAACTTTTAGACCACACCTGTTTCACATTATTTGCAAGACATAGTAAAAGACTATGAAGGAGGATGCATTGAACTGAAAATCCAACAGGCAAGATGGTGATTAGGGATATTGAGTCAAGATAATGATTGTGGTAGAGAATTGGGTGTTGGGGGTGAGGGGAGAGAAGGTGGGGGGCGGGAGAGAGGAGAGAGAGAGACTGATACTGTGATATCACTCTGCATGTTAATGCTATTTCCATTAACACAGCATTCGGGAGAGCAGCTAAGTGATTTTCTGCAGTTGAGACTTATGTCCCTAATCAGACTCAGTTATGCAACATAACTTGGGTGCATGTTTTTCATCTACTTGGGTGCATGAAGAACATGCACCTGGTGGAGGTAAAGGAAAGCGATTGGGAAGAGGGGGTGAAGGTCAGTGCTTTGTCTGGGTGCACAGACATAATACGAATGGCTCCCTTCTGTTCCCTTAACCATTTCAAAGACAAGGAACTCTAAGCAGAATCTCAGGATCACAGATCAGGATCTCGGCCGTTTTAGACACACCCGGATTCAGGATATGGAGGCCTTCTTTTAAGTCAAATTCAAAAGGAACTTTTCTCAGGTAGCAAAAGATGGGGATTCAGTAGGTTTGGCAAATGGAACTATTCTGCTAATCATACTTTCCCCTGAAATCCTCTACTGGTTTTCCCAATAAGTGAAGGCAAGACAAAGACTAGCAGCAAGATCTCTCATAAAAATCCTGGGAGGACAGTCACCAGGGCCTGAAGTTTAGTCTCTTCTTTTCTGCTGCGTCCTTAAGTGATTCTGTCCAAACCAGAAGCTTCCGAAGCTTCACCAGCGCCTGAGAAGGTCCAGCATGAGCCTCACCTCCCCCAACAAACGGAAACACGGACCGTTCACCGCACTTCTACGTCCCAAAGCAGGTCTCAATGTGACAGATTTTAATGTTGAACTGTTAAAAGATGTTTTAAAATTCACAGTGAACGTCTAAGTGAGGGGAGTAGTTATGACAATGTGCTGGCTCCATGCCCATCCCATTCAACTCCTCTTGCAAGTTAAATTCCTATAAATGTCCCATTTCATGCCTTGATTTCCTGGGTTCTTTTATACATCTTGCATATCCAGCATGTCTACTCATTTCTGTTTGACCATGATGATACATATTTCAAACAGTTTTGCCCAAAGGAATAGCCCATGGTCCACAGAACACAAGCCTGAAGATGAGGATGGACATGTGACTTGCGTTGGAGGACACGCAGGCACTGAAATCACATCATCGGAGAGCAAACACCAAGTTACTGACTTTAACTGGCAAATGGAATCTGACAGCCTTCGGCAGAGTTTTCACTGGCACATTGGGAGAAATGCCAGCTTAGAGGCTGACAGAGTCTTAGTGAGGGGTTGCCCACATCTTAAGTAAATAAACAGGGACCCTCCTTACCTGAGAATGCTATTCCTTAAGAGGAAGTATGACTCAATGGAAAGACAAACACTGCAATTCGAAGCAGGAGTATCCTGTGCATTGATATTAAACCACAGGACACGAAGCAGGAAAAGGAGCGGAGAGGAAGCCGCCCTGTGGCTTCTTGGGGCCACACCACTGTCACTCAGGCAGAGTCACAGGCTCTTCCCTCAGACCCTGGGGCCCCTCACCATTGGCTGCTGCCTGGTGAACCCCTCATCCACCTTCCAACAGCCTCTCCTCCATGGGGCCTGGTCCAGCTCCCTCGCCCTCTGTCACGGCCAGAATGTCTGATCCCCCTAGTTCACCGCAGGACACAGCGCCCTGGATTCAACATACATGTACCAGGCTTCCCACCCAGGCTCCCCGACCTGGGCAGTTTACTCACCTCGCCTCCTCTTATTTGGGTGTAGCAATAACCGCCTCCTTGCCTGTGAAGAATAAGAAGACAATCTAGTCCAAGGCTGTTTGGGGGGGCGGGGGGGGGGGGCGCGCGAAATAATCAAGCAATACATAGTGGGCATTTTGTGCATAACACAAAGTAGGCACTTTAAATATTTTCTCCATTTATATAAATGGATATGTATCATGCTTCACACTTTTCAAAGCACTTCCGTACGTGTGGTCTCATTGCACTTCCTAAAGGCAAGGGAGTCAGAGCTGCTCCTGGAGGAAACACCTGCCTCCATCTCCAGAATAGTTGCCAATCCTGGGACACGTCAGAGCTCGAGAATGACCACACTCCAGGCTGGACCACATCAATCACTGCTGGTGAGATCATTCGAAGAAACCACTCAGGAGTGGAGAACACGGTTCCTTCAGTAAGTGGTACTCTGCTTCCCTCGTCGGTACAGACATTCCAGAGGCTGCCCTGGCCCAGTCCTTCCTCTTCAACTGGAGCTCCAATTCCTGCTGACAATGTCCATGAGTCACATCATATATAGACAGCACTGACGGAGCATCCCAGCCCTGAGCTCTAGGTCTGTCTCCGCCATTAGTAACTGTGGGCAAATCTGTCCATCGCTCTTAGTCTGAGGTTCAATATCTATAGAACTAGGGGACCAGTGCACAAAGATTCATGCATGGGGGGTGGGTCCCTCAGCCCGACCTGCACCCTCTCCAATCTGGGAGCCCTCAGGGGAGCCCTCTCCAATCTGGGAGTTTCTGTCTGTCTTTGCAATCATATGAGCGAATTGTCTGAGACCCCAACTCAGTTTGCTTTGGTGTTCACAGAATTATAGAAGTCTTTTTTTTTTTTCTCCATTGGTGGAGATTTCCTAGAAGTTGCAGAATATTTTTCCTTGACATTCTGACTTTACTTGTGTCTCTCGCCTTTGCTTTCCTTCCATCCCCCACCACAACAGCAACTTGCTCCAGGCTCACTTTGCTCTAGTGTCTAGGGCACATGTGTCAAACACAAGGCCCGCGGACCAAATCCAGCCTGCCAGGCCTTGCAATGTGGCCCGCACCGCGCTGTCATCACTGCACTCCGCTGTCAGTTTATGACATTGTCAGTTTATGACTGTTCAGTAAACCATTCGGCCCGCGATTTAGGCTGGATTTTAGATTTTGGCCCCTTCTCTGATTGAGTTCGACATCCCTAGTCTAGGAGATCCTGCAATGCATCTGCCACCAAAACTATGATTCCCAGAATTCCTGGTGCTCCCCGTGCTCTTGGTTTCACTTCAGGTCCAGGGGCTGCACAAACAAAAAGGACTGTGAACTCCAGCCACCCCCAGGCCGGGCTGACAGGACCAGACATTCCAGTGGTCTCCCCAGGACTCCAGCTGCTTAGTGCTGGCACGCATGTGCTGGCCACAGGCTCGAAGCTAGCAGGGTCCCAGGGATGCCCACCAAATTGCCCCAGGCAGCTCAGTGCCTGGGTGTGCGGGCTGCCCACAGGCCCACCATTGTTGTGGGGTTAATTTGCATACTCACTCCTGATTGGCTGTGAGCATCATGGAGGTATGGTCAATTTACATATTTACCTATTATTAGTATAGATGGGGATGAGGTTACCCTGTTCTGCTTACTTCACTGGGTTGTCAAGGCACGATGAGGTTTTGTAAACTACAAAACAAATATAAAGCTGTATTCTCCCCCACTTTCCAGGCCAAAGATCATTTCTCTTGGCATAGAGGTTAAAACTGTGGTTAGACCAGCCTCTTCCAGGTGCTAAATACAGACACTCTAACACCTGCCAGGTTCTCTGAGTACGTCCTGAGCCTTTTTGCTTTTGACCTGCCTCCAGGCTCCTTCTTGTTGATTTCCTGAGATTCTCCACCCACCACTGACGGTTCATGCTGCTCCTCTGATACTTATGCAGCAGGGTAGGCCTCGGACCCCCGGTGTACACTAGCCACACAGTCAAACAAGTCTTTCTTCAGTCCGACTTTGACCCATGCCCTTTTATTCTCTTTTCTATTAGTCAATGCTAAGTCACAATGACAAAATCCAAAAGCAAAGCCTGGGTACAATGTGCACAAATTCACTGCACAGATGTGGAAACTGAGGCCCAGATAGGTCATGCCACTTGCCAATGCTATGGCTATTTGCCTGTGTCTTCAACTATCTTAAAAGGAACAGAATATTCTCTTCCTGACTCTCTGCCTACCACCTGGCATATATTATCCGCTCAGCACACAATGGATGCCATGTCAATATCAGTGAATGCTCACTTCCAAAGAGGAACATTTTAAACCAAAGAGCAAAAAATCCCAAGGCAGGTTATGGTTCTCTCCAAATCTGCTATCTTTAGAACCCACAAGCCACTCCCAGAGAGGTGGTGATTCTGCAGGAACTACCAGTGAACTGGGTGGTTTGTCACTTCAGATCTCAGTGCCCCACATGGAGATCTGAACCCAAAGCTATGGAAGTATAAATACAGCACTCACCAGCCTTCGTGATGTTGCCTTTCTAGATTAGTGACCTATTGACTCTATGTGAGAAAGAAGACACCTAGATGGGGTTGTGTGCCCTTGGGCAAATTCATTAACAGTGCTCAGTAGGTACCCTTCTATAGCACCTACTATGTGCTGGGCACTGTTAATGACCTTGCCTAAGGGCATACACCTGCAGGAGCCATCAATCAAGCAAACCCCAAGGCCCGGCACCCTGACTCCATGTTAGACAGCTTTTTATGCCTAGAAACCCAGATATCAAGGGCTTTCAGATCATCTGTATCCTTGAAATTTCTCTTCCTTTTCAAACCCCACTTCATTGGTCAGAACAATATGATAAAACACACACACCCACCCACACTCACTCACTCACACACAGTCAAGCCAATCTTCAGCTTCTGAGCTGAGTAGAGGTCTTTGTGTTGCAGTTCTCACGCGGTGCCAGTTGCTGGCTGTTTCAGTGTGTTCTTGAGTTATGCTCAGGTTTCTCCTGTGGCTCCGTTTCTCGCTCGGCTCACAGGAGGCCCGGCGCCCGGCCCAATTGATCTGGGGAAGCACTCGCTGCAGCCGCAGTGGCTAATTAATTGGATCTTGCACCTGGGTTTTATCCAAGCTGAATAACTCCGGCTTTGTCTATTCTCAGAGTCCACTGACTGCTGGGAGCTGGGAGCCAGAAGGCGCAGAGGAGAGAGGAAGGCCTTTCTGGAAGCACTCGGATATTCCAAGAAAGGCTCTTCTGAAAAAATGGTCAGTGCAGAGGTTTACTGGTGTGAGAGCCAGAAAACACAGAAGGAACCACAGAGGTGTCCTAGCAGAAGCGTTGAGACTAAGATGTGTGCGAGCAGAGAAACAGGACACCCTATGAGAAGCCACAGGACACAAAGGAAACATGGCTGAAATACATACAAATATGTGCATGAGATCTCTCTCTGTCCACCAGGAATGAAATCAGACCACGCGCAGGGGTCTTCAAACTACGGCCCGCGGGCCACATGCGGCCTGCAGAGGAGTCTGATCCTGCCTGCCAGGTTTTTTGGGAAGTGAGCGCAGCCGAGGTGTTACAGTAGGGATTAGTAGTTCATATAGTCTGGCCCTCCAGCTCTCTGAGGGACCATGATCTGGCCCACACTTTAAAAAGTTTGAGGACCCCTGAGCTAGAGTGTGGAGCCAGAGCAGATGAACCAGCAGCTATTCCATCTCCTGGTATGGCTTTCTGGACTCTGCAGTTTGAACAACCCATTTAATCCCAACAGGGAAGAAAGCAAAGGAGACGCCAATCTCAGAGTCAGGACAATAACTCCCGCTCTCTTCCAGCGCATGCCTCTGAGACAGCCATTGTCTTACACTCTGACTTCACCACACACCCTCCCAGCTGTCTCCCCATAAGCATATGGAGTCCCTCTGTCATCTTTTCTTTCCATCGCAGTTTCTGCTGGGTCCTATGCTCCAGAAAGCTGGCACTGGGGATGCAAAGTGCTATTGGTGCTATTGGTGGTCAGTTTCCTCTCATCCCAGTTGGGAGTCATGGGCCTTCCCCATCCCTGTGGCTGACCTGACCTCACCCAATCAACAGGAAACATCTCAAGCAGGTTTCAAATTGGAATCTCAAGGAAAAGATGCAATGATACTGATGAGAAGGCCACACAAATAGGGGGGGTCGGGGGGGGAATGGAAACAGAAACTGTGATGCAAACCTACTGAAAATGGGATCAGAGTCTGGGAAAGATGGGCAAGAAAAACCGAGAGCTTTGACTAAGATGCAGAAGCAGAGGGAGGAATGAAAGTCCCCTCTCCAAAAGGCCACTAAAGCACAGAGAAGACTCTAAAAGACCGGAACTGCAGCCAAGAACATGGTCAGGAGGCTCACAGCCGGAGACACCACTGTCACACAGCAGGCTCTTCTCTGGAAAATGTGTCCCTCCTAGAAATATTCTGCAGTTTAAGTGGCATCATAACATTAGCACTTCTATAGCACCTACTATGAGCTGGGCACTGTTAATGAACTTGCCCAAGGGCACACACCTAGGAAGTGGCAAAGTGGTGATTTGAACCCAGAAAGGCTGTCCTCAGCCTGTGTTCTCATCTACACACCCCTCAGCCTGTTCACGAGCCACTCAGCCATGCCTGTAGGTGTGGTGCTGTGTTGTAGATGTCAGATGTCAGATGTTGTTGTTGCCGCTGTTGTTGTTGTTGTTGTTGTTGTTGCTGCTGCTGCTGCTGTTGTGGTGGTGGTGGAGGAGGTTACTCAGGGCAGAAGAACATCCTTGTCACTAGAGACGAGGGGAGGACAGGCAGTGCTGGGAGGCAGCACCGGAGCTGTTTTCTTGGGGGGTTCAGCCAGCACCCACCAGAGAGCACTTGCTGTTCTCTCCAGCTGTGTCTACGCGCATGCAAGTGTTCTTGGTTGAGCACCATCATTTCTTGTTTCCAAAGGCTGCAAAGACCTCTGAGTTCCCACAGAGATATAGATCCTCCTCACCCTCTCACTTTTCAAACAAGTACGACTTGTAGTACAGCATTAGAGAAGATATGTAAAATAACAGCAAAATTGATATCTCTTTTTTTTTTTTTTAATTATTGACTTCAGAGAGGAAGAGATTAAAAAAAAAAAAAATCAATGATGAGAGAGAAACATTGATCAGCTGCCTCCCGCATGCCCCACATTGGGGATCAAGCCCACAATCCGGGCATGTGCTATGACCAAAAATTGAACCGTGACCACCTGGTTCATAGGTCAACCATTGAGCCACACCAGCTGGCAACAAAACTGGTAAGCCTCTTGATGCCGAGGTAGCACTCTGCCCTTTAAATCTATAGCAAATACATACATCGGAGTTCTAGATTTCACAATTCCTTGTCCATTGTTGGCATAATTTCAGTTCTATTGGCCATTAAATGATTTAATTATTGATTTGACCAAAAAAATGGTTCCAACAATGATTCCTCACATGGAAGACAGTTATAGAACTTCATTAACAATTTCCTCCTAGTGGCCTGGGGGTAAGGGTGACAGGGGCCCAGATGGTGGCACTTAAACTTCAAGTCCTGGCCTCTGATGGCCCTGAGGTTTGGGTTCCCATTGGCCAATACTGAGACCCAGAAGCTCCCACTGAACTAGGGTTCAAGTGCTCCAGACAAGACATGAGACATTTATATCAGGGACCTCTTCCATCCCTCTCCCACCCTAAAATACCCTTTGCTTTAAGGTGGTTTTTTTTTTTTTTTTTTGAAAATCCAGAGAGTGTTCTCTGACTCTCCTGAATCACGTGGCCAGCAGCCGGCACCCTTCATTATTTGAGGTCTATGAGTCTCGTTAAATCTGAGGTGTCGCCGAGAGCTGGGTGTGAGAAAGGGAGGCTGTGGGGAGGACTGAAGGTCGCTGGCTTTCTTGAAAAACTTAATTCATTTCAGCTTTTCAAAATGGATGCCCCTGCTTCCTGCTGCATTGATTTTTTTTTTTTTCTTTCTTTCTTTCTTTGCAAGGAATGAGTGAAGGGCAAGCTCAGCCTGCAGATTTAACCCTTCCTAACAGCTGTTTAAATTCAAGATGCAGTTTGGTGGACAGACAGGAGCCTCCATATATCTGCACCTAAAGGAAACCCAGGGAGATGATGGAAGATGAAAGTGCCAACACATGCCTAAACCGGTTTGGCTCAGTGGTAGAGCGTCAGTCTGTGGACTGAAAGGTCCCAGGTTCGATTCCGGTCAAGGGCATGTACGTTGGTTGCGGGCACATTCCCGGTAGGGGGTGTGCAAGAGGCAGCTGGTCGGTGTTTCTCATTGACGTCTCTATCTCTCTCCCTTCCTCTCTGTAAAAAAATCAATAAAAATATTTTTTTTAAAAAGAAGAAGAAGAAGAAGAAGAAGAAGAAGAAAGAAAGAAAGAAAGAAAGAAAGAAAGAAAGAAAGAAAGAAAGAAAGAAAGAAAGAAAGAAAGAAAGTGCCAACCCCAGGAATTAGGCTGGCCATGTGGTGTCTGTCACCATCTGAGGAGGGCCCAGTTCCCCAAGGAAGTATTCATCCAAATAACGTGCTCCTGCTTTTCCTAGACTAGAGACCCACACCCTCCTCCTCCCGCCCCAGGAATAGTCATGGAGAGAGGTGTTCCGGGTTCCAGGTGAGGGGCTGAGTCCTGGACAGCAGGCCTCCAGCCCAGTGAGCACTGCCTCCTCAGGATGGAGCTGGAGCAGCTGGACAGCAGCCGCAGTCCCCCTGCGACCTGGAAGAGAAAACACTCATGGCTTCTCTGCTCCTGAGTGAGGCCAGCCTGTCTTCAGAGCTCATAATGCAAATGAAGCTCCGCCTCTGTCCCGCCCATGCTCAGGGGTCCCACAGACTAACCCGGAGGCCAGGGAACAAGATCAAGGGCGGTGCCTTGATGAAAGGGGGTGCAGACCTATTATAGTTCAGGGTGTGGCTGGGGACCGCGCCCTGTTTCTTTTTTACTCAGAACCTCCCATGCTTCAGATTCCTCAGCCCCTGCACCATGGACCAGCGGGTGGATTGGCTTGTGTTCCTCTGAGCTCCTCCCTTAAAAGAAGGCTGTGGGCATCACACTGAGGCAACACAAACCCGCCTGCACAGTGGGATGTGCACCCTGGGGAAAGGTTGTCGTGGGGGAAGATGGGGGCACGTACCCCCTCAGGCAGCAAAGCCCAGTGAGTTTAGATGTTTGCTCCCCATTCCTCTAACCATCCTCACCTTTCTTCAAACTATCCTATCTAACAAAAGAGTAATATGCAAATTAACCATCACTCCTCAACAAAGATGGCGGCTCCCATTGCCACAAGATGGCAGCGCCCAGTCCCCTCAGCCCCACTGCTGGAGTGTCTGGGTCTGTCCGCTGGAGAAGGGGATCCAGCCTTCCCGTTCCACCTGTGTTGCAGCCCCTGGGACCCTCAGTCCAGCGCAGACCAAGCAGTGGGCAAACAGAGCCCAGACAACAGGGCTTGGGGACTTCTTTCACAGGGTGACGGCTGTGAAGCCCCAGGCCCAGCAACAGAACCCGGACAGTAGAGCTTGGGGGTTTCCTTAGCGCAGCGGCAGCGGGGAAGCCCTGGGACCAGCAGATAGAGCCCAGACAGCAGGGCTTGGGGGCTTCCTCAGTGTGTTGGAGTTGACGAAGCCGCCAGGCATGGCAGACAAAGCACACTGCAGAGCATTGAAGTTTCCTTCACATGGCAGCAGCGGGCAGAGAGCAGACAGCAGGGCATGGGGGCTTTATCTCCATGGCTGCAGCGAAACCCCCAGGCCCTGCAGAAAGCAGAGAGCCACAGGAGTGGGCCTGAGCCATGAGTAGGACATCCCTTGAGGCCTCCTGGATTATAGAGGGTGCAGGTACTGTCCAGCTGCTCCAGGTCCATCCTATTGAATTTCGTGCACTGGGCCTCTAGTAAGAAATAAGATTCCCAGAACAGGGTCTATTCTAGGGAAAATGCACACACATACTCTGCTCTGAGAAAGAACAGCATCAGGCTCTAAGGTGTTCACAGCCTAGACATGTGTCCTCCTGGCTCGCAGCATCCAGCACAAGGACCTAAAGAGAAACGCGATGACGGAGACATAAGACAGGGCTGAGGAAGCACGCTGGGTCAGCGGAAGAGGACATCAATTCACTTCATCTTTATTTTGCTTTCAGCAGAAGGGAATAGATTTTTTTCTGAAGTCTAAACGTACACCCTAGTTTCTACTCCACCACGAGTCACCCCCTCCTAAAGTTTCAAAATAAATAAGAAATATATAGGACGTGGCAGTGCCCTCTCCAATGCCCCTCATTTCACTCCGTGATGACCTTGACCTATCAGGATCTCAATGTCCACATCACTGACCTTCCTATCCCCTGACACTTGGCAGAAATGCAAGTTCCCTGGTCTGACCTTAGAACCAGAACCTCTGGGGCGAGGCCAGCGGTGCTTTAACAGCCTCCGGTGCTGCTGACACACCAAAGCATGGGAACAGCAGTGAGAGCCTGGCCACACCATGAACCACGGCATCGGTGTGAGCTTTTCCGCTCTGAGTTCTCTCCCTGCTCCTCCTTCCCACCTTCCACCCTCACAGCTTTGCCAGTTTCATATTCACTGCAGGAACCAGAAGGGCCAGGTCCGATTCTAGTCAAGGGACTTGTATGCAAGCTTCTGGGAGACTCACAGTATACACAGAGTTTGTATCAACAGGCTTTTCCTCCAACTATTTTAAAACCGAGTTCCAAAGGGTCACAGAGTCAGAGAAACGCACTGCCACCCGCTCACCAGCGAACGGGGACCCTGGAAATAGGCGCCTGCCTGTTTTACTATCGGCGCCACCCCCACTCGGGGGTGGGAAGATGGAGCCTCGGGAAGTAAACTAGACATTTCTGACAGGCGCCTCGCCCAGCCACAGGCAGGGCCAGCACTGCCCGAGCCGTCAGGCTCCACAGGAGCGTCCCAGCGTGACACAGACTTGGCAAAGCCTCTTCCTCTTCATCTCAAACTCACCTGGGTACCCAGGGAGTGCGATCCCTGTTTCTACTGAGGAGCTTCCCCTCCCAGAGCTCCCAGCCCTGCTCTACAGGCAGGGACCCCACGAGGCAGGAGCTGACACACCCTCTGTCTGCCAGCAAGAAGGCCACTCCCACAGCAGGAGTGTGTGTGCGGCCAGGTCACCCACGCACCCCCTCGCCACAGCAAAAGCGTTCCCTGACCCCTAGCAATACATACAAGCAGCGAGGTAACAGTGCAGATTGGGGGAAAGTTGAAATCGTATTATTGAGCATTGAGTCCTAGGAATGTGCTTAAGAACGTTATATAGGCTTCCTCCTTTAGTCTTTGCAACAACCCTATAAGGTCAATTACTATTTGGGGGTGTTTTCTTTTGTTTTGTTGTTTTACTTACAGGGGAAGACACTGAGGACCAGATTGGTTGGGTAATTTTTCTAAGATCTAAGGGGCTCAGCTAGGACCATAATCTATCTCATCTTAAAGCCTCTCACCCTCTTCCGACTCTACAAGATTGTCTCCAATTGCAGGGTCTTTAGAAACCATGGTCCGAACACTACCAAAGTCACAGAGCGGAGAGGCCAGAATCTGGATTCTTCGCTCAGTTATTACCCATTACGTAGAGTCACCAGTGATGTGTTGGCTTCACAATGCTTATTTGCCCCATTAAACTGCTAAGAAGTGTCTAGCATTCCGTTACAATTCTTAATACAATGCCATATGCAATCTGACATAGGAGCACTGTGAAACAATGATTACAGTAAAAGAGATCTGTGGTGTGAATAAATTATTTTAACAAATAGTTACTTGTGCCCACTATACAATAAAGCTCGAGGTAAAAAAAAAAAAAATCCTATCTAATAAAAGAGTAATATGCAGATTGACCATCACTCCAACACACAATATGGGTGCCCCCATGTGGTCAAAGATCCTGCCTCCATGTGGACACAAGATGGCCACCGCAAGATGGCCAGCAGCGGAGGGCAGTTAGGAGGCACTAGGCCTGCAAGGGAGGGCAGTTGAGAGGGACCAGGCCTGAAAGGAAGGGCAGTTGGAGGCTATCAACCCTGCAGGGTAGGGGCAGTTAGGGGTGACCAGGCCGGCAGAGGAGGTAAGTTGGGGTCAAACAGGCTGGCAGGGGAGCAGTTAGACATCAATCAGGCTGGCATGGGAGTGGTTAGGTGATCAGGCTGGCAGGAAGAAGCTGTAAGGGGCAATCAGGAAGGCAGGCAAGCGAGCAGTTGGGAGCCAGCAGTCCTGGATTGTGAGAGGGATGTCTTAGTGCCTGTTTAGACTAGATCCTAGTCGGACATCCCTTGAGGGGTCCCAGATTGGAGAGGGTGAGGGACAATCCCCCCTCCGCCACCCCCTGGCCCTATGCATGAATTTCGTGCACCGTGCCTCTAGTCTATAATAATAAAAGTGCAATATGCTAATTAGACTGGATAGTCAAACAGTGGAACAACTGGATGACCTTCTGGACGAAGCTGGGGCTATTAGGGCCGAGGCAGCTGCCAAGGCAGCCAGGACTGAGCCCCATGCATGAATTTCATGCATTGGGCCTCTAGTAAATTAATAATAATCCATACAGGCATAGTCTCAGCCTGGCCTCCTATCCTTACTAACAATACTCTCAGGAGCAAAGACATTGTTAAAGCAAAACCATGTATAGACATATATTCCAGTAACACAACTGAGAGGTGGCTCCAATCCCCACCGTGAAGGCAGAATGCCAAGTCAGCACTCTCCTCTGACACTATCACAGGCCCCTCCTGGCCAAAGCTCAGTCTAACGTTAGCTCTGGTGTCCAGACTTCAACCATCAGCACAGACCATCTGCACAGACCGCACCCTCCTGTCTTCTTCCCCTCTATCCAACTCAGTCAGCCACATACACCCAAGCCAGTGTTCCACCTGCTCCCCAAAGAGTCCACTCCACCTTCCCAACTAGTCTCTTCTCTGGTGTCCTTGCACCAGCATCCTTTCTGCCTCACTGTCTAAATAGAAATGTGGTTTTCTCTGAATTATAAATAACTCTCAAGCCCCTTTCCCAAAGACGCTGTTTTCTCTTCACGGAGCCCAGCTCAGAGGTCACACTTGCTCTCACCTCCCTTGCAGAGTGTCATCCTGCAGCCATTGTACAAGACCCTCTCTTCTGCAACCCTCCTTCTTCCCTCCTTTTTGTTGCCTTCTGGCTCTTACTACCTTGAGCATCTGTTCATTTGAGACACCATTAACATCACTGACCTTCATATATTTTTTTGTTTCTCACAAGATAGTGGCTCTCAAAGCATCAGCATCACCTGAAACTTGGTAGAAATGCAAATCCCAGGTCCAACATTAGACTTATTGAATCAGACCCGGTAGGACATGAGCAGCAGGCTGTGCTTTAACAGCACTTAGGTGCTTCTGATGCACAAAGGCTTGAGAGAATGGCCTCACCATCAACCATGTCATCAATTTGAGCATTTCTACTCTAAGTTCTCTCTGCTTCACCTCCTTTTCACTTCCTTACTCTCACAACTTTGCTAATTCAATATTTACAATGGTCTGCCAGCCTAGAACTCTTTTGGCCTCACCTTCACCTGGTCAGGGCCCCAGTCAGTGATCTGCATGATACCTCAAAGTTTGCATTTTAGAGTTGAATTCTCCTAAATTTGGACTTTTTGATAAAGCTGTGAAATTGTGCTGATTGAGCCCAAGCTAGTTATGTTATTTGGACCCTTGGGCTGGTTTATAACCATATTTTTCACTTATTTTGAATTTGTTTATTTGTTATTTACAATCCCATATTATATTGTAAAAGGCCAATATGCAAATAGCCTGAACTGCGGAATGACTGGTCGTCGCTATGATGCACACTGACCACCAGGGACAGATACTCAACCCAGGAGCTGCTCCCTGGTGGTCAGTGCACTCCCCCTGTCGTGAGCACAGCAGCAGTGGCAGGAGCCTCTCCAGTCTCCACGGCAGGGCTAAGGATGTCTGACTGCTGGCCATCAGTTGGACATTCCCAAGGGCTCCTGGGCTGTGAGAGGGCACAGGCCAGGTTGAGGGACCACCCCCACCCCCACCCCCAAGTGCATGAATTTTGTGCACCGGACTCTAGTATTTTAATATTTATCCACTTCAAATTTTCACCTAGGGTTTCTAAATTTTGGCAGATGACCTTGACTTTTAGTTCACTAAGAATAAAGTATCTTAACCGAGTTTCCTAAATTTCTACCCACTGCCCTATAAACCATCTCCATAGCTGCTTCTCCTGACTCTGATGCTCCGAACCTTCTCCTTCAACACTCCACCAGAACCATGCTCCTCAGAAATGCCAGGAGGATGTAGGGCCCAGGGAAGAGAAGTTCAGGACCATGTCTTGCGATTGGAAGGAGGTTGTCACTGACTGATGGTGTCAGATGCCAGAAATAGACCCAAGATAATGAAACTGAAGAAATGCTATTTTGTTGTTGCCATTACTAGATCACTGATTTCAAAATTGCTATTTCAGTAGAGAGGTGAGGACAGAAGATAGATTGTAGGGGATTAAGAAGGTGAAGTAAGCATGTACAGGTGTATGTAGTTCACTATCAAAAGAAATTTATCCATGCAGCACAAAATGTAAGCAGAAATGTAGCTCAAGGGATGGAGGACTCACTGGGAAGTCTTCTCTCTGGTCTGTGCAAAGGGAAAGTAGCCAGGAGGGTAAGACAGAGTAAAGACACTACGTAGGAGATGGGATAATTGAAGGATTAAGGTCTTATAAGGCACAGAAAATATAAAACAGACAGCAAAACTGGAGGAATTTTTTTTTCCATCAGGAATCATGGTTGCAAGTGACAATATAACTTCATCCATGAATTTAGGGAAAAACAGAAAATTGATTCACATATCCAGCACAAGGCATGTAGCTGGAGATGCTGCATTCAGCAGGGTGATGTTTCCAGGATCACCAACTCATCCTCGCTGTGTTCCATTTATCTTCCAGTCACTCTCTTGTGAGGTAAACATATGCTAATCCCCTTTCCTGGATTCTCCTGGCACAGATCTTGGACATTTTTATGAGGAAAAAAGGGGGGGAGGAGCTTTCCTTAGCTTTAGTTAAATGCCATGCAGACCCCAGTTGGTCCAGTCTGAGCTTCATGCCTAGCCTGATGGCTAGGGAAAGAGGGAAAAAACAGAGTGTTAGTGTTCATGGTCCCCATTAGGAAATATGCATGAATGTAGGAGGATCTCTCTTTCACTCTCCCCCAGAAGGCATGGTGCTGTGAAAAACAAACCAGGGAGAAATGAGGCCCAGGGCAGACATGGACAACCAATGTCAACTAGTCACGGTCAGCCTTGGGTAAGAACAGCATCATCTCCTCTGATACTAGGATGCATGTGAATATATTTGTGTGTGTGTGTGTGTGTGTGTGTGTGTGTGTGTGTGTGTGATTTTATACAAATACTAGAGGCCTGGCGCATGAAATCAGTGCACAGGGGTATCCCTCAGCCTAGCCTGCACTCTCTCTAATCTGGGACCCCTCGGGGGATGTCCAACTCACAATCCAGTACCACTGGCTCCTAACAACTCACCTGCCTGCCTGTTTGCCTAATTACCCCCTAATTGCTCCCTTGCCAGCCTAATCACCCCCAGTTGTCCTCCCTTGCTGGCCTGATTACCCCCAACTGCCCTCCCCTGCTGGCCTGGTCTCACCCAACTGCCCTCCCCTACTGACCTGATCACCCCTAACTGTCCTCCCCTGCAGGCCTTGTTGCCTTCAACTGCCCTCTTCTGCTGGCCTGCCCTCCCCTGATGGTCAATCCCAACTGCCCTCCCTTGCCAGCCCAGGTGCCCCTAACTGCCCTCTCCTGCAGGCCTGGTGACCTCTAACTGCCCTCCCTTGCCAGCCTACATGTGGTGGCCATCTTATGACCACAGCAGGGCAGCCATCTTGTGACCACATGGGGTGGCCATCTTGTGTGAGGATGAGATGATCAATTTGCATATTCCCTCTTTATTATATAGGATTGTTTTTTAATTTGTAGCACTAAAATGTCATAACCCAGGCCAGAGATCAGAATGTGGTTCTTTCCTGTGTCAGTGCCAGCCTGGGAGCAGCAAAGGCCAGCACAGTTCGCTGCCGTGGGCCTATGGAAAATAAACTCCCAGTTCCAAGATGGGTAGGTCTGATGGATTAAACCACAGGCGATTCTTTGACACAATGGTTATCAAGAAGTAAAGTCTATTCTCCCTTCCCTTGAATGAGGGCTGGCCTGTGACTGTTTCCATCTCTAGAACATATCAGAAGAGATTTTATGTTACTTCCAGGCCTGGCCTTCAAGAGAAGGTGGTGTCTGGGTGCCCTGAGTATCAGGTAAGAGGCCCTGAGGTTGCGTGGAGGTGAGGAGGATGCAGCGAGGCCAGCCTCCCAGGCTGCTGGGCGTGTGAGGAGCTGGTTCTCCTTAGACCAGCCCAGGCTGAGTGCTGCTTGGCAAAGCCCTGACCAAATATATGACAAAATTGTGTGATGTGATAAAACAGAGTCATTTAAGTCCTCTAATTTGGGGGTAGTTTAAAATGTGATAATAGATAACGAGAGGGGTGTGAAAAAGCAAAGTCAAGGACAGGGCAAGTTCTGGAAGCAGTTAGCAGAGACTGAAGGGTAACTGCCAGGACTGCTCATGGAGGATCAGCGATGGAGAGGCTAATAAATACACAAGCTGATAAAAGCAACAGGTGACGGGTCTGATATGATTGTGCTGAGGTTGACACTGCTGGCTTCCAGATTCCCAGTGAAGTTGCAAAAGAGAGGGCTGCTGACGTTAACACTAGGCACAGAGAAGGCAGTGACTCAGAGGAGAGAGAGACTTTGGAAAACTTTGATGCAGCAATGCCAGGAAAAATGCAAGATGTGAATAACAAGGTCACCGGCAAGGATGCCCCAAGTCAGAGGGCCTAGACATTGGCCCACGTCATCAGCATTTTCAGACCCTCTCACGTGATGCTGTGCCACTGAGAAGCAGAATTGGATTGGCTCTATTAGGAGGATACCACCTCAGGCCAAAGGAGTAAGGACATCAAGAAAGGCCCAAGAGTAGGGACACAGAGGGACTGAGAGTTCAGGCTCGAGGAAGGCCTAGATGCAGCAAAGTGAGCAAGTGAAAGGCTGAGGGTGTCAGCGTCTTGACAAAAGTAAAGATCAGCATCTTAGAGAACGGTTGTGAGTAAGAGGGTTCCTTCATCATTTATTCATGCATTCAAAAATGCATATTGAGTACCATGTGTCATGTATAATTCAGAGCGGATCTGCTTCTATGCTGGAGAGTAAGCAAGAATAAAATGAGGGGGGAAAAGAGATTAAGACCATTAAACAAAAGTTGAAACAAATGGACAATATGATCTTCTGCATCATCTGTGAGGTTGAATTATGATCCCATTGCCCTTAATAATAAAGGGTTTACCACTTTCTAATTACTTAAACACATTGTTTAAAATGTATGGTTCCAAATATAAGGTATAGGCTTGCCTCTGAAATATATCATATTCAGAAATATTTTAAATAACTGTTTCAATGTGCAGGCTGCTGGAGAGAACATACAGAGAGCCTGACTCTGATCACTGCTATATATAAAAAATAAATAACCTTTCTGTACTTTGATGGAATTATAATTCTGACCACTCCTGTTCTGAGAACTCATTCATTCCACTTCCTGAATATCCAAGTATGTGCCAGATGTTAGGCTGTGCTCTACAGAAACAATGATTATTAACACATGTTTTTCATCTTCAAGAAAACCTTGGTGAGTCTGAGAGACAGGCCTATAATCAGTTACCTTCAACACAATGTGACAACCGTTAATAGTTTGTGTTCCCAGCATGTGTTAAACTAGTTAGTGTATTGTAGGACAAAGGAATGAGAAGTCACACTAACTGAATGCCTATTATTTGCTATGCACTTTATATTTCTAATGGCTTTTACTCCTCCCAAAAATTTGAAGAAAGGAGAAACTGCTTGCCCCATGCTGTATGGTGCAAGAGGAAAGTAACTCGAACATCATTAAAATGTTCATACTGCCAAAGCAATCTGTAGATGCAATGCAATTTCTACCAAAATAACAATGGTGTTTTTCCCAAAAATAGAACAAAAAATCCAAATATTTATATGGAACCACAAAAGGCTCCGAATAGTTACAGCAATCTTGAGAAAGAAGAACAAAGGGAGGAATCACGCTATCTGATATCAGAAGGCCATAGTAATCAAAAGAGCATGATACTGGCATAAAAACAGAAACATAGAGCTATTGGAACAGAACAGAGAGCTATGCATATATGGCCAATTGATATTTGATAAAGGAGGCAAGAACATACAATAAGGACAGTCTATTCAACAAATGATGTTAGGTAAATTGGACAGATAGATGCAAAAACTGAAGCTAGATCACCTTCTTACACTATATACAAAACAAGCTCAAAGTGAGAAAAGACTTCAATGTTATGCTTGAAACCATAAAGCTCCTGGAAGAAAAAATAGGCAGTAAACCTTCTGACATCTCTCTTATAATATTTTTTGTAGTATATCTCTTCGGGCAAGAGAAACACTAAACTAAAAAGTTTTGCGCAATAAAAGAAACCATCAAAAAAATGATACATCTGACAAGGGGTTAATAACCAAAATTTATAAAGAACCCATACTACTCAACGCCAAAAACACAAACAAACAAACAACCCAGATAATCTAATTAAAAAGTGAGCAGAGAACATGAACAGACACTTCTCCAAAGAGGACCTACAAATGAATAATAAACATTAAAATGCTCAACATCACTAATTATTCAAAGAAATGCAAATGAAACCACAATGAGATATCACCTCACTCCTGTCAGAATGGCTTTCATCAATAAATCAACAAAGAATAAGTGCACTGTTGGTGGGAATGAAGATTGGTACAGCCACAATATGGAGGTTCTTCAAAAAGTTTAAAATGGAACTGCCTTATGACCAGCAACTCACTTTGACTATTTCTTCAAGGAAATTTAAAACATTATTTTGAGTGAATATATTTACAATAGCCAGGATGTGAAACAATGTGAGTGCCCCTCAGTAGACAGTGGATAGAGATGAGGTACTGCTATACAATGGAACACTACTTGGCCATTAAAAAGAACAAAATCTCACCATTTGCTACAGCATGGGTGGACCTAGTGGATATTATATTCAGTGAAATAAGTCAGTGAGAGAAAGACAAACATCATATAATTTCAGTTCTATTTGGAATCTAATGAACTATATAAACAAACAAACATCAGAAACAGACTCGTAGATTCAGAGAACAAACTGATAGTTGCCAGAGGGGAGGAGTGTTGGGGGACTGAATGAACAGGATGATGAGATTGAGAAGTACAGATCTGTACTTACACAATAATCACAGGGAAGTATAGTACCATGTAGGGATTATAGTTAACAATACTATATAATAGAAGCCTAATATGCTAAGTGTTCAGTCATCTGCTCATCCGGTCAACCACTCAAAGCATAATATCCTGTACACACTGGAGGTCTATCCTGCAAGCGGGGCACGTACTCTGACCTGGAATCAAACTGGCAACCTCTTGGTTCTTATGTTGAGTTGATGCTCAGTCGCTGTCACACCGCTGGGCAAATTACACATTTTTAGAAAGGTTCCCTGTCCTCTTCCTCATCAATACTCACCTCTTCCCAGAGTAACCACCTTTCTAATTTCTATCACCAGAAATTGGGCTAGTTGATTCCTAACTTCATATCAATAAAATCATACAATCCCGTATTAATTTTTAAAGATCAATACGAAGCAATTTTAATACAGAAAAGCAAAACAAAGGGGTGCCCATAGCCCCACCACTGCCAAAAGGGACAGTTAATAAAAGGAGCATGAGCCTGTCACTAGGGGTCCATGCCACACCGAGACGCCCTCGGGAGGCCCGCCTTCGGAAGCTGCTCAGTGCCCCGCGGATCTTCCCGTCCCTCAGCCTGTCCTCCCTCCGCACCTGCTGTGGCCCGTGGCGGCTGGCCCCGGAGACTACACTGGTTTCCTGATTGCCTGGCCTCTTCCTGGGAACTGGAAAGGGGGCATGGTAGTAAGAAGGGGGCACAGTGAAGAGAGGGTGTTGACACCCTAGTGGCTCCCTGGGCGGCTGGGAGAGCTCAATGCAGCCAGGCCGAGGTCACAACTCTCAGCTCTGCTCACCTCTGGCAAGTTCAACACCTTGGGTGTGTTTTGCTTATTCTTCCCCACACCTAGGAAATAGCACTATCAATAAACTCTCCTCAGTTGCTCCATTAAAAAATATTTTTAATTCTTTGTTAAAATATTTTTTCAATTAAAGTTTACATTCAGGACAAGCCCTACCCACCCAGAACAGGTAATCCAATTCCAACCAGCAGCTATGTTTAAACAATGTGTCCATTTACACTTAAATGGCTACACCTTTTGATAGCCTAAGGGCAAGTTTACATGTAAACAAGTTTGTTCTCAATTCCCAGAAAAAAACAAGGTTTAAAATTATTAGATTTAAAATTTATTCTTAGAAGTGTAAAAGTTTATTAATTGAAAAAACAACAACAACAAAAGGAGATTGAAAAACCTGATGAACAATAATAGCTGTTCATTGTAGTAGAGTTGGTGATATGGGAGGGGAGTGGACTGACTGTTCTGGGGGGGGTGGGGGGGGGAAAGGGAGGGAGGAAGAGACTGAGCATAAACTGTGCACCTATGGATGAGGACAATGGGGGGTGGGGAGGGGGTGGAGGGTGGGGTGGGAACCTGGTGGAGGGGGGAAGAAATGAGGAACCTTTGTAATAATATGAACAATAAAGATTGATTTAAAAAATAAATAAATAAATAAATAAAGTTTACATTCAGTATTATCAATATTTTGTCTTGGTTTCAGGTGTGCAGCATGGTGGTTTAACAATCAGAAACTTCACCAAGTGATCCCCTGACCGGCCCAGGACCACTGGCACTGTGCACGGTTGTTACAATGGAATGGCTGTGTTCCTGTGCTGTGCTTTACCTCCTCAGGACTGTTCTGTGGCTACCAATCTGTCCTTGTCCATTCCTAGCCCTTTTCATTCAGTCCCTCATCAACTCCCACTCTGCTAACGATCATTCTCTCTGTATCTGAGTTGTTTTTGTTTTGTTTGTTTATTTTGCTCTTTAGATTCCACATGTAAGCGAAACCATGTGCTATTTGTCTTTCTCTGACTGACTTATTTTTTTTAAATATATTTTATTGATTTTATACAGAGAGGAAGGGAGAGAGATAGAGAGTCAGAAACATCGATGTGGGAGAGTCATCGATCAGCTGCCTCTTGCACACCCCCCACTGGGGATATGCCCGCAACCAAGGTACATGCCCTTGACCGGAATCGAACCCGGGTCCCTTGAGTCCCCAAGCCGATGCTCTATCCACTGAGCCAAACCGGTTTCGGCTCTGACTGACTTATTTTATTTAGCATAACACCCTATATGTTCATCTGTATTGCCATAAATGGTAAACTTTTTTATGGCTGAACAATATTCCAATCAATATATGTACCACTCCTTTTTATACTCATGAATTCGTGCACCTTGACAAGGACTGTGGTCCATGAGGCTACAGGTGGCACAGAGGTGAGTCTCAACCCCGTCCCCTGTGCCCCTGACTGGCCCCTCCCACCGTGGCCCCCAGTTCCTGTCTGCTGGCAGCCCCACTCCCACCACCACCACTGCCACGCACTGGCCCCACTCTCACCCACTGATGGTGCAGAGTGATTGGGATTGGTGCCAGCAGCAGGTCCAAGCCGGGCTGGTGCCAGCAGTGGGTACAAGCTGGGCTGGTACAAGCTGTGGCTGCTGCCCTGATTGCCCCTCAGGAGCAAGGGGAGGTGAAGAAGCCCTCAGGGATAATCAGGGTTGGCAGCCACCACTCCCGCCCATTGACGGTGCCAAGTGGGTGGGAGTAGCAGCTCCAGTGCCAGCAGCAGGTGCAAGTTCCAGGCAAGACCGTGGTGCGCAGGAGCAAAGAATTTTCAGTAACCACCAGAGGCTCGCCCCAATGACAGTGGCCGCCGCTCACCTACTCCACCATCCCACCATGGCCAACACCCACCATGCTTCACATTCTGCTGCCTACTGCCGATGCCCACCATGTTCTGCGTATGCTCCCTAATGGTCAGCACACATCATAGCGACCAGTTGTTCGGTTGTTCAGTTGTTCCACCATTCAGTCTATTTGCATATTAGCCTTTTATTATATAGGATGATGGGCATGTCAGTTGTAAAATCCACTGCAATGAACATAGGGGTACATATATGTTTTGAAATTAGTGTTTTGGGTTTCCTCAATATATAGCCAGAAGTGAAATTACTAGGTTGGTCATAAGGCAGTTCAATTTTTAATTGTTTTCCATTATATATGCACACATCAGCATTCTCAATAACAATGCATGAGGGTTCCCTTTTCTCCACATCCTTGCCAACACTGTTCTTTATTGTTTTATTGATTATAATCATTCTGAGAGGTGTGAGGAAATATCTCATTGTGAGTTACTTTGTATTCCTCTGATGATAGTGATATGGAGCATCTTTTCTCGTGCCCATCGGCTATCTGTATGTCCATTTTGGAAAAGTGTCTATTAGGTCCTTTGCCCATTTTTTAATTGGATTGTTTATAGTTTTTGGTGTTCAGCTGTATGAGTTTTTTATAATTTTTTATATTATCTCTTTATTAGATACTAGTGGCTAGGTGCATGAAATTCCTGCACAGGGGTGGGGAGGTGATCCTCAGCCCAGTCTGCATCCTCTACAATCTGGGACCCATTGAAGGATATCCTACTGCCAATTTACAGGGATCAGACCTAAACTGGCAGTCAAACATCCCTCTCGCAATCCAGAACTGCTGGCTCCAGCTGCTCACCTGCCTGCCTGCCTGATTGCTCCTAACCACTCTGCCTCCCTGCCTGCTCACCCCCAACTGCCCCCCATGCTGGCCTGCTTGCCCTCTCCTTCCCTCCCCACTGGCCTGCTCACCCCCAACTGCCCCCTTGCTGACCTGCCGACTCCAAACTGCCCCCATGCTGTCCTGATCACCTCCAACTGACCCCCACTGACAGCCTGCTCATCCCCAATGGCCCCTGCCATCCCATCCTGACCTCATCACCCCCAGCGACCCAAGGTGCCAGCCTCTCCTTTGTTTCTTTTTCTATTTGTTTGTTTCTTTCTTTCTTTTCTTTTCTATTCTTTTCTTTTCTTTCTTTCTTTCTTTCTTTTTTTTTTCCTTTCTTTTTTTTTTTTTTTTCCAGCACCTCCTTGAGCAGAGGCCAGGGCTAGATGGAAGCAATTATCTAGAATTTATTTATCTTATATAATTGAATCTTTGTAGCCTTGAGTGGAGGCCAGGGCTGGCCAGAGCAGGTAGGAAGCTTGGCTCCCTTCATCACAGGGGGCAACCCAAGCCTCTTGCTTGCTCCAGCTCTGTGGCCACTGCCATTTTTGTTGGGATTTATTTATCTTCTATAATTGAAATTTTGTAGCCTTGAGTGGAGGCCAGGGCCAGCCAGGGCAGGAAGCTTGGCTTCCTCTATTGCTTGGGCAACCCAAGCTTCTTGCTTGCTCTAGCTCTGTAGCTGCCATCTTGGTTGGGTTAATTTGCATACTTGCTCCTGATTGGCTGGTGGGTGTGGCTTGGTGTAGCAGAGTGATAGTTAATTTGCATGTTTCTCTTTTATTAGTGTAGATATCATTGGTGAACATGTTCTCCCACACAGTGTAGGAGAGTGCTATATTCCCATTTCTTTGATTTCCCTTGCCTGAGGAAATATAGCAGGAAAAAAAATATATTACTAGGAGAAATATCCAATATTTTTTTGTATTTACTGCCTATACTTTATAAGTTTTACAGTTTTAAGTCTTATGTTTAAGTCTTTAATTTATTTTGAGTTTATTGTTATATGTAGTATAAGAAAGTGGTCTAGTCTTTTGTGTTTTTTCTGCATCTGTTGCTCCAATTTCCCAGCACCATTTATTGAATTGACTGTCTTTACCCCATTGTATGTTCTTGCCTCCTTTGTTATAGATTAATTGACCTTATAGGTGTGGGATTGTTTCTGGGCTCTCTGTTCTGTTCTGTTGACCTATATGTCTGTTTTTATTCCAGTACCATGCTGTTTTGAGTACTATGGTCTTGTAGTATAGTTTGAAATCAAGCAGATTCCTCAACTTTTTCTTCTTTCTCAAGAGTTTTTGGATTTTTTCAAGACTCTTTGAGGCTTTTTGGAGTCTTTGTGGTTCCATATTTTTTTTTTCAATTATTTGTTCTAGTTCTGTGAAATACATCACTGGTATTTTGAAAGGAATTGCATTGAAGCTATAGATTGCTTTGAGTAGTTTGGGCATTTTAATTATGTAAATTATTCCTGTCCATGAACATGGCATATGCTTCCATTTACCTGTATTCTTCAATTTCTTTCTTCATTGTCTTTTCATTTTCCAAGTAAAGGTCTTTTACTTCATTTGTCAAATTTATTTCTAGGTATTTTATGTTTTGGATACAATTTTAAATGGGATTGTATTCTTAGTTTTGCTTTCTGATAATTCATTATCCTATATAATAAATGTGTAATATGCAAATTGACCCAAACTGTGGAATAATCAGAACGACCACTCAACCAGTCACTATGGGGCACACTGACAACCTCTTGGTCCCTTTCCCCAGATGGCAGGCTCCAATCACCCAGTATTGAACAGGGAACTGGGGGTGGGTGGCAGGGGAAATGGGTGGTGCCAGGAAAAGGCCACCACCCCACCAGTTGCCCCACACACAGAGGGCAACCCATGGAGGTGGTGGGGATGGTGAGTGGCCAGAACAACTAACCTCTTGGTTCCTCCCCTAGCCAGCAGGCTCCAATAACCTGATGGCAAACAGGGAACTGGGAGTGGGTGGCAGTGGGGACAGTCTGTGGGCAGCCAGGGAAGATGGCCCTGATTGCACGCCAGGCCTAGGGACCATACCCATGCACAAATTTCATGTGCCAGGCCTCTAGTTGATGTATAAAAGTGCAACTGATTTCTGGATATTTATTTTGTATACTGCTATTTTACTGAATTCATTTTTCAGTTCTAGTAGTTTTTCAATGGAATCTTTAGGGTTCTTTATATACAACTAGAGGCCCAGTGCATGAACTTAATGCACTGGAGGGTGTTCCTCAGCCTACCCTTCATCCTCTCCAATCTGGAACTCCTGTGGGATCAGGTCTAAACTGGCATTCGGACATCCCTCTCACAATCCAGAACTGCTGCCTGATTGCCCCTAACCACTCTGCCTGCCAGTCTGATAGCCCCCTAACCACTCCTCTGCTGGCCTAATTGACACCTAACTGCTCCCTTGGAGGCCTAATTGTAACTAACTGTTCCCATACTATCATGATTGACACCTAACTGCTCCCCTGCTGGCCTAATCACCCCCAACTTCTCTCCCCTGCAGGCCTGGTCCCCCCCCACTGTCCTCCCCTGAAGGCCTGGTCACCCCCAACTACCCTCCCTAACAGCCATCTTGTGACGATGTGGGGGTGGCCATCTTGTGACAACATGGGGGCGACCATCTTGATGAAGTGGGGGGAGGCCATCTTGTAAACATGTGGGAGTTGCCATCTTGTGACATGGGGATGGCCATCTTGTGACATGAGGGTGTGAGGGTCAATTTGAATATTATCTTTTTATTATATAGGATATTATGTCATCTGGAAATAATGACTTTATTTCTTCCTTTCCAATTAGAATGTCTATTATTTCTTCTTGTCTTATTTCTGTGGGTAGGACTCTTAATCAACATAATTAAGAGTGGTGAACATGGATAGCTCGGCCTTATTTCTCATCTTAGAGGAAATGCTTTTAATTTTTCCCCATTGGGTATGATGTTGGTTGTGGGGTTGTCATATATGGTCTTTATTATGTTGAAATATTTTTCCTTTATTTCCACTTTGCTGAGACTTTTATAAGAAATCAGTACTGGGTTTTGCCAAATATTTTTTTCTGCAAAAATCGCATATGATTTTTGTCCTTCGTGTGTTTATGTGGTTTATGACATATATTGATTTGCAAATATTGTACCAATCTTGCATGCCAGAATTAAATACCATTTAAACATGGTGTATGATCTTTTTAATGTATTTCTGAATTCAGATTGCTGATATTTTGTTGAGGATTTTTGGATCTATCTTCCTCAGGGATATTGGCCTATAATTTTCTTGTTTGTTGTGTATTCATCTAGTTTTGGAATTTGGATAATGCTGACTTGTAAAATGTTCTTGGATGTCTTCCATCCCTCCTCTTAACTTTTTTGGAATAGTTTGATAAGGATAGCTATTCTTTTTTTTTTAATGTTTGGTATAATATTCCTGTGAAGTCATCTGGTACAGGAATTTTGTTTGGTGGAAGTTATTTGTTTTAATTGGCCTGCTCAGATTTCCTGTTTCTTCTCTATTCAGTTTATAAATATTGTTTTTCTAGTAATTTCTCTCAATCTGGTTTGTTGGTATATAATATTTATATAAATACTTAATATTTTCTTAAATGCTTTGTATCACTGTGGTATCAATTGTTTCTTATCCTCTTTAATTTCTGATTTTATTTAGTTCCTTTCTTTTTTATTCTTGATGAATCTGGTTAAAAGTTCAATCTCATTTATCTTTTCAAAGAAACAGCTTTTGGTTTCATTGACCTTTTGTATCCTAAATAATAAAAGCCTAATAGGCAAATTGTCCCATCAAACGGGAGTTTGACCAGGAGTTTGACCACTAGGAGGCAGCACGGACTATGGTGGGTGTTGGTGACATGGCGTTGGCAGTGGCAGCAGTAGAGGCACTGCTGGCCCCAATGGTCCCCAACAAGAGCGGGACTGCAGTGGCATGGTGATACAGGTAAGCAGGCAGTGCCAGGACAAGGCGGGTGTGAGTGGGGCCCGATCACCTCACTGATCACCCCACAGGTGACCAGCAGCAGCAGAGGGTGGGGCCAGGCTCTGAGGGAGCCAGGCAGGGGCCCAATGACTCAGGTGGTGGGGGGTAAGTGCGGGTCCAGGGGCCCAGGTGCTTCCCAGGGCCCAGAGGTCAGCTGGGACTTGTCCTTCCAGGCCAGACACTCAAGCTTCAATCATTAGCCAGGCCAAGGGATTGCACCTGTGCATGAATTTCATGCACCGCCTCTCGTTCTGTGGGGTTTTTTTATATATAAGACTCTATTTTATTTCATTTCAATCTTTATTCTTTTCTTTCTTCTACCTAATTTAGTCTTTGTTACTTGTTCCTTTTCTACAATAGTAGTTATTTGTGTAAGGTTAGATTATTTATTTTAAAATTTTGTTTCTTGAGGTATGTATGTATTGCTATGAATTTATCTCTTAGGGCTGCCTTCACTGTGTCCCATAGATTTTGGATTATTGTGTGTCCATTCTTACTTGTCTCAAGGTATCTGTTCATTTCTTCCTTGATCTCATGATAAATCCATTCATTGTTTAGTAACATGGGATTTACCCTCTGTGTGTTTATGTGTTTTTCAGGTTTTTTCTTGTGATTGTTTTTAGTTTCATAGCATTTTAATTAGAGAAGATGCTTGAAATGATTTTAATTTTCTTAAATTTATTGAGGTGTTTTTGTCCCAAGATGGCGTCTATTCTATAAAATGTTTCACATGCACTTGAAAAAAGTGTATATTCTGATATGTGGTAAAATGCTCTGAAATGCTCAATTAAATCCATCTGATCTAGTGCATCACTTAATGCCAGCTTTCCTTGTAGATTTTCTGTCTGAAGATTTCTTTCTGTAGATTTTCTATCCATTGAGTTTAATGGAGTGTTAAAATCACCTATTGCTGACTTCTCTTTTTATGTCCATCAAGATTTGCTTTATATATTTATATTCTCCTATGTTGGATACATAAATGTTTACAAGGATCATATTCTCTTGTTGGATCAATCCTTTTATTTATCATTATGTATTGTCCTTCTTTGTCTTATAGTAAAGCCTCTGTTTTAAAGATTATTTTGGCTTATTAAGTGTTGCTATCCCACTTTTGTTTTGTTTTTCATTTCCATTTGCATGAAATATCTTTTTCCAATCTTTTATGTATAGTGTGTGTGTGTGTGTGTGTGTGTCTTATTCTGAGATGAGTCCCTCATAGGCAGCATATATATGGGTCTTGTATACTTGTCCATTCATCTACCCTATGTCTCTTGATTGGAGCACTTAAGCCATTTGTATTTAAAGTGATTATTGACAGGTATATATTTATTGCCATTTTATTATTTATAACTATGTTCACTTTTTTTTCTTAAAGAAGATCTTTTAACATTTTTTAAATACTGGTCTGGTGGTAATGAACTTCTTTAGCTTTTCTTTTTCTCAGAAACTCTTTATTTCTCCTTCAATTTTAAATGATATCCTTGCTGGGAAAGTAGTCTTGGTTGTAGGACCTTGCTTTTCATCACTTTTAATATTTCTTGCCAATCTCTTCTGACATGAAATGTTTTTGTTGAGCAATCAGCTGATAGTCTTATGGGAGTTCTCTTCTAGATAACTGCTTCTCTCTTGCTACTTTTATTATTATTATTTATTTCAGAGAGGAAGGGAGAGGGAGAGATATCTGCCTTCTGCATGCTCCCTATTGGGGACTGAGCCCACAACCCAGGCATGTGCCCTTGACCGGAATCGAACCAGGTGCCCTTCAGTCCATAGGCTGATGCTCTATCCACTGAGCCAAACAAGCTCGGGCTCTTGCTGCTTTTAAGATTCTGGTTTTGGGAGCAGGCTAGAAGGGGTCAATGTGGTGGGGGGATGTATGTAATATTTTCAATTTAAAAAATTGTAAGCTTCTGTCTTTGTAACAAACCTTTGGCATTTTAATCATGATATGTCTCTGTGGACATCTTTGGATTCATCTTGTTTGGAACTTTCTCAGTACCTCCTGGACTTCTGTGCCTATTTCTTTTACCAGGTTGGAGAAATTTTAGTCATTATTTCTTAAAATAGGTTCTTAATTTCTTTTCTTCTCCTTCTTCTTCTCCTCCTCCTCCTTCTTCTTCTGGTAGCCCTATGATGCAGATGTTGTTATGCTTCATATTTTCCAGAGGCCCCCATAAACTATATTCATTTTTCTATAGTGTCTTTTTTCTCTTTGCTGCTCTGATTGGGAATTTCTTGCTATCTTGTCTACCAAATAACAAATTCAGCCCTCTGCTTCATCTAACCTTCTATTTATTCCTTCTAGTGTATCCATTTCAGATACTGTACCCTTTATTTGTGACTGATTCTTTTTCAGTTTCTATGAACTTTATAATGCCTACTGTCTCTTTAAGTTTTCACTGAGTTTATCCATTATTTCCTTAAGTCACTTGAGCATCCTTATAACCATTGTTTTGAATATTATATCTGGGAGATTGCTTGCTTCCATTTTGTTTAGTTCTTTTTGTGGAGAGTCTTCTTTGGGGGGGGGGGTATGTACCTTTGTCTCACCATTTTGGCTGACTCTCTGTATTTGCTTCTGTGTTTTAGGTATATCTGCTATATCTCCAGGTATTAGTAGGTGGCTTTGTGTAGTAGGTATTTGTGGGACCCAGTGGCACAGTCTCCTTGAACACCTGAGATGGGTACCCCAGGAATGTCCATTTTGTGGATGATGTAGGCCCTCCTGTTGTAACTGAGTCTTGATCTCTGTTGGCTCATCCATGTGTGGGGTTGACTGCTAACATGCTAATTCTGAGGATCAATCCATCCAGTATGAGCTTCTGTGCAGACACTGACCACACAAAGTGGAATTCGCCTCATCAGGATCTGGTGCCTGCTGAAATCTCCCTTTTCATGTGCTACTTGTGGAGCCAATTGGATGCTGGTCTCATTTTGCCTGAAGTTCACCACAGGGTGTGTTGATTCTGGAGCCTCAGTGTCTGACCCTTCTTGAGATGGGCCCTGGGCAACCTGGTTGGAATTACAAATCAATCCAGTTTGTGGCTGCCTCTGCTGTCTTAGTGTGTGGTTGAAAGGTCAAGCTGTGTCTTCTATCAGCTCCAAGCCTGAGGGCAGGTCAGCAAAATGCCCAAGGCACTTGGATATCTGCATCTGCCTGCTTCCATCTGCCCACTGCCTATTAGGCTCACTGGTTGGAAGAACCTCTGGCAATACAAGAGAGGCTTGAGATATGTTCTCAGTGAGTAACCAGGTAAAGATAACTTGTGTTTCTCAGACAGATGCAGGTTCAAAGTGAGTAGCAGGACTTGTTTGAAGCCACTCAGCAAAATTCCCAGGGTGCACCAAGGCCCACAGACCTCTGAGTTGGGGCAGGGGCTCAGGGAATCATCATGGTGAGGGCAGCAGAGTTTATCAGGCCCAAAAAGACCAAGATTTAGCTGTGTGAAGAGAGGGCTCTGCATGAGTCAGGTATGCAAGGCAAAGGTAGCCCTATCATAGAGCCACACAGCTCAGTTTGTCCCAGATTCTGCACAGATATCCTGGAAAGCCCCAGTTAAGCAGGGCTTGGCCACCAGGGGTAGGGAGAGTGGGGCTAATGGGTCTCTGATGATGAGCTGACACAGGTCAGGCTCGTGGGAAGGTTGGGGGAATAGCTCCCAGGCCAGAGCCACACAACTCAGTCACTGACATGCTCTGAGTCTACCTCTACACCTCAGGCCAGGTAACTTATTCTTCTGTAGAGCATGAGTTCCACAGAGTGGGATGGGGCTACTGCACTCGCCAAAACTAATGCCATTGAGGGGAGTGGTCAACCCAAGAAAGATGGGACGGGTGTGGGAGAAGGACTCAGCATGAAGACTCTGGTAGTTGTCTTTTTAGCTCTCTCCTTGGAGCCACAAAACCTCATCTCTCCTCATACAATTCTAGTGTATTCAGCCCTCCCTCTGCAGAGCCCAGGGTGAATGGCTGTGTGGGGAAATGTGTGCCTTTAAGAGAGGGCCTGATTTTCTAGCAGACTCCTGTCTCTCCCTGGCAGACAGAATCTCCACTGACTTCACAACCAGATGTTATGTGGGTGCCTCTTCCCATCTCTGATGCTCTGGAGAGTGATGAGCATGGGCTGGAGACCCCTGGCTCCTCAGGGGGAACCTTTGCAGCTGAGCTATGCCTACAGATTCTCAGGTGCTGCATGTTGTTTGGGGGCCCTTCATACCACTCTCTATGTGGTTTCTTCTGTAAATCCTTGGTTATAAGACTTCTGTTCAATTAGTCTTCAGTTGATTAGTCAGGTCGATTGTTCTATATTTTAGTTGTAATTCCAGTGTGGTCCTGGATGGAGGTGGGTGTACCTTCCCCCTACTCTGCCTCCATTGTGAGTCATCAGTTGAATGTGCTGTTTGTCCTCTGCCCCTGATTACCACCCATATTAACTTTTAAATGGAATTTATAGTAAATACTTTTGCATCCATCATGTACTAGTCTATGAACTGCTCCATGGGCAATAAACTGCTTTCAAAGAGTTGTTTTTTCTTTAGCTACCTCCTTCTAATCAAAGTACATTTAAATCACCTACACCTCTAATTCATTCTGACCTTTATGCACAATAACAAATGATCCAAAATCTGAAATGTACTATCTTCAAGCTTTTGTCATTTCAATTTACTTTAGCTTTGTGCTCAAATTTCTCTTGATACAATTTCAGACCTTGTATATACAGGTACTTTGGAAAAGTCATTTACTTGATTCTAGTAAACACAATAGTGAACAAGTGACAAAACTCCTGATGCCATAGAATTTAACATTTTGTGGGAATAATCGATGTGATTAAACAAAAGACTATATAATATGCCAGGTATTGATAAATGCTATAGAAATAAAGCAGGGTAAGGAGGCTATAAAGAGATGATGGAATTCCAAGATGGCAGCCAAAAGGAAGGCAGTGAGGGAGAGTGTGTGAGTAAGTGAAGGAGAAAAAGGGGAGTGTGTTGCTGTGCTGTGTGTGTGTGTGTGTGTGTGTGTGTGTGTGTGTGTGTGATAGCTAAATCTCACAGAACCTTCAGAGGCAGGCGGACTGGGCTTGCATATCTGGGCAGCCTCTGCTACTGCTGTTATCTTTCTCAGAGCTCTGCCACAGAGGCTGCACCATCTTGAAGGAGACAGATGCTGTGACTGGGATACCATCCTCACCTCCACCCAGGGTGCTCTCAGTATCCTACAGCCACATGGCCAGAGACCTGCTGCCTCAGACACCAACCCATGGACACTGGAACTTCAGCCCCCCAGCTGAGGGCTGCTGTGGGTTCCAAAGGTTGCTCCCCTCCACGCAGCCAGAGGTTTTAGCCCCAGACACCACGATCAGGCATGCACAAACAGCCAAGCTTTACACAGCAGCCCCAGCAAACATGGCCGTGTGTGTGTGTGTGTGTGTGTGTGTGTGTGTGTGTGAACAGCCAAGCCTTACCCAGCAGCCCCGGGCTCCATGACCCTGTGCACAAACACTCAAGCCTTACGCAGCATCCATGGGCACCACAGCCACTCCAGAAACTGCCACCCATCACACAACTGCTGGAGGAATAGGCATTGCCCACAAACACACAAACAGCAGCCACCCCACAAAGCCCTCCCCCAGGAGCAGCCAATACCCATGACCACACGAGGAGCAGCCACCCCACAACCACCTCTCAGGATCAGCCGCCACCCGCAACTACCCAAGGAGCAGACACCCCATGACCAGCCACCACCCAAGACTGCCCAAGGAGCAGCCAACACCTACAACCATGTGAGGAGCAGCTGCCCACGATCCCCCAAGGAGCATCTGCCCCATGAGCAGCTGCCACCCTGTGACTGTGTAAGGATTGACTACACCACAACGGCTGAGGAGCATCTGCCACCTGTGACTACCCAAGGAGCAGAAGCCACCCAAGACTACCTGAGGAGCAAATGCCACCCACAACTGCATGACCTGCCACCAAGACCACCACTGAAGGTACAGGACCCATGCTACTTGACACCTAAAATGGGGAGACAAAAGAACAACCATCATAAAAAAATAAATAAATAAAAATAAATAAATAAAAAGATGAAATGCCAGGAAATGGAGGCATGCAATATGTGAGAAAAAGAATTTCGAATATGAGAAGCCAGATAAGAAAATCAACAACCAAGGAAAGAAGATGGCTACTGACAGGAAGGCAGACTGCAAGATAGTGAGTATATGAGAAAACAAAGGGAGATTGTGTGGTAGCACAGGGAGTGTTTGTTGATGAGTTGAGGGACATCTATACTCCAGGGACTGTCAGACAGGGCTCCCCTGACCAGGCAGACCCCACTGCTGCTGGGTTCCCTCCCAAAGCGACCGGCTGGTATGCAAAAGCCACGTCATCTTGAAGGAAAAGTGGATGTTCTCAGGAGCCTGAAACCCTGGGGAATATACAATTACAGCACCCACCAAATAGCTGTGAACCCGAAAACACCGGTTCCCAAGTGGCTCAAGCATACAGATTCAGAGGAGCACTACACTCCACCACGGAAAGGTCAGATTTCGCCTGGGATGAGGTAAGGTCTCTGGTCACTGCAGGAGAGAAAAACGCACATGCAGGAGCTGGAGAACTGGGGAAATCTGAGCCTAAAACAATCTGTGGCTGTTGGGGCTGGCGTGATCCATAAATGTGGAAGGGGGTCTGCAGAGCTGCTAACAGAGGGGAACTCTAAAAAGCAACCCATTTTGATCTGGGCACAAAAGGATAGCCTAAAAAGTTTTAATGTGTGCCAGCTGCTTAGACCCAAGGGGAAAAAAGACTACGCAGACTGCGCACAGCCCTGAAGTTCACACACTTAACTCTGGCTCTTTTTTTGTCTCCTCTTTAAATCCTTGCTTCTGATTACTAAGCCCAATACATAGGATCACCCAGTTGGAGACTGCAAGGGAAAGTTGTTTTTCTGGAACCTGGGGATCAGAGAGGAGAATAACCATCAGAGAACTAGCTCTGGGGCAACCCACTCTCACAAACCAGTATTAAGTGCCACAGGGAAAGCAATATCTGAGCACAGGCTAGAGAGGACCTCTAGACATGGAGGTCAATCCAAAAGCACTGCCACCAGGGGTTGAATCACAAATTGATGCTTGTGTAAACACAAACTGCCTGCTTAAAAATCAGGACCGGCTTACAACAATGAGGAGCAGAGGAACACAGGGAACTTCAATACTGTCCTGACTAGGAATCAGGCTTGCCAAACAGAACAGTAGAGGAAGTGAGTGACCTTCACTACTGCACATTTTTATTTTTTTTCATCTTTTTCTTAAGAAACTAATTTTTTTTCTTTTATCCTCACTTGATTTTACCTTTTTAATTATTACATTTTTATTTTCAATCATCATTATTACTACTACTATTTTACTTTTTTTTAAGTGTCATTTTATTTTCCCTTTATTTTACTTTGGGATTAATGTTCTACATTGTATATACATCTTTCCTTTAGCATCATTTTACTCTATCTCAACTTTACCTTTATGCCATCATTCTCTTCCTCACTTTCCCCCTTTTGTTATCCTGTTTCTTTTACCCTTTTCCTGCTTTAGATTTTCCCTATTCCTTCTTTTTACCCCGTTAAAATTTCACCCATTACGTATAAATGTAATTTCCAATCCCCTGCACCAAAGTTCATACACACCTCTCTCCTCTCTTTCTTCACTATCCAAATTTTTTCTCTCTGTGTCCTTTTGTTGTTTGCTTGATTTTTGAATATATCAATTTTTATGTTTGTTTGTGAGATTGTTTCACTTTTTCTTTTTGTTTTTTTGTTTGTTTTTTTTGTATTTTCCCTCACCTCACTGGATATTAGTTGTTGTTTGTAGTTTCCATTCATCTCCAGGTACTTGTTGCTGGCATGTGTTGGGATTAGTGGCTGTTCTATAGGAGTTTTCTCCACATATAGTTTTTTCCCCTCTTCTTTCTTATTCTCTCTTTTTTCTCTTTCTCTCTTTTATTTTCCTTATCCAAATTTTGGTTTTGGATTCTGTTTTTTTCTCTTCTTTCTTATCCACTAATTCACCTTTCTCTGGTGGTCACGTTTATTTGGGGTTATTAATATTGTGAATATATTTATGTTCAGTGCCTTGTGAGTTGTGCCTTGTTGTGTTGTATTTTGTGTCTTTCAACCAATGCAGAAGAGAGAACTACATAACCAGACATGAGGGGAAGAGAGAACATGGGGAGACAAAGAAACAGCCAGCATATGAAAGAAAAGCAGGCATCACCAGAAAAGGAAGTAAGTGAAATGGAGGCAAGCAAACATATCAGAGAAAGAATTCAGAGAAATTGTCATTAGGTGGATAAAATGAATGGAAGACAAATATGACAATATGTATAGGAAATGAAGAAGAACCAAGAAGAAATGAAAAATGGCATCGCTCCTTTAAAGAGCTCAATAGAAATCATCAAGAGTAGACTAGAAGAAGCAGAAGACTGCATTAGTGAGCTAGAAGACAAGGTAGAAAAAAATACCCAAGTAGACCAGCTTCTAGAAAAAAAAATTAAAAAGCAGGAGAGAGAGCCTAAGGGAATGTTGGGACAACACAAAACAAAACAACATCCTCATAATAAGGGTGGGAGAGGAAACCGAGCAAGGAATAGAAAACCTGTTTGAAGAAATAATGACAAAAACTTTTCTGATATAGGGAAGAAAAAAACCTACACAAATCTAAGAAGCTCACAGAAACCCAAGCAAAAAGACTGATGCCAAGGCACTTTATAATTAAATTGGCAAACACCAATGACAAAGTAAGAATCTTAAAAGTGGAAAGAGAAAGACAGAAAGTTACCTACAAAGGATCCCCCATCAGATTAGCCACTTATTTCTCAACAGAAACACATCAAGCCAGAAGGGGATTGAATGAAATATACAAAGTCAGCAAAGGAAGGGTCTGAATCCAAAAATACTGTACCCAGCAAGGCTATAAATCAAAATTGAGGGTGAAATCAGGAGTTCCACAGAAAAAAAATGACTAAGGGAGTTTATTACTACCCAGCCAGCAGTGAAAGAAATGCTAAAGGGTCTGCTGTAAAATAAAATAAAATAAAATAAAATAAAATAAAATAAAATAAAATAAAATAAAATAAAATAAAATAAAATAAAATAAATAAAATAAAATAAATAAAAAAGTAGAAATAGGAAGCAAAGAAGGAATATAGGGGTAAAGAATAAAAATGGCAACAAATACCTATAAATAATAATTTTAAATGTAAATGGATTAAATGCCTCAATCAAAAGACATAGGGGAACGGATTGGGTAAGAAAACATGATCCATATATCTGCTGTCTAGAAGAAACCGACCTCAGAAAAAAAGACAACCAAAGACTGAAGATGAAGGGATGAAAAATGGTTTTTAAGGCGAATGTAGATGAAAAAAAAAAAGCTGGGGTATCTGACAAACTATAAGGAGTGCCACTTTATAATACTAAAGGGAGCAATCCAACAAGAAGAAATAATTCTGGTAAACTCATAGCATGCAATACAGAAGCACCCAAATTAAAAAAAAAAAAAATTTCCTGGAAGATATCGAGAGAGAGAATGACAATACAATCATAGTAGGAGACTTTACTGTGGTATCCCTTAACATGACCTGCGTGGTTCATGGCCCACTCAGGGTCCGGTTTCTGGAGAAGGCCACACACTAAAATGAAAAGACTGGAAAAGAGTAAATTTGGGAAAATGGGGGCCAGGCGGGAAGTCCACCTCTAGTGGAAAGACTAACCCATGCTCTGGCCTTTTACCATTCCTTTTATTGAGATTCTGAAACAAAGACATCTCTTAGGTAGGAAGTTCCAACAACAGAAAATCAACAAGAATTTACATATGATTAACAAATTAAAGTTGCCTCAACCACTACTATCTCAACTAGACAATTAATTAATAGCTCCGACCATTCAGAGCCATCAAGGTTGGCTAGCTCTTTCTACATTTTACTAGCAGGGAACAAATGTTTGGTTTTGGTTAGCCAGCTCTTTTCACATTTTACCACCAGTGACTTAAGAGTCAATGAGTTAATAGCTCTGACCATTCAGAGTCATCAATGTTGGCCAGCTCTTTTTACATTTTATTACCAGTGACAATGTTAGGTTTCGGTTCCCGGCATTTTACTACACCTCTATCACCATTGGACAAATCCTCTAAACAAAAAAGCAGCAAAGAAACATCAATCCTAAATGACTCATTAGACCAGATGAAATTGACATCTTCAGAACATTTCACCCCAAAGCCACAGAATATACATTCTTTTTAAGTGCACAGGGTCATTTTCAAATATAAACCATATATTGGGTCACAGGCACAGTCTCTTAAAATTTAAGAAGATAGAAATCATATCAAGCATCTCCTCAGATCACAGTGGCATAAAACTGGAATCAACTACAATAAAAACAATCCAAAAAAATCAACACATGGAGACAAAATAGCATACTATTAAACAATGACTGGGCTACCAGAGAGATCAAAGAATAAATTTTTTTAAAAAATCATGGCAACAAACAAAAATGAAAACACAACAATCCAAAATCTATGGGACACAGCAAAAACAGTCTTGAGAGGGAAGATCATAGCTCTACAAGACTACTACAAAAAAAAAAAAAGAAAGGAAACAAATTACCTAACCCTACAACTCAAAAAGTTAGAAAGAGAGTAACAAGAAAAGCCCAGTGTAAACAGAAGGGAGAAAATAATAAAGATATGAGAGTAATGTTACAGAGCGGAGAGAGTGAGGAGGCTGCGTCTGGCTCCCGCTCTCACAGCCATTGCAGTGCATTGAGCTCCATAGAGACAGCGCTGGGGCAAGTGCGAGCCGGCCGGGCACGGGGTGACTGTGTGCTCGCCGAGGGAAAGTAATTAAACATGGGCAAAGGAGATCCCAAGAAGCCGAGAGGCAAAATGTCATCCTATGCTTTCTTTGTGCAAACTTGCCGGGAGGAACACAAGAAGAAGCACCCGGATGCTTCAGTCAACTTCTCAGAGTTTTCTAAGAAGTGCTCAGAGAGGTGGAAGACCATGTCTGCTAAGGAGAAAGGAAAATTTGAAGACATGGCAAAGGCGGACAAGGCTCGTTATGAGAGAGAAATGAAAACTTATATTCCTCCTAAAGGGGAAACAAAAAAGAAATTCAAGGATCCCAATGCACCCAAGAGGCCTCCTTCGGCCTTTTTCTTGTTCTGTTCTGAGTATCGCCCAAAAATCAAAGGAGAGCATCCTGGCCTATCCATTGGTGATGTTGCAAAGAAGCTGGGAGAGATGTGGAATAATACTGCTGCAGATGACAAGCAGCCCTATGAAAAGAAGGCTGCTAAGCTGAAGGAGAAATATGAAAAGGATATTGCTGCCTACCGAGCTAAAGGAAAGCCTGATGCTGCCAAAAGGGAGTTGTCAAGGCTGAAAAAAGCAAGAAAAAGAAGGAAGAGGAAGAAGACGAGGAAGATGATGATGAGGAAGAGGAGGAGGAAGATGAAGAAGATGATGATGAAGAAGATGATGATGATGAATAAGTTGATTCTAGCGCAGTTTTTTTTTCTTGTCTATAAAGCATTTAACCCCCCTGTACACAACTCACTCCTTTTAAAGAAAAAAATTGAAATGTAAAAAAAAAAAAAAAAAAAAAGAAAATAATAAAGATATAAAGGAAGATGTAAACAGATGGAAGAACATACCATGTTCATGGATTGGTAAAATCAACATTATTAAAATGTCCATACTATCCAAAGGAACCCTCCTTCACTGCTGGTAGGAATGCAGACTGGTGCAGCCACTGTGGAGAACCGTATGATGTTTCCTCAAAATATTAAAAATGGAACTCCCATCTGACCCAGTAATCCCACTTCCAGGAATATAGCCCAAGAAATCAGAAACACGAGTCAGAAAGGATATATGCACCCCTATGTTCATAGCAGCTTAATTTACAATAGCTAAGATTTGAAAATAGCCTAAGTGAGCAGTAGCAGATTAATGGATTAAAAAACTGTGGTACATCTACACAATAGAATACTGTGCTGCTGTAAAAAAGAAGGAATTCTTACCATTTGCAACAGCATGGATAAAACTGGAGAGCATTATGCTAAGCAAAATAAACCAGCAAAAGAAAGATAAATATCACATGATCTCACTCATTTGTGAAATATAATGAACATAAACTGAGGAACCAAAATAGAAGCAGAGTCATAGAAGCAATAAACAGACTATCCAACCTTTGAGGGAAATCTATGGCTCTTTTATACACAAAATAATGGAAAGAGAGCAACCAAAGGACTTGTATGCATGAATATGAGCAGAACCAATGGACACAGATTGGGGGGGAGGGGGGAGTGAGGGCATGTGCTTGGGGGAGGGGGCAGAGAAGCCAGGAAAAAGTCAATGGGGGAAAAGAGAGACTTATGGAATATTTTTTTTTTAAATATATTTTATTGATTTTTCACAGAGAGGAAGAGAGAGGGAGAGAGAGTTAGAAACATCGATGAGAGGGAATCATCGATCAGCTGCCTCTTGCACACCCCCTACTGGGGATGTGCCCGCAACCAAGGTACATGCCCTTGACCGGAATCAAACCCGGGACCTTTTAGTCCGCAGGCCGACGCTCTATCCACTGAGCCAAACCGGTCCCGGCAGACTTATGGAATATTTTAAACAATAAAAAATTAAGAGAGAGAGAGAGAGAGAAAGAGAAAGAGAGATTGAGAGAGAGAGAGAGAGAGAGAGAGAGAGAGAGAGAGAGAGAGACAGAGAGACAGAGAGAGAGAGAGATGAGGGATGGTGTTCTCTTTTATAGAGCATGGCCAGGCTCAGATGTCTAATAAGGTCTCTTCTTTGAAGAGAGGGGATGATGCATGTGTACATCAGGGCACAGAGTTGGGGATACACAGAGAAAAATACAAAGCTGGAGGCAACAACATCTATAAATGTCCCGATGTGGGCACATATCTCACCATCTCTTAGGAATAGCAAGGAGATTTTGAATGAGGCCATATAACCATACCCAAGGGTGGGTAAGGAAGGTTAAGAGATTAAGCTTCCAGCAGACCTATATAGGTTATATTTTAAAACATGGGATTAGATGACCCCACTCCCATCACCCAAGTGTGTCTACATTGAGAACTTTTTGCAGAATTTACCAGGCAACCTGAAAAGACACAATGGGTCTCAGAGAATTCAAGAAAAAAACCTTTATTTGCAGATGGACTAGTACAGTGACTCAGGGGGCCTGTTTTACAAAGCCTGAGCGATGAGTACGGAACCAGCTTTCCTTCTATCCCCGCAGCTTCTTGTTCAGAACTGGGGAAGTAAGATAGCATCCAAAGCCCTGGTGCAGTGACCACCCCCTGGCTGAGCGGTTAAGTCCGGGTTCACGCCCAGTGAACGGGGAGTGCGTAGGAAAACAGCTTCTATCACCCTTCAGGCTGAGCCCTGGTAACGGGAGAGGCCAGGAGGGTGAAAGGAACCCTGTGGAGAGACAGCCTGAGGGACGGCCCCCAGGGGCTAATGAGGAACAGACTCTAGGCGCGGGTGTGACCACGGTGGCTAACATTGCTGAAGACCAAGAGATGGTGGCTGAGAGTCAGCTGTGACTCCTGGCAAAGCCTTTGTGACGTCGACTGGAGTTACAGCAGAGTAAAGGGAGCAAAGCCAACTGCAGTGGCTCCAGGAAACAGCAAGAGTGGGGCTCTGAGAACAGACTGTACAGAGGAGCCTGTGAGCTCTGCTGTGGAGGAGAATACGGGAAAGGGCTGGGAACTGCAGGACTGCTCAAAGCCATCACGGGCCCAAAAAACAAGGTTTAAGTCTATGTGGGCTGCAAAAAACCAAAAGTTTCAATTTTCTTTTTTTTAAATATATTTTTATTGATTTCAGAGAGGGAGAGGGAGAGAGAGATAGAAACATCAATGATGAAAGTCATTGATGGCTGCCTCCTGCATGCCCCCTACTGGGGATCGAGCCCACAACCCAGGCATGTGTCCTTGACCAGAATCAAACCAGGGTCCCTTCAGTCTGCAAGGGTCCCAGAACCTCTCTTCCACTGAGTCAAACCAGGTAGGGCAAAAGCTTCAATTTCCATAGAAACATAGATTTATTTCGATAGAGACATGCTGAATACAAAGGCCTGAAATAAAGGAGTCATCGTTAACATAAAATAGAACATTTTAATAAAATTAATATTTTTTCTTGAACATTAACTTACCAGACACTGAATAACTGCACAACTTAATAAGCATAACACAAATAAATATATTTTTCTTGTTCCCCAAAAGCGAACTGTTCCCTGTGGCGCACACCAAACAAGTCAGTCCACAACTAATGGCGTGGCCGTCGGCTGCTAAAATATCCGCTGCTGGTGTTAGTGGAGAGAAGCAGTGTGCCTGCGAGTAAGGCGCATAAGGGAAATGAACGCAACACAATTATAGTGATCAGTCATCAGTGAACATTGAGGTTCGTTATTAATAATTATGTATAACAGGATAGTGTACAAATTAAGTTATGAAATTTTTATTAAGACGTTTCTTCCATCCCGTTACATTGGCTGGCTGCAGAAATATTCGTTGTGGCCGCATGTGGCCCAGGGGCCGCGAGTTTGACATGCTTGGTGTAGGCTCAGGATACTGGTCTGGGCTGGCTGTTCGGTTGAAGACAATCCCAGCGTGTTTTCAGGCCGGCAGGCAGGCCTCATAGACGTGTGTGTCCTCCAGGAGGCGGGAAGAACTGCTGGAGGCTGTGGAGGACAAGCCCAGGGTCCTCAGAGCCGATCAGAGTGGTTCTCATCTTACCTGCCTTGTATTTCACAGGTCCAGTTTCATTAGGGGAATCAATCATGCATGTTTTGCTGTGTGAATAAAATGTATGACTCTGCTTTATTCATTCCTCACATTTTTCTATGAGTCATTCCCCCGATTTTACTAATAAGAAAGGCCCGTGACAGTTACATGACTTCCGTAGGTTCACACAGCATGTCTGACAACCAGGACTCAACCTAGGTTGGCTGATTCCAAAACCCATGAATATCCCAAACATCAGAGCCTGGAATCTCCCCAGAGCCCACCACCTAACGAGAGCGCGTCGTCTGAAGATCCAGGCAAGAAAGATGAAGACTCCCGCACAGGCGAGGAGGCCGGGGCAGAGCCATGCTGGCTCCACAGGGAGGTCTGGGACGGTGTGGCTTGTGCCATAGAGTTTCGGCAGAGCGCCATGAGGGAGGCAGCCATACAGACCAGTGTGAAGACTGAGGAGAGCTGAGCTCCAGAGAAGAGCTGACCGTCAGTCCTGCGACAGGAGGAGCAGGCAGACCCACGGTTTAAAGGTGAGAAGTGCATGATGGGGCTTCTGTGGGTTTTCATCAGTTCTGTGGACATGTACATGTTCCCACCACGTGCCAGCACTGTGGCCTCAGGAAATAAGAAAAAGCAGTCATCCTCCCTGAAGTCACTGACACAACAGAGAACAAGTGGAATCCAGTGGAAGGTCTGCACATACCTGTGTCAGCCATGTTCTCCAGAGAGACAGAATCAATACTGCCTACAAATATAGCTGATATAAATGGAGCTAAAGGTTTTGTTTTATATAAAGAAATGGATTTAAAGGAATAGTAGGGGCTGGAAGTCTGAAATTTGTAGGTCAGGGCACAGACTGCAACTTGGGCAGAAGCTGATGCTAGTTTTGAGGAGAATGCCTTATTTTCTAGGAAACCTCAGACTTTCCTCTTCAGACCTTCGCTGACTGGGTGAGGGCACCCACCGGGTCCAGGGTGATCTACCCAAAGGCAGCCACTGTAGCCGATACCACCTACAAAACACCGTCCGTCACTGGATCTGCCTCGTGAGTAACTGGGTGCTACCATCGAGCAAACCCGACACAGAGGCCCTCAGAAGCCAGCAGCAGGGACTCAGGGAAACCTGCACTCTGTGAGCACTAGGTCCTCATCTGACTGAGGTGCAGACAGGAGGAGGGCAGGCAGAGCCTCCAGGGATGTGGGAGGTTTGGATTCCTCGCAGGCAGTGTGTGTGTGTGTGTGTGTGTGTGTGTGTGTGAGAGAGAGAGAGTGTGCGTGTGTGAGTGTGTGTGTGTGTGTGAGAGAGAGAGAGTGTGCGTGTGTGAGTGTGTGTGTGTGTGTGTGTGTGTGTGAGTGTGTGTGTGTGTGTGTGTGTGTGTGTGTGTGTGTGTAGCAGAGGGGGGAGAAGGGCGGGGTGAACAGAGCAAATACAGGTCCCAGAGGTCACTCCTGGCCTCAGACACCCAGGCCCTGCACCAGGGCTGCTAGGCTCTTCCCAGCTCTCCCTGAAGCCACCTGCAGCCTCCTCCCCACAGGGCACCGTGGGCCTCACCGATGGGGCTGTCAGCCTGGGGGTAAGGGGAGCAGCCCACCCCTATGAGAAGGGGAAGGTTCTGGAAGGCTCGCACCTGCGGGCTGTGGGGTTGGCGGGGGGGGGGGGGGGGGGGGGGGGGGGGGGGGGTGCAGCCCGAAGCGTGTGCGGGGAGGGAGGCCTTGGGGCCTTGGGGGTGGGCGGCGCTGCTTTGGGCCTGAGGGGCAGGGACCGCCCTCCCCGCGATGGGGCGGGCTCCTGGCTGGCACTCATTTCTCTGGTGCTGGTGGGTTAACCGGGGCCGGTGGGTTAACTGGTGAGTTAACCGGTGTCAGGAAGCAGGCTGGACTCCAGTCAGCAGGACTAGGCGCCGCGAAGTGGGGAGGGGGGGTTGAAGTGCAGATCCCCAGGAGGCAGCACCTGAGAGGAAGCAGCCTCTGGTTCCAGATAAGACCCTGGCTGCACAGGAGCTGACCTGGACCTGATGGGGATGGGGGAAGAAGAGGGGGAGAGGGGGGAGAAGGGGAGAGTGGGTGGGGGGTAGAGGGGGGAGAGGGAATGGGGGCAGAGAGGGGAGAGGGGATGGGGGCAGGGAGGGTGAAAGGGGGGGAGAGGAGATGGGGTGAAGGGGGGCGGAGATGAGGGGGCGGTTAGGGTCTGAGCTTAAGGGGAGCGTTTGCAGGAGGGAGGGGAGGGGAAGCCAGCCCAGGGCTCCCGAAGTCTGTGGAGGGCGAACCTGCTGTTGGAGGAAGGGGATCGTTGTAAAAAGCCATTTGATGGCTACAAAAAATAAGAAGAAACAGCAAGTATCCTTGTGGACTTGTGACGGAGTGAGACCAAGGCCTGGCCTGGTCCCCATGGGCCTGGTCCCCAGGGCACCAGGAGCACACACCCCTCCTGGTGTTTCCTGTCTTCATCCTTTGTATTTATTTCCTCCCTCGGTAGGGAAGCAGCTTAACATTAACGTTTCAACAAGAAGCTGGAATGCAGCACAGCCTCTGCATCTCTCCTCTACTGTGCCTGCCTCTTCCCGGGAGGTGCTCAGTGCACCGGGCACACAGCACCGCGGCCCTCTCCATTCTCCAACAACGTGTGGGTAAAAGATGACTGAGACTCATCACTTCCCTCCTGTGGGAGAGCGGACAGTACCTGTGTTCACAGGCACAGTAACTGGAGATGGGGGGCGGGGGGCGCGCTGGTAACACAGGAGAACCCCAGAGGCCCCCCAGAAGAGATGACTGACAGGCCTGGCCACCTGGAACTCCGTGCTGAAAATCACGTTTCTCCCCCAACAGCCCGGATGTGTGGCTACATTTGAAATGTCTGGATTTCTGATTGTTATACCCAAATGCCCAACAGCATATGTAGGAAGGAGAGCATGAATGCGACTTGCAAAAAAATGCACGCATAAAAATAAATAATTATTTTTATGCGCCATCCTTTTCCACTGGGACACAGATCATCAAAATTCTTTGCTGTTTGTTTTACATTAGTTTATTACTTTCCCTCAGTCACTTGGGGAAATATATATCTTTTCACGTGCCAAGGTGGTAGGCATCATGGCCCAAGACAATCTGATGAGGCCTTAAAAATTTCAGACTGTGAACAAGGCAGGATTTTAATAAAATTTGAAACCTACAGCTGTCAAACCACATGAAGCCTCATACTTGCAAGTATCAGGCAAACACCACAATAGAATCAGTTAATGTGAGAAGCACTGGCAAAATACTTTGCATCTGAAAAGATATTGCAAGCAAATGGCAATGCATACAAAGCTGGGGTAGCAATACTTACATCAGACAAAATGGACTGAGGCTATTGTAAGAAATAAAGGACAATACATAATAATGAAGAGATCGATTCAATCAGAGGATATGACCCTTGCAAACATAGAATCACCTAAATATGTAAATAAAATATCCTATAAAATTAAAAGTCTAATATGCAAATTGTCCCCTTGGGCGGAACTCGCTATGAGGTGCTATGACCACCAGGGGGTGGTGCGAACATGGCGAGGTCGGGCCCCCCGGCACTGGCAGTGGTGGGCAGTGGAGGTGCTGCCTGCCGGATGGGCCCTGGTGAGAGGCAGCCTTGGAGCCATCTGAGGAGGCCGGCCCTCCATGGTGTAACCAGAGACTGAAAAGACGGTGAGGGTCCGGCCCAAGGAGCCAGCAGTCCTCACTGGGGAGGGGCTGCTCAAACAAAAAGGGGTTCCCATTTGAAGCCATTGGGGTGTCCATTCAAGGAGAGCAATTGAGGTAGCAAGGGAGCAAGTCAAATATCCACTGGGGATGCAGGCCAGGAGTGGGTCACGTGTTGTGAATCAAAGTGTGCCGCTTATGGAGGGAGTTTCCAGGGGAAGTGACACCTGGCCATCTCCCCCCTTTTATGTACCTCAGTTTCTCTCCCCGGCTGAATAAAACCACAGGAGGACCCTGAGCACCGGGTGACAGCCCTATGTACACTACCCGGACGGGTCAGGGTTTGATTACAGCTGTATTCCAGAGTCCTTATGGGGCCCCTGCACATCTTAGGGTTCAACCCCAAACACCTCTGCCAGGTCCTTACTCACATGAGGACATGAAGAGCCTCCAGCTGGAGGGAGGAATGGCCTCTTTGGTCTTCGGAGCTGGGCAGGCCCAAGCACTCACGTAGTCGTTGGTTGGACTTTGTCTTGCTACTGGTGGGGCCTATTGCCTTCTGACCCAGTCTGACTACCTGTTTATCCTCACACAGGAGTCCTCCAGTGGCAGCCACCTTCGTGGCATTTGAGTGGCTGACCCATGCCCACATCAAGTGGCCTGTAGTTGCAGCCAGAATTGCATGGCCGATGGTGCCCAGGCTGCTCGCTGTCCTATACAGGGAAAAGAGAGAGAAGCAGCAGGGTCTGCTCACCATTCGAGGTTTGCTGCCAGGAGGTGGGATCTGGACCAGCCCCCAAAGATGATACGGAGCAGAATTCTTCCCAGGTCACGTCTCACCGGATCGAAGAATGAACCCGCGGACCAGAGGCATTCAAACAGGGCAGGGGGTTATTGGCACAAACACAGGCTCCGGGTTAGGGAAGGGATCCAATGGGCTGCCCGAAGCATTCTGCTCTCCCCTTAGACCCGCTGAAGGCTCACTCTGTCTACCTGTGCCTCTTTCTGATTGGTTCCTGGCCTTTGTGCAATGTTTTGTTTTGCACTTGCAAGAAAAACATCCTTGTTCCAAAGCACCTTGTTTTCTGCAAACACATTCTTTCTTTGTTTCAGCCAGCTCCATGATTCCTCCTTCTTCCGCCCTCACCATCTACCTAATCCTGCTTTAACTCCCTTCAATACCATATGATTTCACTTACATGTGGAATGTAAAGAAAAGCATAAACAAACTAGAAACAGACTCATAGATACAGTGAACAGACTGCCAGTTGCCAGAGTGGCGGGAGGTTGGGAGACTGGGTGAAAAGGAGGAACTAAGAAGTACAAGACAGCCCGACTGGTGTGGCTCAATGGTTGGGCATCAGCCTATGAACCAGGAGGTCACAGTTTAATTCTGGTCAGGGCACATGCCTGGGTTGTGGGCTCCATCCCCAGTGTGGGGTGTGTAGGAAGCAGCCAATCAATGATTTCTCTCATCATTGATATTTCTCTCTCTCCCTCTCCCTTCCTCTCTAAAATCAATAAAAGTAAATTTAAAAATAAGTATAAAATAGGAGTTACAGAATGGTCGTTGGATAGGGGTGCAGCATAGACAATATGGCAAATAATAATGCAGTGACACGTGTGGAGCGGGAGTTGTGCAAGCTGCCAGGGCCACGCTGTGAGGTGTGTGAGTACACCTGACACAACACGAAATGATATGGAATGGAATGGAATGGAATGGAATGGAATGGAATGGAATGGAATGAAATGGAATGCAATTGAAATTTTTTTTAATTTGTCTCTTATTTTGGTGACAGATTTAAAGATCATGTTGTCATCTGTGTGTATGCACACACATTTATACATGCATGTGTGCATGCAGTGTTGCTGGTGTGTTTCTATGATATTTATACTGATGTAGGCATGTGCTGGGGGGAAGAAAGCAAAACTACAAAGGCAGTGCTTCCATCCAGCAGCCCCAGCTACTCTCTCTTTCTCGCTTCCCCTCTTCCTAATTGCCTTCTTATCCCACAAACCCCAGCAGCTCAGAGCCCCAGCCCTCACCTGTCTTCTCCCCCACTCCTCATGAAAGCTTATGTTCTCATACTCAGTTCACAGAAACACCCTTCCTATGACAGAGTTTAATTTAAACAACTACTAAGGCCCAAAGTCTTGGTGATGGAAGAAGTTCAGTAATAAATGGTCAACAGCTCAAGGGCTGATGTGAGAAACAGGAGCCTTGGCCCGTTATATTGGAAATCACGAGCTGAACAGAAGACGCCTTAGTAAGCCAAATTTGGAGTCTTTATTGGCCAGCGGTCTCAGAGGAGCAGCCTCCAGAGTCTGAGCTTACGACTTTATCAAATAAGGTGGGGAGTTCTTGAACCCCTGGGTAGTCGGGTCCAGGTTAATTGTCCAGAAAATCCCACCTCTGGGTCTGTCCATTCAAATGCAAAGGCATCCTTCAGTTCTAAGCCAGTGTAACATTTACCTCCTGAGGGAGGAGGCTCAGGAAAGTTACTTCCCTCTGGTCATACTGACCTGTAGTCTTTTGTCCCTGGTTTTAGGACTGGGAGTAAGGGGTGTGCCAGGCTGACTGGCAAGCGATAAGAATGCCTGCTACTTGGGTCTGTGGATGTGTGTGGCAACACCCTGCTTAGCCTCTGGCTCAGAGGAAATGGTCTTACTGGAGCCGGCGTTGTGGTGGCCATCAGCTGGACTATGACCAGGGTTTGGTGACTTGCCAGTCCCAGAGGGCTGCTCTCTGCCCAGGCGGTGGGGAAAAGCTGAGGTAGTCTTTTCGGTACACAGAGGGCTCTGTAGGGTGAAGCTTCCAGAGGCAATTCTTCCTGTAAAAGATGCTCCTCCAGCAGAGGGGAGGTGAGCGGGTGCTGGTAGGAAAGGAACCTTGGTCTGGAGGGTCCACAGTAAGGTGGGCCTTGTCCCCTTCGAACGAGATGGTGGCTTGTGGCTTCTGTAGGAGGTCTCATCCTAATGGGGGGAGGGACACTCTGGGATGGCTAGGAACGAATGGCCCCTGAATGGAATTTTCTTGGTGGTTATTGTCCCACGGGCTCAATCAGGACAGAACAGGTAGCACCAGTATCTCCGGAAGCTAACAGGCTTGCCCCCATCTGTGATGTTACCCTGGCCCCTGGGAGCTTGGGATGGAGCCCAACCGTCAGGCCTCCTCTAGCCTCAGGACCCTGGCAGCCTGTGGGCCTCTTCCTGTCCCTGTGGATCAGTCGGGCTCTTTCTTCCAGGGTCCTTCCTTTTTACAGAAGGCACGCTGGTTTTCCCTAAAACCAGGAGGGGGGTTGTTTCTTTTAGTGCCACTTCAACTGCCCTTGCGAGTCTCTTGTCCTGTTTCTCCCCTGGGGAGTCTATTGTTGAGTACCTTTTGGGCTACTTTAATTAATTGAGACGGATTCGTGCCCTGGAATCCCTCTAATTTTTTGAGTTTCTTCCTTATATCTGAAGCGGCCTGGGTTACCAAGGCTACATTGAGTGCCATACGGTCAGTGGAGGGTAAACTGTAAGCTTCGTAGACCACTCCAGAAAAGCCTGGGGTCTGTGTGACCTTGGTGACTGATAGATGTGCAGGCTCCCGGGCTGCTGCCTTTATGCCTTTAGGAGAACACGGTGAAAAGTGTCCGAGGACACCCTCCCTCCTGCTGAGCTGGGGTCCCAGCGGGGCGGAGGGATGGGAAAAGTTCCTCTACCCAATCCCAGTTCTCCTCTAAGAGCCTCCTCCTGGCCTGGGGGCAGCTCACGCCAAAGTCTGTCTCTCTCCACAGTGAAGAGAGTGACAAGGAGCCAGTCATCCCAGTTGGCCAGTGGGTGTGAAAGACAAGTTCCAGGAGGCCGATTGGGGCCTGAGGTTTCTCAGACAAAGGGGGGTTTAGGTCTTTCAATTATAGAGGTCACTCATGGAGAAGGGGACATAAAAAAGATCTCTTTCCATTCACAACAGCACGGATGGACTGGAAAGCATCATGCTAAGCAAAATAAGCCAGTCAGAGAAAGACAGTCTCACATGATCTCACTCATATGTGGAATCTAATGAACAAATTATTGATGAGCAAAATAGATCCAGAGACAAAGAAGCATGGAACAGACTGACAAATTTCAGAGGGAAGTGAGGAGAGAGATGGGGGTTGGGGGGCAGACGGAGTGATTGACCAGGGAACTTACATGTGTATATGTGTAATCCATGGACAGAGTGATGAAGGCCTGGGAGTGGCAGGTAGGGGTGGAGGGGAGTAATGGGGAGAAAAACAACAAACAAACAAAGGGGACATCTGTAATACTTTCAACAATAAAGATGAGTTTTAAAAGACTGTACTAAAATGAACTGGATTTGGGTGAGTGTCCGCGTGTTTGTTTCAGGAGACCAGATTTCAGAATTCTTGGACTGTGTTTGAAGCTACAGTGTTTTTAAAGCATTGTAGGTATATATCCTGCATGTGCTGACTAAAATGCACTGCTCCTCTAAGTATCTGAATTCACATTATCTGGGAAGGCAGACTGGTGTTCAGCTGGCAGCATCTTTCCTGGAGCCCCACTCAGAGCGGGAGCTGCTTGAGCTAATGAGAGAAACCTATTATCGACCCTGGAGGTCAGCAGACATGGGCTTAACGGGAAAGTGGGAAAGTGAGGGATTCCGTCATGGGCATGAAAAGGCACTTTACAGTAAACGCCACTATCCATCCGGAGAGAAACATAGGTCATGCTGGTAGGTGACAAATAGAAGCTCTTTATAGACGCTGCATGAATTATCAATTTTCAAAATTTGAAAGAAATATGGAATACACCAAAATGTTGCTATAAATAAATTCATCCTCTTTGAGGATTTCAAAACCCTTTGCACTGCACTTCATAGCGAGTGAGAATGATCAGACCTAGCACAGAATCTCCTTTAGCTGCAAAAACTACGGGAGACTTATCAATACAGTTACTTTTTTTTTTTCAATACAGTTACTTTTAAGAGCAAAATGATATTACCAAACATGATCCAGGTTTTCTCTCAATCCCACTTTCCCCTGCTCCCTGCGGCAGCTGCAGGCCAGGACCTTTTCAGGGGGAAGACTTGTGTGTGTGTGTGTGTGTGTGTGTGTGTGTCCCCGCACACCTGTGCTCAAGCCCACTCCTCCCCACCGAGTCCCTCTCTTTCTCCCTGGGGGCTTTCATGAAGCTTTCCATAATATCCTCCAAGAGATGTGACATTCTGATTTCAAAACAGTCTTGGCTCTTCCACTTAGAGGAAGTTTGACGTATCATCTGCCTGAGGACATTATGGTCTCATTTGGCTTCAACTCCTTGGTAGTAATAGACGCATGGCACCATTCATCAAAGTTTTAAATTTTGAAAGCGCAGACACTAGTCCCTATCCCTGCTGGCTGACAGCTTGCAGGCAGGACCGTGTCTAAGCAATCTGCATTTCTGTCTGCTGCACAGAGCGAGGCAGGTGGTAGGAAGCAATCAATATTTGCTGAATTAAACCAAACATAGTAAAAGGGCACCTTGGTGCATTAGCACATTAACAGAATGAAAGATGAAAGTGTTCACTGTGCTTGTCTCTCGTTTTCAATTGAAAAGAAATCATGTTACATTGGAAAGAAACAGTGGTATGTGCAATCTCATTTTGAAGGTCAGATAGTTTAATGAAAAAGCTTCACTAGCCTACAATCTTTCAAGAATGTGTGGACTCTCCAGCTGCAGACAGAAACTCATGCAGTCACTGATTGACAGATATCACTGAGCCCCTAGGCTGGGCGGGAACTGGGACAGTCTTAGGGTTACAGCAGTGAACAAGGCCAGGTTTTCTGTTGTTTTGTTTTTACTGTATTTTTATTGATTTCAGAGAGGAAGGGAGAGGGAGAGAGAGATAGAAAAATCAGTGATGAGAGAGAATCATGGATCAGCTGCCTACTGCACACTCCACACAGGGGATGGAGCCTGCAACCCCGGCATGTGCCCTGACTGGGAATCAAACTGTGACCTCCTTGTTCATAGGTCAACACTCAATTACTGAGCCATGCCAGCTGGGCAAGGCCAGGTTTTTTAACTCCTGGGTATCATATTCTAGAGAAGTAAACAGGATAAGGAAGTAAAAGAATAGCAAATATGGTTCAGTGATATTAAGAAAATAAATCAGGATAATGATAATAAAAGTGATGGGAGATGAGTATTTAGGTAGGATGGGTGGTCAGGGAAGGCTGTTGGGAAGAGGTGACCATTTGATTGAAGGAGATACGTACGTGGTCCATGTAAATATATGGAGAAAGTATTCCAGGCAAAAGGAACGGCATGTGAAAAGGCTCTGACGCAGGATAACACTCAGTGTGTTTGAGGAATAACGAGGAAAATAGTGTAGGAGAGGACTGAACAGGGTGGGGTTTGGACAATTGGCAAGAGATGGGTGCAGAGCCAGGGCAGGTGCCAGATATAGGAACTGCAGGTGGAAAGGTTTGGATTTTATCCTAGAATGAATGCTTTGGGAGGATGCCGAGCTGGTGTTTGAAAGCATCACTGCCGCTGCTTTGATGCAAATAGCCCGGGAGATGGCAGGGGTGGCAGGAAGCTGGAAGCCACTGGAGCCAGTTAGGAGGCCCTCGCAGCCCCGGGTGCTGGTGGCTTGAAGTGAGGTGAGGCCTCAGAAGTCACTGAGTCCTGGAAATAATTCGAGGATAGAGCTGCGGCTTTGCTAAAGGGTTGAGTGGGAACACTAAGGCTCTGAGAAGAGAATTGCTTTTACCCAGATGGAGTCGATTGTGGAAACAGGTTTGGGGTACGGGAGTTCAGTTTGGAATATGTTAATTTGGGGTACCTCTTAGGCATCCAAGTAGAGATGCTGAGTAGACAGACAGACATACGGTGGGAGTTCAGGGAAGACATTCTGGCTGAATATATAAATATGAGCATTTGTATCAGTCAGCTCAGACTGCCACAATAAAATACCATAGACTTAAACAATAGGAATCTATCGATCACAGATCCAGAGGCTGGAAGGTCCAAGGTCAAGTTGCCAGCCAATTTGGTTCCTTGGTGAGGATTTACTTCCTGGTTTGTAGACAGTCACCTTATTTCAGTGTCTTCCCATGGCAGAGGGAAAGAGAAAAACAAGACCGCTGAGGTTTGTTCTTAAAAGGGCACTAATCCCACCCTCATGACCGCATCTGACCCTAATCACCTTCCATAGGCCCCATCTCCAATTCCCATCACATTGGGGTAAGAGTTTAAATTCGAGAGGACCCAATTCAGTCTATAGCAGTACTTAAAGCCATGAAACTTGTGCATAAAAGAGAAGAAAGGAGAAAGCAGGGAAGGGAGGGAGAAGGAAGGAGAGGTTTAGAGAATGGAGCCCCAGAGTGGTGGGAGAAGATGAGGCAGGACCAGAAAAACTACAGAGAAGGGATGAAGGGCCTTTGGAGGGAAGAGGACACCAGGAGGGCATGGAGGCCTGAGAATCAACTGAACAAAGACAGCTGACTGCCTGGGGGAACGCGGCCCACATGTTAAATGGGATGGGGATGCAGAGTGGCTGTGCAGTTAGCAGCTGGCAGGTCACGTGACCTTGACAAGAGCAATTTTACTTTAAGTGATGGGTATGAAGCTCAGACTACGATGGGCTTAAGAAAAAGTTAGATGGAGCAGAAACTGGTTTGACTTGGTGGATAGAGCATCGTCCTGCAAACTGAAGGGTCCTAGGTTCGATTCCGGTCAAGGGCATGTACTTTGGGTGCGGGCACATCCCCGGTAAGGAGTGTTCAGGAGGCAGCTGATGATGTTTCTCTCTCATGGATGTTTCTAACTCTCTATCCCTCTCCCTTCTGCTTTGTAAAAAATCAATAATATATATATATATATATATATATATATATATATATATATATATATATATATTAAAAGTGAGATGGAGAATTTGAGCAATAACATCAACTGCTCTTCCAAGGCATTGACTGCAGGGAGCTGAAAGAGGCCTGGCACCTGGAAAAGCCAGCACTCTGTGTAGCCGGAGGGAACCCACTCCCCTGGTGGGAAGGCGCTTCAGAAGCCGGTGGGCACACTCAGAGGGGAGCTGTGGTCCGGAGCCTCTGCAAACTGCTGCTCCACCTCCTCATAACACGCCCGCCTCCGGGAAGGCCCTGCCAGCAGCCCTGAGAGCTGCAGACTGAACACACCAGACACAGCCCCTTCCGCCTGCTGGGTCTACGGCCACAGTGGGGTCTGCTCACCGGCACAGCGACACCCCCTGTGGGTTTGTCCAAAAACCTCAGAGATACAGAATTAGGTAAAGATCACAAAGCCAATTGGAAAATCCTTTTGTGAGCACATCTTTGGCTGAAGGTGATGGAGGACGTAAGATAGACAGACGGGCGTAAGGACATTCCCAGGTCTGGAAGCCCAGTGCTGGGGCACCCTCAGGCAACGCGGGTCCTTTAGCGGCCTCTCCTGTCTGCACCTCGCGTGCTGTGAGCAGGCACCTCTGATGACACGTGGCCCCGCTGAGCCTGCCCTTAGCGGCCACTCTGTGCGCTTTCCAGTTTCGCGCACTTACCTGAGGCTGAGCATCAGCGGGGCGACTCCTATGCCAAAGGGGAATGTTCTGTTCTTTCCCCCAGTTCGTCCGTATTGCGCTCCTCTTAGGGCTGGATCCTGTGCTCACGGGTGCAAGGATACAACTTTCAAAAAGGAGAATAGCACTTGTGTCCACGGCTCACAACCGAAGTCATGGTTCTCCGCCGGGTAGAACTCTGCCCTCCGGGAGACATTGTCAATGTGGGGAGCCATTTCTGGTTTTGTTTGTCCTTGTTAATCCTCACCCAAGGACATTTTCCAATTATTTTTGTTGTTTGTTGTTGTTTTGTGTGGTATGGTAGAATTTTTTATACTTTTTTATTATTTATTTTATTTTATTATTGATTAAGGTAATACATATGTGTCCTTATCCCTCCATTGCCCCCCCACTCCCATTCATACCCTCACCCCTGGTGTCTATGTCCATTGGTTATGCTTATATGCGTCCACTTTTTTAAAAACATATATTTTTATTAATTTCAGAGAGGAAGGGAGAGAGAGAAAAAAAAACATTAATGATGACAAAGAATCATGGATCAGATGCCTCCTGCACACCCCCTACTGGGGATCAAGCCTGCAACCCAGGCATGTGCCCTGACCAGGAGTCAAACCTTGACCTCCTGGTTCATAAGTCGATGCTCAACCACTGAGCCACACTGGTCAGGCTCCATTGATTTTTTTAGAGAGAGTGGAAGAGAGAGGGGAAGACAGAAACAGTGATATGAGAGAAACACATCAATTGATTGCCTCCTGCCGTGAAAGCTCCCTGTCTCCATGGTAACAGAAAAAGACAGCCACACCCGTGGAGCCTCGCAATTCCCAAAGTGATTCTCTCCTCAGGTGTTTCTTTGGGCAAATGCATAGAAAAGCATAGAAATGCAGTTGGGTTTACACTGAAAGAGAAGAAGCAGTCTAACTTGATTTTTATCAGCAGCATCACACCATTCTGTTCCTGCATAAACCCCGGAGAAAGCACCACTGCAAAGCCCCCTGCATTGGAACGGGCTCAGAGTAAGGCTTCATCCCGCACTGCCGCAGACCGGTGTATGTACCTTTAAAGGAAACACAGAATTCATTGGAGTAGAATATGGCTTTAAATGACCGAATTAAAGCTGAGCCACATGCTTTGTTTAAATACAGATGGCTCGGCGGTGTTTGTGTACACCAGCCAGCTGCTGACACAAAGCAGTACCCTGTGCCTGGGTCAGCCAGAGCTCCAAAGAGGCTGCAGCGTGTGTGTTCCCAGCCCAGGCGGCACAGGTCTGCGGAGTGACAGTGAGGCCACTGTCTCCCCTCAGGCTGCACCGGCCACGCCGGTTCCCCGGGCTTCCTCGCACTGGGAAAGTCTCCAGAGTGGACCTGGCTGAGCTTCTTATGAGCCGAGGCCGCAGTGCAGTGCCAGGGACTCCCCAGATCGGGGGAGACGCGGTCCGTGCTTCGGAGGTGGCACCCAGTGCCGGGTGGAGAGCTGGCCTCCAGCAGGGTCCAGGGAATTCTGAAGGGGCTGCTATGTCTGCTGAGCCCGCCTTGCCCAGCGCCAACCTGAGCTGCAGTTGGAAATGAAATCTTCTGGAAGCTGCATGTCTCTGACTCCACCAACGTGCCTCACGGAGGGCGGGCCCTGCAGCAGCCACTCCCCAAACGCACTCTGACTCCTCTGAGCCTGTCCTTGTCCGCAGCGCCTGTGGCTGGAAAGGGCTGGGAATTGGGGGCCTGAGGGGGATATCCACAGGCTGCTTGGAGCTTCACGCAGGAAGAATCTGGCTAAATGACTTGTTTTCTTCCTTTTCAACCAAGGCCCATTAATTGAGTACAAATTGGTCAATTTACTGTCATTGACATTAAGCAATTTACTATTTCATGGTCACTAAAACTGCACGCTCCAAACAGATTCCCCTCCTAACGGGAAAGGGGTTTGAGTGGAGCTCCTCAGTCTGCTCACTGTTTGTTGTTAAACAGCGCTGTTGTTCCCGGGAAATCAGCAGCGACCTGAGCACTGGCGTGTTCACAAGGCAGGCATCTGTCATTGGCGAAACCCAGACCTGAGGGTCCCTGTGTAGCTGTGAGATGGCACAGGCCGCAGTGGCGTGGCTGTCTGCCTTGTGCTGCTGACTGATTTTTTTTTTTTTTTTTTCTTTCCTTAAGGTCAGAGAAAAGGCCTAGAACGCAATCTGGTTCAATTCTGTCACTTCTCAGGAACAGGGGCCTCAGGGAGTCACACGACCTGCCCAGATAAGAATGAAGGATAATCTGTTCTCTCCCTCATTCCTGTGTCTTCTTTGTTCTTCTATACTAGAGGCTAGAGGCCTGGCACACAAAATTTGTGTATGGGGGGCAGAGGTATGTCCCTCAGCCCAGCCTGCACCCTCTCCAATCTGGGACCCCTCAAGGGATGTCCAACCGGAATTGGGCCTAAACCAGCAGTCTGACATCCCTCTCACAATCGAGGACTGCCAACCACTTGCCTGCCTGCCTTCCTGATTGCCCTTAACCACTTCTGCCTCCCAGACTGATAACCCCTTAACCACTTCCCTGCCAGCCTGATCGACATCTAACTGCTCCCCTGACAGCCTGACTGCCCCTAACTGCCCTCTCCTCCCAGCCTGGTCACCCACAACTGCTCTCCCTTGCAGGCCTGGTCATCCCCAACTGCCCTCCCCTGCTGGCCCCATTACCCCTAACTGCCCTCTCCTGCCAGCCTGGTCGCCCCTAAATGTCCTCCCCTGCAGGCCATCTGTGTCCACATGGGGGTGGCCATCTTGTGTGTTGGAGTGATGGTCAATTTGCATATTACCACTGAGCCCTTCACATCCCGTCACCCTGCCCCGGGGCTGCAGGCATAGAGACGGCTCAGTCCTCCAGCCTGGGGCCCCCAGCTCCATTGGCAGCCTCTCTAGCCCAGCCCCGGGGGAGTGCATGGCTCCCTGAGGCAGGAAAAGGCAGCACGGAGAGGCCCCTTGCAGGGCTGTGCCTGGCCCAGGAGAGAAGAAACAGGAAGAAAGAGTGGAATCGGAGGAAAATTCATTTCATACAAATAGCTCCCCTCCTCTGTGATGGTGGTTCCCTGGCCATAGGACTTCTGCTCTCAGGCAGACCGCTGAGCCCGAGGGGAAGGACCTGCCTCCTCCACGCGAGCCCACGTTGGCAGCAGGTGCCGTGGGGTCCGGAGCCGCGTCACCAGGCAGTGGAAGGTGCACTCGGGGAGCCAGTCCCGCCGGCCGCTCTAGGTCAGCTCTTCAGGACCACCTGCCTGCGGGCGGCCACAGGGGCCTGAGACCTCTGCCCAGCCCAGCAGGAAGCCGGCACCACGAGAAGCGGGTGGTGACCCCAGAGATGGGCCGCTGCTACTTCGAGGTCCCCCACTGTCACCTCAATGGCTTCCCTCAGCCACCACCTCCTAGAATCACTGTGAGCCTGTCCGCTCTTTGTGACATGGAAGAGGGGGGACAGGTGGTTTCGGGGCTGCACTGGGCCCTTCTCAGCCATGAATCTTCATGCAGGACTCTGGGAATACACGTTAACCCATGCCCTTAAGGACACTGGATCCGCCCCCTCCCCGCTTCCCCCTCCCCCTTCCCCGAGGAGCTGCCTAAACTTTCCTGCTCCGTCTCCCTCCTCACTGACTTTGCAGGTGCCGGTGGTTATCTGGGCTGGGGGGTGAGAACAGCTGCAGTTGGAACTCTGCGTCTCGTTGCATTTGGGTTCGGGTAGGGGTCCATGAGCTAATTCATCAATGAAAAGGGGTCACACATACAGCCACAGATTTACTGAGGCTGCTAAGGAGCAAGGTGGGACCAGACCCAGACAACTGTCTCCCCACCCAGGGACGGTGATTTTAAGGCTCCACTCACCCGATAACTCAAAAAAATGGTCACACTTACCAGGGACCGAAGTGAAAAGGGGCAATCAGCTCTGCGGACACATCACTCCTCACAGCGCTGTGTCCAGAATGGCACTCAGCCCCGGGGCCACACCGGCCGAGCTGTGTTAGTCTATTGATTTTTAGAACAAGTAACACCTACTGTCATTCCACTTGTTTTTCTTTTAATTAAGTTGTCATCATATCATTTGGAAAAAAATGAAGTCTAACGATCTATTTTGCAGAAAGATATCTAATCACTTATCTAAACAGGAATGCAAACAGCCTTATGGATTGCCCCGTCCAGACTGAAACACAGAGCCAGGACTGCATTCTGCTGGCAAATCACCCAAATGCTTCTCCGTGTGTTTACAGCACATGTGCCAGGGCCTTCCCCAGGCACAGGCATGAACGGGCCAGCACAGCCCTGGGCCTACACCGGCATTCGGACATCCCTCTCGCAATCCAGAACCCCTTGCTCCTAACTACCTGCCTGCTCACTTCTTATCACTTGGCTTGCCACTCGTTAGCACTGCAACGAAGGTGGAAAAGGCCCCCACCACTGCCACTGCACTCACCAGCATGAGCCCTGCTTCTGGCTGAGCGACGCTCCCACTGTGGGGGCAGCTCCTGCATTGAGCATCTGCCCTGCGGTGGTCAGTCTAACCCCTGATGGTCAGTGTGCATCATAGCAACTGGTGGTTCTGGTCATTCCACCCTAATGTTCACTGGGCTTTTATATATATAGATTTTCCAGTGAGATGTACAGCAATGAGATTTGCACATTTAAAACAGGTAACAACCTCTGTCAGCTGCAGTGACGTGGGGCAGGTTTTGTGATAGAAGCCCCTCGGTCTGGCCTTGTGGGTGAGTGGGTTAAGCAAGAAGCATTGCTAGCATCCCAGCAGTGAGGCTGAGCTCCTTCCCTGTCCAGGTGAGGCCCTGCTGCAGCTCTAGCAGGTGTGGCTCAGTGGATAGAGCATCCACCTGCAGAGCAAAGGGCCCCGGGTTTGATTCTGGTCAAGAGCATGTACCTTGGTTGCAGACTCCTCCCTGGCCTGGGCCCTGGTCAGGGCTCATGCAGGAGGCCACCCATCGATGTGTTTCTCTCACATCATGTTTCTCTCTGTCTCTCCCACTCTCCCTAAAAAACAGTATCCTCAGTGAGTATTAACAACAGCAACAGAGACCTGCTGTGAAGAAAGTCACAGGCTGCTCCTGCATGCGCCCTGCTTCCCATCGGACTCAGGGGGGCTTTAAACCATGTCCCGAGGACTCCCCAGAGGTCGTGGGGGGTTGTTTGGCTGCTCCACAACCGAACAGCACCCAGACCTTCCTCCTCCTCTTCACTCACCCTCCACATTCGCACCTGCCTCCCTGGCCTGCGAAGGAGCAGTCACTCGGCATGAGGCCATCGCAGCCTGCCCCCCTGCAGCTGACAAGCTGGTTTCCAAGGGGATACACATAACCGAAGGCAAATGGAGAGGAAACAGAAGTGTCATTTCAAAGCCATTCACGGGACTCTGGCTCTGTTAGAAAGTCTTTTTTTTTTTTTTTTTAATATATTTTATTGATTTTTACAGAGAGGAAGGGAGAGGGATAGAGAGCTAGAAACGTCGATGAGAGAGAAACATCCACCAGCTGCCTCTTGCACACCCCCTACCGGGGATGTGCCCCCAACCAAGGTACATGACCTTGACCAGAATCGAACCTGGGACCTTTCAGTCCACAGACAGATGCTCTACCACTGAGCCAAACTGACTTCGGCAGAAAGTCTTTTTACTTTGAGGACATTCTAGGCCAAAATGAGAACGGGAGAGCCTGGGTACCAGAGATCTTAGAGCAAGGTGCTAAGGCAACAAGGTTCAGAGGTTCGATGCCATTCAACATTTGCTGGACATCGAATGCATCTGTCACCCACTGGTGCAAGGGGGAGGAAAGTGGGAGAGAGAGATAGTCCAGAACCAGGTGCAAAAGGCTAACTCAAACTCAAAGCGTGTCAAGCTCAAAGGCCGACAAGGGCCAAATAAACAAGGTTTAAGTTTCTGTGGGTGGCAAAAAAAAAAAAACTTCCATTTTCATATAAACGTAGGTTTATTTTGATAAAGACATGCGTAATACAAAGGGCTGAAATAAATGAGTCATCGTTAACATAAAATAGAACATTTTAATAAAAATTAATATTTTTTCTTGAACATTAACTTACCAGACACTGAACAACTGTACAAATTAATAAGTGTAGCACAAATAAACCTATTTTTCTTATTCTCCAAAAATAAAATATTTCCTGTTGTGAACACCAAACACGTCAGTCTAAGACTAATGACGTGGCCATTGGCTGCTAAAATATTCCCTGCTGGTATTAGTGGAGGGAAATGGTGAGCCTGCGCGTAAGGAAAATGAATGCAACATGATTATAGTAATCAGTCATTAGTGAACGTTGTAGTTCGTTATTAATAATTATGTATATAATAGGATATTGTAAAAATTAAATTATAAATTTTTTATTAAAATGTTTCTTACGTCCCCTTCTTTTGGCTGGGCAGCAGAAATATTGTTGTGAGCTGCCGGCAGCACGTGGGCCTTGAGTTTGACATGCTTGACCTCCATCATTTGATTAAATGAACTGGACAGAGAAATGGATCTTTGAGGCATAAAAATGAGAGACTCACTCTCCTGGCCCTATCTTTTCTCTCTTCTCCAAAACCAGTGAGGCCAGACCAACGGGCTCACCCTCCAAAAGGTCTCCCACTCTGTCCCGTCACATCTCCTCCGGCCTGAGCCAGGCCTTCTCTGGGACGAGCCAGGAGGAGTCTCTTGACCTGAAGCTCCTGGAGTTTTTCTGATTCGGGTCTTGTTTTGCTCTAGAAACAGTGCCTGGATACTTCCCTCGCCTTAAGTCTCTTCAGATCACCCTCGTGTCTTCCAGGCAAGGAGAAGAAAGAGGGACGTTGGTTGTGAGTCCAGACGCCCAGCGTTTAGTTCCATCTCCTGCTAACTTGCAGTGTGACTCTGGTCAAGACAGGGTCCCTCTCTGGGTCTCTATTTCCTGTTCTTTCTCAAAAATATATTTTTATTGATGTCAGAGAGGAAGGACGAGGAAGAGGGAGAAACATCAATGATGAGGACCATTGATCAGTTGCCTCCTTCATGCCCTCTACTAGGGGTTGAGCCCACAACCCCTGACCAGGAATTGAACTGTGACCTCCTGGTTCATAGGTCAATGCTCAGCCACTGAGGCACACTGACCAGGCTGCTGTCAACTTGAAACAAAATCGACAAAAAGCCTGTAAGGATAAATAAACTTTGAGCTGGTCTTTACCAGTCTGGCCATCGGAAGGTGCTCTCTAAGGAACGGCTGGCTCCAGTCAGGACCCAGAGTCCTGCCCTCCTCACCTTCCTGCCTGCTCCCCCTCCTCCCTCCTCACTTTCCTGCCTACTCCCCCCCCCCTCCTCCCTCCTCACTTTGCTACCTGCTCGCCCCTCCTCCCTCCTCACTTTCCTGCCTGCTCCCTCCTCACCCTCCTGTATGCTCCCCATTCCTCCCTCCTCACTTTCCTGCCTGCACCCCCTCCTCCTCCCTCCTCACCTTCCTGCCTGCTCCCCCTCCTCCCTCCTCACCTTCCTGCCTGCTCCCCCTCCTCCCTCCTCGCTTTCCTGCCTGCTCAACCCTCCCTTCCTTCTCCCACACAGGGCAGCACCAAGCGTGCCCAAAGCCTTGGCATTTTATTGGGACGTATTTCCTTTATTACCTTGTGTCAAACCTCCTACCAGAGATCGGGACGGTTGATATGAAAGACCTATATCCTTCCCGTTGTGTTTCAGCCTCCTATTCCTCATAAAAACAGCCCATTGGAGAAGCCAAATGCTTTGGAATTGAATTCACCAAACTCATAGACACAAGGTTTTAATTTAGTCTGGAGTCTCCAGGCCCTGCATGTGGTTCTGTGAAGGAGACGTGTTTCTGAATGAGCCCAGGAGGGGCGAGGGGGGGTGGACTGAGAAAGCTGCCGAGCTGTGAGCCACAGTCAGTTCGGGGTCAGCGTGAACTGAGGGTCAGTCAGAGCTGGGTGCGCTTCCCCATGGCACTCAGAGCGTCCTTGGCAGATGATTAACATTCTCCCTCCCTTCCCGGGTTGGTTAACAATGCGCCTTTGTTCTGAATGCTTTCTTCTGTCCTAGCTTCCATTCTCTCAGTTCTCATTCTGATTTCCTCGGGGAGGCCTCAAACAGCAACCTGTAAGAGCGAAGGCTGGCTGCCTCCGTGAGTCCTTACAGCTAACAGCCCAGGCATCTGAGGGAGTGGTTTCTCCCTCGTTGCACGCCGGAAACACGTGTTTCGGCCTCGGTGCACACTGGGAACACGTGTTTCCCCCTCGGTGCACACTGGGAACACGTGTTTCCCCCTCGGTGCACTCTGGGAACACGTGTCTGGCTGTGGTGGTTGCTGGGATCTTTGAAAAGCCCCAGTGCCCACAATGCACCCACACTAACTAAGCTAGAGACGGAGAGTGAAATCACGGCCTCAGGACTTTCTAAGCACTGCAGTGAGTCCAGTCAGCGTTGGACAGCGGCTTTACCACCAATAAAACCTAAGACGGGAACAGCCTTCTCTCACCAGGTAGGAAATATGGATTTCCATCTGAGGCTGACATTTGGAAGCTCTTTAAGTCCTAAGACCAGGATTGTCCTCTAAACCAGTGTTTCCCAACCTTCTCTCATAATGAGAATCACCTGGTGGAGTTGTTAAAACACAGATTCCTGAATCCCAACTAAGAAGTGCTAAATTAGAATTTTTGGGAACATATAGGTAAAATTGTATACTTAACTAGTGCTCTAAGACAGATGTTATATACAGAGCACTAAGTTAGGTATGCAATTTTACCTATATGTTCTCAAAAATTCTAGTTTGGCACTTCTTAGTTGGGATTCAGGAATCTGTGTTTTCACAACTCCACCAGGTGATTCTCATCATAAGAGAAGGTTGGGAAACACTGCTCTAAACCATGGTGTGCACAAAACCTGACTCAACTCCCACCGCTCTGGGGGTCAGCTCTCTGGTCCCCGAAGCATCCAGCTGGGAGCTGGGGCGCAGGGGGGCAGGCTCAGGCTCAGAGGCGGCACCCGAACGTGTTTTTCTGATGCCACGGCTCCTGGGAAAGAATCATTCAGATTGTGGACTCCATTTCCATCTGCAAACTGAACATGGAAACCAGTGAAATACAGCCTTGAAATGATTTTTTCCTACCATCCCCCAGAAATATCAGGTTGAACATAAAATGCATCAAGTGCTGCCATTCTTTTTTTTTTTTTTTAATATTTTATTGATTTTTTACAGAGAGGAAGAGAGAGGGATAGAGAGTTAGAAACATCGATGAGAGAGAATCATCGAACAGCTGCCTCTTGCACACCCCCTACTGGAGAGTGCCCGCAACCAAGGTACATGCCCTTGACCAGAATTGAACCCGGGACCCTTCAGTCCCCAGGCCAAAGCTCTATCCACTGAGCCAAACCAGTTTTGGGAAGTGCTGCCATTCTTGAACACTGCCCATTTAAGTACAGCCATGTGCCCAGAGTAATAAAATAACAATAAACAAATAAGGACTGCCTCTTCCAGAACCACAACAAATTTGAAGAGAAAAGTGGGGTGTTTGGGGTGAATCATCCAGATGGAGGAGCTTCATGCTGACGGGGAACAATAGAACAACCACTCTCTCACCAGAAACACTGCTGCCGGGCCAGCGGGACCTCTGGGAGGTCCATCCCAGAGCGGAGCTCTCCGCACTGCCGCACCCACCGTGTGCTTCTTTACGACGTGAGCGCGTGCTAGCTTTCAGCACTGCCTGCACCATGTTCAAAAGTACTGATCACCCACAACTGCCCTCTCCTCTTGGCCTCTAACCGCCTCTACCTCAGCCCTGCCACCACGGCTTTGTCGAGAAGAATGTCCCAATAGTCTCCTGGAAGGTCTCCCAGTCTAATTAGCATTTTACCATTTTATTAGTACAGATAGAGGCCTGGAGCACAGGTGGGGGCTGGTGGTTTGCCCTGAAGGGTGTCCGGATCAGGGTGGGGGTCCTGCTGGGGTGCCTGGCCAGCCTGGATGAGGGGCTGATAGCTGTTTGCAGGCTGGCCATGGCCCCCAGCGACCCATGCTTTCAGCTCCTCCTTTTTTGCTTTTTTTTTTTTTTCAGTGCCTCCTTGAGCAGAGGCCAAGGGTGGCTGGAAGCAGGTATCTGGGATTTATTTATCTTCTATAATTGAAACTTAGTAGCCTTGAGCAGAGGCCAGGACCCACCAGAAAACTTGGCTTCCTCCATCGCTAGGGGAAACCCAAGCCTCCTGCTCGCTCCAGTTCTGTGGCCACCGCCATCTTGGTTGGGTTAATTTGCATACTTGCTCCTAATTGGCTGGTGGGTGTGGCTTGTGGGTATAGTAGAGGTATGGTCAATTTGCATGTTTCTCTTTTATTAGATAGGATTTTCTACACTGTACTTCACACCCCAATGACTATTCTATAAGAACCAATGTGTACTTCTTAACCCTTCACTTAATTCCTCAACCCCTCCCATCTGGCACCTATTGAAATGTTCTCTATCACTATGAGTCAGTTTCTGTCTTGCTTGTTTATTTTGTTTTCTTAGATTCAATTGTTGACAGATATATATGTATTGTCATTTTATTGTTCATATTTATTATTCTTATTCTCATTTTTATTCTTATATCATCCTTCAAGAAGACCTTTTAACATTTCATGTAATACTGGTTTGGTGGTGATTAACTTTTTAAGCTTTTTCTTGTCTGCGAAGCTCTTTATATGTCATTTGATTCTAAATGGTAGCTTTCTGGGTAAAGTATTCATGGTTGGAGGTCATTGCTTTTCATCACCTTAAGTATTTCTTGCCAATTCCTTCCGGTATGCAAAGTTTCTGTTGAGAAATAAGCTCCCTTGGAGGTAACTAACTGCTTTTCTCTTACTAGTTTTAAAATTCTCTCTCTGTCTTTAATCCTTGGCATTTTAATTATGATGTGTCTTGGGTGGCCCCCTTTGGTTGCACCTAGTTTGGGATCTTCTGTGCTTCCTGGACTTATATGTATATTTCCTTGCCAAATTAGAGCAGTTTTCTGTCATTATTTTTGTAAATAAGTTTCCGATTTCTTTCTCTCTCTTATCCTTCTAGTACTCCCATGATGCAAATGTTGGTACCCTTGAAGTTCTCCCAGAGGCCTCTTATACTACCTTAATATTTTTAAATTCATTTTTTTTTTTTTGCTCCTCTGCTTGGATGTGTTTTGCTTCCTTATATTCCAAATCACTGATTTGAATCTCAGCTTCATCTACTTTACAGTTGTTATTCATTTCAGTTAGTATACCCTTCATTTCTGACTGCTCCTTTTTTTATGCTGTTGAGTTCTCTCTAAGTTCCTTGAGCATCCTTATAACTACTGTTTAGAACTCTGCATTTAGTAGGTTGTTTATCTCCATTTTGTTTAGGGGTGTGTGTTTTTTCCTGTTCTTTCATTTGGAAAATGTTTCTTTGTATCCTTCCCTGTTGCTTTCTAGCCTTCGGCAGAGCTGCTACTCTCCCAGGTTAGATAGAGTGGCCTTCTGTCAAAGATGTTCTGTAAGATCCAGTGGCAAAACCCAAGCTGGGTGCTATAGGTACTCCCAACCTCTTATTGCAATTGAGTCTTGATTGCTGTTGGCATGTCAATGGGAGTGATTTATGGCCAAACCAATCTGCCTCAAAGACTGGCTATAACCCCCAACCACTGTGGAGGGACAGCTGTGCAGGAGCCCACCCCACAGAGCAGAACTTATGGACTTAGACACTCTCTGAGCTCCAGCTCAAAAGGCACCAGGGACATGTGGGGAGGAACTGAATTGTCTGGCATCAGGGTGAGGGCTGGAGTGGGCAAGCTTTCTTCTGACAGAAGTGCTGGAAGATGCCATTGCTTTTGATGAGCTATCACTATACTATGTAGCTGGCAAGCAGGAGCCATATCTGAGTCTCTGTCCACAGGGCTCACATTGTTTGCCGCACCTTGGTGATTCCCTGAGATCTCGCTCACCCAACTTTAGGGTCCACCCAAGCTGTTCCCAGGGGCTTGTTCATAAGAATGGCTGTCTTGGCTCATGCTTCAGACTTTCCTAAAATCTCTCAAACAAGCAGAATCTGGCCTTGGCATGCCCATGCCTCTTCTGAAGTTGGCCCAGGTCTGGAACTAGCAGCAGCCCACTTAGGTTCACAGCTTGGTCTTTTCTGGGCACCTCCAAATCTGGCACAAGTAGCAGCCATCTGCAGATTGCTTTGAGCTCAGGCTAGATGGCCCTGGGCAAGACACAGGTGGTGGCTGACCTTTGCCTGCACTTCCTGGGAGGCCCCAGCACACTCGGTGCACAGCTTCAGACCACATCGAAGCACCACCCAACCACCTCCAAGGCACCACACTCAAGGAATGAGCTTGGTGGGCACCAGAGCTCTGCTGAAGTAAGTTCAGTTGTGTGACTTTAAAGTAATTACTTTCTCTAATCTCAGTGTTCTCTTTTGTAAAATGGAAGGCCTATTAAAAGAGTAAAGCCCTCACCAGTTTGCTTAGTGGTTAGAGTGTCAGCCCATAGACTGAAGGGTGATGGGTTTGATTCCCAGTCAAAGGCACATACCTTGGTTGCAGGTTGAATCCTCAGCCTCGGTCCAGGTACATGCAGGAGGCAGACAATAAATGTGTCTTTCTCACACTGTTGTTTCTATCTCTTTCTCCCCCTCCTTCATCTCTTTGACTCTCTCTAAAAATCAATGGGAAAAAATATCCTCGGGTAGGGATTTAAAAAAAAGAGTTTAGCATGCACAGAGTAAGCACTTAAGCACTTAATAGTTGTTATTAAGGAACCAAGGTGGCAGTATAGGTAAACACCTGAACTTGCTGGCTCACACAACCACTTCAAAATTACAACTAAAAAAAAAAAAAAAAAAAAAAAATGGATATCATCCAGAACCATGGAAAGGCTGGCTGAGCAGAAGTTCTACAACAGGAAGGAAAGAGAAAAGTGCATCTAGCCTGGTAGGAGGTGCAGAGGTGAGGAAGGCAAAGGGAAGCAGCCAAAATGTGGAGACAAAAAAACAGGTCACAAATGAAAGAAATGGAGGAAAGCAAACTACTGGATATAGAGTTCAAAACCAGAGTTACAAGGTTTTTCAAGAATCTCCTAGAAACCTTTGAGAAATTTAGTGAGGCCTTCAGGATATGAAAAAGGACCAATTAGAAAATAAGCATACACTAACTGAAATAAAGAATAATACACCAAGATCCAACAGCAAACTAGAGAATCCCAAGAATCAAGTCAAAGATTTGAAATACAAAGGAGCAAAAAACACCCAACTGGAAAAGAAAAAAAGAAAGAATAATCCAAAAATATGAAGATAGCATAGGAGCCTCTGGTACAACTTCAAGTGTACCAACACCTGAATTATTGGGGTGCCAGAGAAGAGAGAGTGCAAGATACTGAAAACATATTTGAAGAAATAATGGCTGAAAACTGGGTGAAAGAAATAGACTTACAAGTCCAGGAAGTGCAGAGAACCCCAAACAAAAGGAATCCAAAGAGGACCACACCAAGACAAATCATAATTAAAATACCAAGAGCAAAAAGCAAAGAGAGAATATTAAAAGCAGCAAGAGAAAAACAATTTGTTACCTACAAGGGAGCACCCATACGACTGTCAGCTGATTTCTCAATAGAAACTATGCAGGCCAGAGGGAGTGGCAAGAAATATTCAAAGTGATGAACAGTGAGAACCTACAATCAAGATTACTCTGCCCAGCAAAGCTATCATTCAGAATTGAAGGTCAGATAAAGAGCTTCACAGATTTAAAATAAATAAATAAATAAATAAAGCTAAAGGAGTTCATCACTGCCAAACCAGTATTATATGAAATGTTGAAAGGTATTCTTTAAGAAGAGGAGGAAGAAGAAAAAGGTAAAGATAAAAATTACGAACAACAAATACATATCTATCAGCAAGTGAATCTAAAAATCAAGTGAATAAAAAATCTGATGTACAGAATGAATGCGTGAATATAATAGAATCAGGGGCATAGAAAGGGAGTGGACTGACAATTTTCAGGGGAAAAGGGGTGTGGGGTGCAGGAAGAGACTGAACAAAAATTGTATACCGATGGATGAGGACGGCGTGGGGCGGGGAGGAGTAAGGGAGAGGATGGGGTGGGAACAGGGTGGAGGGGAACTATGGGGGGAAAAAGGAGGAACAATTGTAATAATCTGAACAATAAAGATTTATTTTTAAAATAATAAATAAAGTGCTGAAAGCAAAGCAGTCAACCCAGAAATCTATTTTCTTTGAGGATATTCCTTAAAAACAGAGATAAAATACAGGTGTAAAAAAATATATATATATACACAAAAGCTAAAAGAATTTGTCACCAATGGACCTGTGTTACAACAACAAAAAAATGTTAATGAAGTTTAGGCTGAAGGAAAATGAAACCAGATAGAAACTCAGATGTACTTTATAAAGAAATGAAGTATGTGGAAATAGTAAATGACTGAGTAAATATAAAACATATTTAAACATATTTGAATTAGTGAATTAAAACATTCCCCTAGCCAAAACCGGTTTGGCTCAGTGGTAGAGCGTCAGTCTGCGGACTGAAAGGTCCCGGGTTCGATTCCGGCAAGGGCATGTGCCTTGGTTGTGGGCACATCCCCGGTAGGGGGTGTGCAGGAGGCAGCTGGTCGATGTTTCTCTCTCATCGATGTTTCTAGCTCTCTATATCTCTCCCTTCTTCTCTGTAAAATATCAATAAAAAATATATTTTAAAAATAAATAAATAAATAAATAAATAAATAAATAAAATAAAATAAAATAAAATAAAACATTCCCCTAAACTCCAACCTCTGATAGTAGCCCTGGTGAACTGTATCAGTCCTGCAAGGGGAAAATAATGCCACACAAAACTTTTTCACAAAACAGAAAACATTAGCCCCTTCATTTTAGGATAGCAATGTTATGATTAAAAAATAAAATATCAAGAAAACATTTCAAACCAATAGCCTTCATAAATATGACACAAAAATCTTTACAAATATTAGCAAATTAAATTCAGCAATGTAAGACATGATAATGTGTCATGACCAAATGTGGCAACACACCAAATGTGGCCTAACATCTGAAATTGAACCACTGACAGTCACCATAACAAAACTAAGGAGAAAAATCACACAGTTGTCTACGTGTCTTGTAGAATTTCACAAGCTGATTCTAAAATTTATATGAAACTGCAAAGGATTTATAATATGTATAGTTTTAGATAAATAACAAAGTTGGAGAATTTGTACTATCAGATTTCAGATTAATATAAAGCAGTGATTTTCAACCTTTTTCATCTCATGGCACACACAAACTACTAAAATTCTGCCACACGCCAAAAAAAATGTTACTTACCGATCTGACCAAAAAAATAGATATAATTTTGATTCATTCACAGCAACAGCTATTGTTGTGATGGCTGTTGTCTTTTATATATATAACAATCTAAGGAAAAAGAGGTCAGTGCCCCTAATGAAATAGTCAGGTATTGCAAGTTTTAAAATTTCTTGTGGCACACCAGTGTGCTATAAAGCTAAGCAACACTCAACAACACAGTGTGGTATTGGTGTGAGGATAGGAATGTCCAGTGGAGAGTATAGAAGGTCCAGAAATAGATCTACATATTATTTGGTCAGTTGTTTTTTCAACACTTTGATCATTTAATTCAAATCGTTGAATTATTAGGGTAATTCAATGGGGAAAAGTTTCTCAAAAAATGGTTAGACTAACTGGCATTTGTGTGGAAAACCATGAATCCTGATTTTTGCTTCACATTTCACACAAAAAGTTATTTAAAAGTAGACCATCAAACAAAATGTAAAAGTTATAAATACAAAACATATAAAGGCAAACAGGAGAAAAATCTCATCAACCTTAGGGTATCAATGATTTAAGCTTTTACAACTTGATAATCCTATATAGTAAAAGGCTAATATGCAAATTGCTGAACGGCAGAACAGCCGGTTGCTATGATGTGCACTGACTACCAGGGGGCACATGCTCAATGCACCGCTCAGCCAGAAGCAGGCTCGTGGCTGGCAGCACAGCACAGCAGTGGCGGGAGCCTCTCCCCGCTCTGTGGCAGCACGAGGGATGTCCGACGGAAAGACCCATCCTCACTCAGCCTACGCCATCAGTCAGACACCCCTGAGGGCTCCCGGACTGCCAGAGAGTGCGGGCTGGCTGAGGGCCGCCCCCTGAGTGCATAAATTCTCTGCACTGTGCGATAAACACCTAATTTAAAAATGGACACAGAAGATTTGAACAGACACTTCACAATGAAGATACATGAATGGCCAGTAAATATGCCATTAGTTATAGAAATTAAAAATTAATTGCACAACGAAATGTCACTCCACCTGCACAGGTGCTGGCAAGTACATAGAACAACGGGAACCTCAGTCACTGCTGTAGGAGCGCAGAGTGGAAAGCTGACAGTGTCGAGTGAAAGTGAACAGGTCTTACCTGATGGCCCTCTGGGCATTTGCCATGGAGACCTGGAAGACAATGTCCACACAGAGCTGTGCAGACATGTTTGATGCTAACTTAAACATAAGAACCTGGGGCCAACCCAGCGTCCACCGTGGGTGGTGAATGAGAAGGGGGGAAGGCCCAGGCGATGTCTGGCGGCTTGGCAGGAAGAGAACAGTCACCAGAGTGAGTGCACGCTGCTGCCGCGGGCCTAGCCTCCCCAGCACTTCGCTGACAACGATCGCCCGATCCAAACAGGACCTGCGCCAAGGCTCCTGAGGTGGAACTGCAGAGCAGGCACCACCGTGACCGCTGGGCAGGAAGCAGGGCTGTGGGCCCGGGCGGGGAGAGCCGGAGAGGCCCAGGGGGGCACGCTGCGTGTAACATGTCGGATGCCTCAGCAGGCGCAGGGTTTGCCTGTGTGCATACATTTGTCAACACTTTAAGAGTGCACTTAAAATGGGTTTGTTTTCAGGTATGTAACTTATATGTAAATTATACATCAGTAATGCTGACTTTAAATAATCAAAAGAGATTTTACAAAGTGAAGTGAAAGGACAGGGCTTTGTTGCCCCCTCACCAGATTCTGCATTCTTATACAGCAAGACATAACGTTTATCGAGTTTATTGCTGGCACGGAGCCAAAAGCGTTTCTCTTATTTATTTGTCCAACAAGTACTCCTTAAGTGACTCGTGTCTGCTGGGCGTTTAGCCTCTAACGCGAAGAAGAAATTGAGGTCTGTGTTCCCAGCATTAGTCTGACGGGCAAGGCAGGCATCCGCCAGACAGGTGGTGTATGATTCTGAGCCGAGAGGCTGAGCAGCTCGGAGACAGTATAACCGGCTCCCTGAGGCTCCTTTCTCTTTTGTTTTTTTATTTCATTTTTATTTTTTTTGTTAATCCTCCCCCGAAGCTATTTCCCATTGATTTTTGCGAGTGGGAAGGAGAGGGAGAGACACTCAATTGGTTGCCTTCTGCTTGTGCCCCAAACCAGGGCCGGGAACCTGCAACCAAGGTACCTGCCCTTGGCCGGAATCGAACTCGGGACCCTTCAGTCCCGAGCAGACACTCAAACCGGCAGGGGTAGGCACCCACTCTTAAGTTGGGAGCTTAAGAACAAGTAGGTGAGACTTGTCTAACTTGGGGCTCATTTTGCTTTAGAAAGTCCCTTGTGGGAGAGGGAACCTTTCTGAAGGAACTAGAGGAAGATCCGCAGCCCTAAGAACATGGCAAAATGGAATGGGAGGGAGAAGGAAGGCGGAGCCAGGCCAGACTGGCCCTGAATGCCCAGAAAGGCCCAGAGGGAGGAGAGGCAGAGGGAGGAGCACAGAGGGAGGAGAGGCAGAGGGAGGAGAGGCAGAGGGAGGAGTACAGAGGGAGGAGAGGCAGAGGGAGGAGCACAGAGGGAGGAGAGGCAGAGGGAGGAGAGGCAGAGGGAGGAGCACAGAGGGAGGAGAGGCAGAGGGAGGAGAGGCAGAGGGAGGAGCACAGAGGGAGGAGAGGCAGAGGGAGGAGAGGCAGAGGGAGGAGAGGCAGAGGGAGGAGCACAGAGGGAGGAGAGGCAGGGGGAGGAGCACAGAGGGAGGAGAGACAGAGGGAGGACCACAGAGAGAGCAGAAGGCAGAGGGAGCAAAAGGCAGAGGGAGGAGAGGCAGAGGGAGGAGCACAGAGGGAGGAGAACAGAGGGAGGAGAGGCAGAGGGAGGAGCACAGAGGGAGGAGAGGCACAGGGAGGAGCACAGAGGGAGGAGAGACAGAGGGAGGAGTGGCAGAGGGAGGAGCACAGAGGGAGGAGCACAGAGGGAGGAGAGGCAGAGGGAGGAGTGGCAGAGGGAGGAGCACAGAGGGAGGAGCACAGAGGGAGGAGCGCAGAGGGAGGAGAGGCAGAGGAAGGAGAGGCAGAGGGAGGAGCACAGAGGGAGGAGCACAGAGGGAGGAGAGGCAGAGGGAGGAGTGGCAGAGAAAGGAGCACAGAGGGAGGAGCACAGAGGGAGGAGAACAGAGGGAGGAGAGGCAGAGGGAGGAGCACAGAGGGAGGAGCACAGAGGGAGGAGAGGCAGAGGGAGGAGTGGCAGAGGGAGGAGCACAGAGGGAGGAGCACAGAGGGAGGAG